>NC_134356.1:424574691-424917191 GCF_048569485.1 Anomaloglossus baeobatrachus | reverse complement strand
TGCAATTTGCACACTTAGTCATGTGCCGACGAGCTGCTCTTCATATTTCTCTCAATGTTAAGTGAAAACCTGAGACAAGCAGGAAGAACAGCTAGTTGTCACATGACCAGAAGTGTGAAACTCGCATATCAGTGGAGTGGCCATGTGATGACTGCTGGAACCAGCAAGCAGATCTGAATCCTGACTTGAGTATATAAGGATTGGTATGCTACACTGCTTAAATTTATAATTAAAGGGCTTGCTCAGGTTTGTGATGAAAGTCTGTGGTCACTTCAGGGGACTGCAGACTTTTGAATTCTCACAGCACATGCACTGCACACTTTTGAGATTCTCCCTTGCCAGTGGTAAGAATGGACAGTCATGTTAGGCTGCTTTCACACATCCGGCTTTTGCAATGCGACACAATCCGGCACTTTGCAGGAAAACCGCAACCGGTTTTTTTTGCTGCCGGTTGCGTTTTTCCTGCATAGACTTTAATGAGTGCCGCATTGTGCCGCATGGGCTTGCGTTCGGTCCGGTTTTTGCCGCATGCGGCAGATTTAGCCGATGCGACGGCCGGATGGAACGTTCCCTGGCACGTTTTTTTGCTCCGGCAAAAAAAAACCGCATCGCGCCGCATCCGGCCGATGCGGTGCTTTCCCCAATGCATCCCTATGGATGCCGGATGCGGCGCGATGCGGCAAAAACCGCATCCGGCCGCCGCATGCGATTTTTGCCACTGCGCATGCTCAGTAGCATGCCGCAAGCGGCAAAAAACGGACCGGCCGCATGTAAAAACTTATGCAAAGGATGCGGTGTTTTCACCGCATCTGTTGCATAGGCTTCACAGCCGGATTGAGCCGCAGACCTCAAGCCGGATGTGTGAAAGTAGCCTAAGCGTTGACCTTGATCGATTTGCCTTGCCTCTGGCCACATTCCAACTACACGTGTCCAGCCTTGCTCTAGTCATTTTCTTTGAGGGAGGCCACACATGTCTAATCGGCACGTGATTGCATGCATGCAAATCACATACTTGCGGTTTCACAACCTCCCACTCTCACAGCCGGCATTGGAGAATCCTGACAGCGTTCAGCACACCCTGTAAAAATTCAGAAGTCTGCAGTCACATAGAGCAGACTCATCACTAACTTGGACAACCCCTTTAATTCTTCTAACATACATAAAATCATATAATGGTGAAAAAAATAGCACATCTTCAGTAAAAAAAAAATAAAAAAATTATTTCTTTTATTGAACACGTGGCACGTAAGAGCGCCCTTAGTCAATCATATGACTAAGATATTGAAATTAATATCTTCCTGGCAAACTTTACCTGAGCACTACTAAATGAGAGCGATGATCTCCAATATTTGGAACGTTGGTAAGCTTTTTTGCTATTTAAATTCTTAAATAAAATCATAGTAACCCTTAACTTGTCATATGGCTCAACACTTTATTAACATAGCCATGTATCAAGTAATCTTACAAGTTATGGGTTGTTACATGTATACAAGTGGAGAACCCATAACAGCACAAAAATACAGCAGTATAGAAACATAGCATTACAGCTCTCATCAGTACAGAAATACATAACCATAATCATCAGCAGTGCAGAAAGAGATCACTATAACCCCTACCAGTACAGAAACACAGCATCACAACCCTCATCAGTGAAGAAAGTCCTCATCAGAACCATCAGCAGAACAGAAACTCATCATCAGAACCAACAAGCAGTACAGAAATTCATCATAAGAATTATTAGCACAAAATACATCACTGGAACCCTCATCAATACAGAAACACAGCATCAAGTCCCTCATCAATACAGGAATAAATCATAAGAACCACTATCAGTACAGGAATACATCACCAGTAGTACAGGAATACACCACCAGCAGTACATGGTACATCAATACTAATGTAAGGTCAGACCAATATTCATTTGTATCGCATGAACCTACAACTCCGAGCATGTCCTTAACAATAGTAAAGAGATATTAGCAGTTATCAGTGACCATCAGACTGCAGAACATACAGGATCCACAAAAACTGATGAGAATTAGTCAGCATTGCAACTAATCATTTACATCCAGATACCTTATAGATGATGTCTCTGATTAGAGTTGTTTGGGGTTTTTTTTTTCTTCATCTTGTCTAGATGCCGTGATGACTTTTCACATCCAGTTTGTGTCTGCAGACTTCCACCTTCTCTGGTCTTGTGCAGCAAATCCCAGCACAAAACCTTTAAAAAATAGCAGAGTAATTATCATTCTCCTGAATAAAAATATCTGCCCTACTCTGTGAGACTGAATAAATAATTGATCATCATTGTGTTCCCTGCACAAAATATGACTTACACACTGCCCCTCCGATGATGCATGTCCTCTTCTTTCCTTTCCACATTGGGCCTCATCTTCACACTGTCCTCAAACACTGTGTCCCCTTATACTGCCCAGTCTCTATATTGCACTCCCTCATCACACTCCCCCCTCCTGCACATACTGTCCCATCCTTGCTGTGGCCTCGCACTACCCCCCTCCATGTTGCCCCTTCTTCATACTGGTCCCCCCACATTCACTATCCAGTCTTTTCTGTGCCCCCCTCACATTTTTCATATTCTGTATGGTCTCCTTATTAAATCTGTTATTCCCCCTCACGCCACATACTGTGTCTGCATACATTCCCCCCTTGCTTCCCATACTGTTTGCATACATTCCACCCTTGCTCCTCATACTGTGTCTACAAATTTCCTTCCCTAACTCCCCACACTGTGTCCTTAAATTTCACCCTCTCACTCTTTATATTTTGTCTGCCCCCAACCCGCTCCCCCTCCCCATACTGTGTTCTCAAACTCCTCCCCCGTTTGCTCCCCATACGATGTCCATATACACTCTCCCCTTTGCTCCCTATACTGTGTCCATATGCTTTTTCCCTGAACTCTCATCCCCATACTGTGTACTCAAATTTATTTCCCTCTTCTCCTAATTACAATAAATCTTCTGTGTCTTCAGCTTTAATGGAACACTTACCACACTAAACTTCTGACACCTATGAGGCGCTGAGGAGTGACGTCATCAGTGCGATCAGCTAACCTGATCACGCTGCTGATTTCGCCCTGACCCTGAAGTGGCGGTCCTCATGGCTTCAATTGTACTCCCTCCTGAAAGACGCAAGTACAGTTGATCACCGGGAGTCGGTGCGCTGCTCTTTCTTTGAGCTTGGCTGTCAGTTTGATAGCCGGATTTTTTTTGAACCAGCTGTTAGCTTGACAGCTAGCTCAAAGAACGGCCGACTCCTATTGCAGTGCATGGGAAAATGCTGCTGCCAGAGAGACACATTGGACCACCACATCAGGTGGCCCAACGCCCACCACCCCCGCCCCGCCGCCTAGGCCGTGGGAAAATACCCCACCTGCCCCAGAGAAAGGATTAAAGGCTTCTCACTCGCATGTCTTACTTAAGGTTGTTTTATCCTGATGTCATCCTATTCAGACATCCTTTTTTCATATACTATATGTGTCCTATATGTGGTTTTTATACACTATAATGGGTACATTTTCTATTTTGCTGTTCGCATGTCTGTTTTTTTTGTGGTCCAAGTAGCCATGGCTCAAACTCACCAATGCTAGTCTGTGCCTGTGAAATATCACTGACAGCACACATTTCCATCCGTGTGCTGTGGGTGAATAACATTGTAACGTATAGGAGAAGATTTGCAATAAATTTTTCATACAAGAAAATCACTGATGAAACTCTGATAGTACAAGCTGACGCACGGACCAAACGCTGATGAAACTCGGACAATTTTTGTATACAAGAAAAACTACTGATCTGTGAATGAGGCCTAAGGGTGGTGTCACACACAGCGACGACGACAATGACATCGCTGCTACGTCACCATTTTCAGTGACGTTGCAGCGACGTCCCGTCGCTGTCGCTGTGTGTGACATCCAGCAACGACCTGGCCCCTGCTGTGAGGTCGCCGGTCGTTGCTGAATGTCCAGCTTCATTTTTCGTCGCTCTCCCGCTGTGACGCACACATCGCTGTGTGTGACAGCGAGAGAGCGACGAAATCAAGGGAGCAGGAGCCGGCGTCTGACAGCTGCGGTAAGCTGTAACCAGGGTAAACATCGGGTAACCAAGGGAAGACCTTTCCCTGGTTACCCGATATTTACCTTCGTTACCAGCGTCCGCCCTCGCTGCCAGTGCCTGCTCCCTGCACATGTAGTTGCAGTACACATCGAGTAATTAACCCGATGTGTACTGTAGCTAGGAGTGCAGGGAGCCAGCGCTAAGCAGTGTGCGCGGCTCCCTGCTCTCTGCACATGTAGCACAGCGACGCGTGTCGTTATGATCGCTGCTGCGTCTGCTGTGTTTGACAGCTAAGCAGCGATCATAACAGCGACCTACAAGGTCGCTGTTGCGTCACAGAAAATGGTGACGTAACAGCGTTGCCGCTGTCGCTATGTGTGAACCCAGCTTAAGAGCGTGTAAGTGTCCTGTGTGTTTAGTGTTGATAAACTTCTTGAGTTGTCCTCGTCTTTTCGGACGTTGAATTCTACTATGTGCATACTGACTTGTATTCCACTTCATCTCCATTATCCGTAAACAGTTCAGCCAAGACTAGGCCGTTGTCTCATTCATATCACCTGGCCAGTGTGCTTTTATGGTAGGAATAGGAAGAGTCAGGCAGTCTGCAACATTTAGTTCAGAACATGTGGCTTCATCAGGTAGCTTACGCCTCATTGCTTTCAATAAAAGTAGCCCCAGCCAGCCAGCTGTGATATGAAATATTGAGCAAGACGCTAACACTGCATTTATTTTAATGTAAAAATCCCCTCCCTGGGAAAAGCCAACAAGGGCAGGATTGGCAGGGACCTGTGAGAGAATTGCAGAAAGTGTTCATTCTTCCATTGTTAATTGTCGAGGAGAGCTGTACCTGCTTACAGTAGAAAGCACATAAACACATAGATCTGTGTGCCAGCACGTGTACGTGTACGTGTTGCACATTTGGCCTTCTAAGCAGACACTATGGATAAATGAACCTGTCAGTATGGTCAGCCATATTCAGTGAAGGTGACCTTATTCCATTACAAGCTGCATTGTTTTAGAGATTAAGGGTACCTTCACACTTTAGCGATGCAGCAGTGATCCGACCAGCGATCTGACCTGGTCAGGAACGCTGCTGCATCGCTACATAGTCGCTGGTGAGCTGTCAAACAGGCAGATGTCACCAGTGACCAGCCCCCAGCCAGCAGCGACGTGCAAGCGACGCTGCGCTTGCACGGAGCCGGCGTCTGGAAGCTGCGGACACTGGTAACTAAGGTAAACATCGGGTATGGTTACCCGATGTTTACCTTAGTTACCAGCTCACACCGCTTAACTTAGCGTGTGCAGGGAGCAGGAGCCGGCACTGGCAGCTTGAGAGCTGCGGAGGCTGGTAGCGAAAGTAAATATCGGGTAACCACCTTGGTTACCCGATGTTTACCTTAGTTACAGCTTACTGCAGGCTGTCAGACGCCGGCTCCTGCTCCCTGCACATTCAGGATTGTTGTTCTCTCGCTGTCACACACAGCGATGTGTGCTTATCAGCGGGAGAGCAGCAATAAAAAAATGAACCAGGGCTGTGTGTAACGAGCAGCGATCTCACAGCAGGGGCCAGATCGCTGCTCAGTGTCACACACAGCGAGATTGCTAATGAGGTCACAAAAAACGTGACTCAGCAGCGATCTCAGTAGCGATCTCGCTGTGTGTGAAGTACCCCTAAGGCCAGTGCCAACCTGTTGGAAGTCAATTCTCCTTGATAAAGCATCTCGCGAAACGCTCGTCGGATTGCGTGCAGGGACCTCCACATGGGTAAATTGTGCAGTATATGGCCGTATTAACCATTTAATGCATGGACATTTTGATGTTGATATATTGAATATCTGTATATTTGTAACAATGTAGGATATAAGTCACTTGCCCATTATGTATATTCTGGCCTGCACTATATAATTATTCAAATTACCAATGTCATCTGGTTGTTTCCCTGCCCTCAGGGGTTCTATCTGTGTACTCCTTGTGACCTCTATCATATGGTTTTTTTTTTGTATTTTATACATGTCTTTTTAAATATATTCCAATTAATATTTTGATATTTTTATACATCATATACATCTTGGGTTGATTTATCTGGTTGCTCTGGCCACAGATTTGTTTTTCTAAGTTATCTCTTTGAGTGTTATACCAGATAGTATGGGGGGGGGTCTATCTCATTTTGAGTTGATCCTTGACATTACTATTGTAATTTAATATGTGTCTTATGAATCTTGAATTGATTCATGTAAGTTGGAAGAGTGCACTCCAACAAAAAAAGGGATTGCACTCAGACCAATGTTATTCGCTTATACACTTGAAACCAGAAGTGTATATCTAAAAATACACATCTCTCACTATCTGACATGAAATCTGAATAAACCTTTGCCGATTTAGGTCAATTAGGAATCAAAATTATTTAAATTTTTCAAATGCCAGAATAATTTAAGAGAATGTTTTAAGGGATTTTTATTACTTTCTGCAAAGTCAAAAGTTTACATACATTTCATTAGTATTTGGTACCATTGCCCTTAAACTGTATGACTTGGGTCAAACGTTTTGGATATCCTTCCACAAGCCTCTCACCATAGTTGGTAGGAATTTGGGCTCATTCCTCCTGACAGAGCTGGTGTAACTGAGCCATGTTTGTAGGTTGCCTTGCTCGCATACATTTTCAATAGGATTGAGATTAGGGTTGTGTGATGGCCACTCCAAAACATTGACTTTGTAATCCTTAAGCCACTTTGTAACCAGTTTGGCAGTATGCTTCAGGTCAATGTCCATTTGGAAGACCCATATCCGCCCAAGCTTTAAGTTCCTGGCTGATATCTTGAGATGTTGCTTCAGTATTACCACATAATATTATTTCCTCATGATGCCATATATTTTGTGAAGTGCACCAGTTCCTCCTGCAGCAAAACAACCCCCAAAACATGATGCTGCCACCCATGTGTTTCACAGTTGGGATGGTGTTCTTCGCTTCAAAGCTTCTCCTTTTTTCCTCCACACGCAACAATGGTCATTATGGCCAATCAGTTCAATTTTAGTTTTGTCAGACCACAGGACATGTCTCCAAAAATGTAAGGTCTGTATTCCTGTGTGCATTTGCAAACATTAATCTGGCTTTTTTATATTTCTTTTGGAGTAATAACTTCTTCCTGGCAGAGTGGTGTTTCAGCTCATGTCCATACAGTACTTGTTTCACTCTGGATAATGACACAATCTTACCAGCTTCCGCCAGTATCTTCATAAGGTCTTTTGCTTTTGTTCTTGGGTTGATATGCACATGTCTGACCAAAGCACGTTCATCTCTGATGGACAGAACCCGTCTCCTTCTGGAGTGGTATGATGCGGTATGAAGCTACCTATGACATGACATGACATCATCATAAGGGCTGTCCCATATTATTTAAAGGCATAGTACTCTTAGTGTATGTAAACATTTTTACTTTGCAGAAAGTAATAAAAATGCATTAAAACATTCTCTCTCATTATTCTGGCATCTGGCAAATATAAATAATATTGATTCCTAATTGACCTAAAACGGGGAAAGGTTTATTCTGATTTCATGTCAGATAGCGAGAAAAACATGCACATGTGTCTTTTTAGATAGTGGATGTAAACTTCTGGTTTGAACTGTAGCTTCTGAGTAGGCCCTCACTTCTGTAACTGTTAAACTGTGTTACTTTGTCTAGTCTTCATTATCTATGCAAGTCCCCGCTTATTGCAAAGTGCTGTGGAATATGTTGACGTTATACTAATAAAATTAATGTTTATGAGGCTGTGCAGTTCTATGTTTTAGGTTCTACATTTTTTTCCTCCTCTGTATTTGGCATGCTGAGATTTCACTTCAAAATCAGTGCACCAGAAGAAAAAAAATTCAGATGCCATATGGGCCATGAGTATGGCATCTGATTTTTATGGGTACATTGGAAACTGTAAATGATCTTCTAAAAGATTAAAAGCTGCTGAGTAAAAAAAACGGATTGTTTTGTGCCACTTTTCTGGATGAGAAAGGGAACAATTTTTTTTTATACGCTTGTATGAGCCCAGCCTGAGGGTCACTTTTGGTAGGTAACATACTGGGAACACTCCAGAAGACTTGGTGTTCTTAAGATGCTTGGATCCAGTTACTTTTATCAATCATAATTTGTGATTTTTCCAATTCCTCATGCTTGCCCATTTTTCCTGTCATCACATTAACTTCAAGAGCAGACTGCTACCCAACATATCCCAATCCTTTAGGCTATGTTCACATTTTGCATTTTTGCTGTGTTTTTTTATGAGTTTTATCTAAATTAGAAGCTACTTTTTACAATAACAGCAAATGTTAGATTTCAGAAATCTCATACACCCTTGCTTTTATTTTTCTCACTTAATTGGAAAACTGCTGCATTTTTTTACATGCTTTGAGCTTTTTTGCATGTTTTTTTCACCATTGAAAGCAATGAGAAAGTGCAAAAACACAACAGCTGTGTATTGCTGCTTTTGTGGTGGCCAAAACTAACTTAATTAACCATGACACGGTAGACAAATGACACACCAAAAAACTCAGCAAAACCTACTTTTTGGAAGCAGCTTTCTTACTGCCAAGATAGTAGGTTTTGGCTGCAGAAAACAGTGCAACATGTGGACATAGCCTTACAGGTGCCATAATAATGAGCTACTCAAATTTTTGGAAATTTTTGGCAAACACTGCAGCTTGCCAGATCCTAATAGCATGTGTTCACGTGCCTGCAAGAGTGTGATTCGCGTAGTTGTAGTCAAAGCACCGATAAGCTTCTCATCTTTTTATCTCAATAGAGAAGTGAATCCAAAACTAGTCAGCTCCTTGGCATATTTGTAGCCATGTGACGACCACTCGAGCGGGCAAACAAACGAATCCTTTCCCCATGACTCTATGATTTTAATGTTCTGGCTGTCCAGTGTATATGATATATTGTAAAACTCAACTATAGACACTTTTGTGACAGTCCTCAGGGACTGCTGCCTGCTTAACAGGCAGTTTACATCTATTTGCTACATTGACGGATGTAGGAATACCTTGTTTATGGATTGTATGTACTTGCTACATGAAATTTTAAAATCTAGTCATGCATAATGCAGATGCCACAAAAATTTGACCTTGTCTGGAGATATTTAGATTGCTTGCAATAGCAGATAATGTAAGGGAAGACACATGATGTCTCTGTTGATCCTACCAGGATGATGCTAGACCGGGAAACATGTTTGTTTTGCTTTTGCTTGACATTGGCACTGAGCAGAACTGACAAGCAATCTGTGAATGGAGGCACCAGGGCTGAGGTAGTTTTGCCCTGTCCTCTTGTGTCTACCACTGGAATGTTGAGCTCTAGCATCGTACACATTGTTCACTATGTAATAATGTGTATATTGCACATTCAAAACCTTGAACCTAAAGAATTTGTTAACATAAAAACATGTTTTAAATGATAGCACATTTTCTGATAAATGTATATTATTTAAGATAAATATATATTTAAAAAATATTGCATTTTTCATGCTGCCCTCTAGGTTCACAGATGTTTGTATAAAAGCACCTGCTGTGAATTATGGATTTTTTGTTACATCAGTTACCTCCTGTCTGTCATGATAACCAGACTATTGAAAAGTCTACTGTACAGAACAGGAAGTGTGATTCTAATAGTGTTTCCCAGAGAATAATCCCTACCCCATAAAAAGCCCTAGCAGGAATTTTCGCCTTTTCGGAGTAAGGTTTAAATAAAAGCCGTACCCCGAAAATAAGCCCTAGTTGTGGTTCAGTAATGAAGTGTTCATGCAGCAAACAAAGTTGAAGAATACTGCAGGACACTTCATTAAAGAAAGTAGATACCCCCCAAAAGAGAGGAGACAGACCCCGCAATCATACTTACCAGTCCTGTGATGGAACACATTGAAGACCTGTAGTGGAATGTGTACACACACACACACACACACACACACACACACACACACACACACACACAGTGATACCGTACTGCTGCGGTGACCTGGGACCTGTTTAACATGAGGACCTGTGGTGAATCGCATCGATGCTTTCCATCGCAGGTCTTGAAATTCACAGCCTCCCAGGTCCCCCTGTCTGCCGGATGTGTGTGTCTGATATGTGTGTGTGTGAGTGCCGGACATTAGCTGGAGAGGACCAATGTGGAGGAGAAAAGGACCTGCAGTAGTGCCAACGAGGACCTGGGCGCGACTCAGCTGTTCAGGGGGTCTGGATTTTTAGGGGGGTAAACTTATACCCAATCTGTGTTTGCCCCAAAATAAGCCCTACCCTAAAAATAAGCCCTAGCGCATTTTTCAGGGCAAAAAAATAATATAAGACAGTATTTTATTTTCATGTAAACATGGTATATGAAATTGCAAGATTTTGCTGTTTTGTTTTTTTGTTTTTTATACGTGGTTTTATGGAAAATGAAAAATAAACTTTAAAACTTTTGAAGAAAAATACATTTAACATGAAAATCTGCTGTAAACATTACATCGTTTTCTGATGCCCCATCCCCTTTTTAAGTCCTTTTTTGGCAATGACAGAACTCATGCATCCTTGCAGACAGGTGCATCAGTAGCTAAGGAAGTATGATAGATGTCTTGAACTTAGCTTATATCTTGGCCTAGATCATAACCACTAGAGATGTCGGCAGTGATCCAGCCTGAGCTATTGCCAAGTTGTCTGCTTTTAGGAAATACATACGCTATTGGGGTATAGTTATTTTTCAAGGCGTGTAATCCCTGGAATGTATAGGTTGTCATTGTTTTAAATTTTCCATTGAAAATTTAGATTTTTGGCCCTCTAATTCCAGTGATTTCATAAAGATGAGAGTACGTAGGCCTAAGTGGTATGGATGGACTCTTTATATTTGACTTTCTGATTGGGTCATGCTAATATCCAATTTCAAATCATTCCTTTGTGAAAAATGGGACTTCTACAAAAAGTACATGAGGGTACCTTCAGATAGTAAGTGCTGAGTGGCTTTTTGGCTATGTGCCATTTTTTGATTGGCAAAAAATAAATAGGTATTGGGGATTAATTTTATATTTTTGTATTGTACCTTAGGTTTTATTTGTACATGTGAAAATTGTCCTGGCCACCAGAGGTGCAAAATATGCGAAACAGTCCAACAGCAAATGTTATTCTAAACGAGAAGTGAAGCAAGGAAGCCACTGCAATATCGTTCTGCCGTCTTTATACGTGGGCTTCATTTTTTGGCTGCAAAGCTCTGCAGTGTGAGGGGTGGTAAACGTAATCCTGATACAAAGTAGTTGCATTTGAAATCCCTTTTAGGGCATAGCACACAGCTGTGATGCCGACTCGTAATTCTTTATTTATCGAATTGTAAGTCAGACCTATTCAGTTGAACGGACCTCTGGAGAGGGGTTTTTTTACAACTAGCCTAGCCCTCTTTTATCGATACCCTCTGAGTATTTAGAGCGTTACACCTATTTGTGCTCACTGAATATTCATCGTAGTCTATTACTTACTAAAACAGCGACTAGTACGTACTCTTAGCCTCCTGGTGGTGTAGAAAGGTATATTCTAGTTTAACCCGCCAAGTTAATCCTGGTCTAAATTTACGTAGCCTATATAAGTCTCTAGATTGATTACATAGTGCTGGCAGGCTCTGCATTGCTGTATACCTAGTTTGACAACTAATCAATATATGAAGTCTGAATCTAGCCCAGCAAATTCTGACTGATTGGGGTCATTGGCAGCAAAGTGCACCTATTTTCATTGGATCATCTGTAAAAACCATGCTGCCTATATGCCCAGTTGTACTTATACATGTGTTAAAGCATAAGTCTGCATGCAAGTTCGTCTTCCAGCTTCTCCATACACTGGCCATCATTATTCCTACCTCATTGCTCACCAGTTACATCGGTCATGGTTGTTTGGATAAAAATAGCCACCATTGCCAGTATTTGAAGAGTTAACTAAAGACCTCTCACTGACAGTGCAGCCCCTGCATTAACTTTGTGTAATGAAGTGTTCCCTTTCAGCCAGCACAATTAGGAACATTCAGAAGCCTCATTTAGGTCTTCCATCTAATGTAGTCTCTGAGGATAAGGATGGCTCATCAACTGACTGTTGTCTAGCATAAAAAGCTTTGCAGGAAATTTTCAGATTGTCTGCTTTCTATTTTTCCTTCACTGCAGTAATTCCACTTTTTTCAAATGTAATGGAAATCCCTAATTTCTTTTTCATGGTTAAGGAGGACCTATCACCACATCAAAAGTGGCAATTATTTGTCTTATCTTATTTCCGTTCCTCTAGTTGCGTAATCAAGGTTTTTGTTATAAATCTGTCATGTGGTGCTACAGATATGGGCCTTTTTATTTGGTGCTAAATTTTAGGGTCTTTACCAAGGTTCACCAGATTCCCGTCTTCAGACTATTCTGCTTTATTATTGTGAGCAAACACCCCTTTGTTAAATAAAAAAAAACCCTTATGTCTAGAACCATATGGTAGATTTACGAAAAAAAGTTAGAACAAATATTGAATACAGGGGAGCGTGTGGAATGAATAAAAGAAAAGCCTGCACTAAATAACTACTGATTGGTAGACATTCAATAGCCTGTTTACACAGTCAAACCACAGTAAACAATGTGTACTGAGTGACCTGTACTAGTTTGTTTAGTGCACATAGGCAGCCACTGTTCTCGTAATTTAGGCAGGATGATGCACTGCAAAAAACGATGATCATTTGTACTACACAAAAGATAATTTCACCCAATAAACAAGCTTTTTGCTCGTTGATCAGGTGATCATGTGACTTTTTTTTGTCGGACTGGCAAAATCGCAGAGACGTGTCCGGTATTGATCCGAGTGCAAAATCGAAATTGCCAACGCAAAGTCCATGAAAAATCAGACAGCGCTCAGATACCACTTGTGTGCTGACCGTGTTTCACAGACTCTTTTATAAAGCTGGAGAAATGTTTTTGTTTTTCTTTACTCATCTGCGAAAATCTGATGATCCTCGAACCAAACTCTGTTGATACTCTGAACAGAAACGCTTCTGAAACTCCGTTTGTTTTTCTCGTAGATGGAAAAAAATGGTCCCCTGAATGAGCCCTTTAAGGGTAACCATCGTTTTAATTTTTCGTTTATAAATCCATAATACACATGCAAATATATCTTATGAGAGAAATTTGCTTCTTTCTTCTTCTGGATTGGTCTTTCACTCAATCCACAGCTAAAATCTATATTAGGCCTATTCACATATATGTGTTTAAACATGTACTTGAAAAAATGGTACCCGTGTCATCAGTGATATGGATCAGTGTGTCATCAATGTATGATCTGTGAGTCCAGTTTATCATCGGTGTCATCTGTGTTCATCACAGATTTATCATTAAAGAAGTGGTTCACCCACATTCATTATTGGCAACAGCGATATTATGTTGAGAAACAAGGTTTCTCTCAAATTCCTTGTGTTTCCAATAGTACCTGTGAGCGGCGTTATTGCGACCGGTCTTCCTCATCTCTGACCCCCGGGCTATGTGACCTCGGGGATCCGATGATGTCACGTCAACTTCCTGTTCCCCTGACATCTTCATGGACTGCTCCAGTCATCGTGAGTCATTGGACGACGTTTCACTGATAGTCACAGCTCAGCATCACTCCTGCTTGCACACTCTGCAGTGAAGGCGGAATAAGCAGGGAGATGATGGGCTGTGCTGTGCTGAGTGGGGAAATGCTGCCATCAACCCAGTCACTCACGGAGACTGGGGCCGGCCGCGATGACAGGTGAACAGGAAGTTGATGTGACATCCCGGGGGTCACGTGATGAGGAAGAGCGGTCTACAATAGCGCTGCTCACAGGCAGTATTAGCAATGCAAAGTATTTGAGAGAAACCTTGTTTCTCAACATATCGCTGTGGCTAATATTGAATATGGGTGAACCGCCCCGTTTAAATACATTGCAAAGTATAGGAGAAGCTGTGTAATGTTACACTACAGCACACGGATGCCATCTGTCTGCTGTACGTGGTTTTCACGGATGTATTGGCCCTTGTCATCAGTGCTGCCAAAAAAATGGACATGTGTTTGTGTGTTTTGCACAGACATATGGACATGTAAGCAACACCATAGATTATAATGTCACCATGTGGTATCTCTGTAAAAGAAACGGATACAACAAATACAAAAATCAAGGACATGTGAAGGAGGCCTTACATGAAAACAAATTTTCCCATTACTGGGATAAGAAATGACCGTTTGTGTTTCTAAAATTATATGGTGAGGAGAGGAACTAGAGGCCAACACATTCTGCGGCATAGAACTTTGAGCAACAACTGTTATCTCCGTACCAGGAAAATCTGTATTCCCTGAAGACCATTTACCTATGAATTGAGAATTGGGAGAATAAATGATTAGTCCAGGAGGAGAAAGAAGCAGATTTCTCCGATTTAAGATATGAAGATAAACTTTGTAATATGTTTACTATTGATTTACTGGGGGAAAAAAACCCTGTTACTCTTTAATACAAGTAAATGGGGTTTTCATATGTAATTCAAAGCAACTGAAAAAAAGTGAAGATAACAAAGCATTTGGTGGAAATCTTAAGATTGCTCTATTGATTGCAGATTTTTCTATGAATTTTACCCTTTGTAATATGAGGAGGAAAATTTAGCATCTTGCTTTGTGGAGATTTACATTTGTTTTTGCTGAGTTCTGCTTTGTGTAGTTATGACTTTTTAAAAAGAAAAAAAAAGTCACATTTATAGTTGAAACAGCGAGGTTGAGTGAAATTAATTTAGTACACCTTCACGCAATTACGATCTGCTAATACTGGCAGTTATTCTTTTCGGCCCAAAGTCTGAAGAAAAAGCTGTGCAGAAAAGCATAGTAATTGATCAGTGAACCCTGCTCATCTCTCTGCCCAAAAGCTTTGATAGATGATGGCAAATGTATTAGACTTGAGAAAAGGAGCCTTTCTAGGTGTTAGCTTTTACTGCTGAATTTACCCCAACCCAGGAGTGCAAACAAAGGGCTTTGGCTCAAACACCTGCGGTGAACATTTGATGCGTGATTCCAACCTTCAAATGGGTGTCCCATTAAAAAAATGTATAAATGTGCTTGACATACTGTACCTTATTAATATACTTTCTGATATGTTTCCTTTATGCCAGGAGCCTGATTGTCTGGTGTCCCTTTTGTTTCCCAGGTTCAGCAGTGCCACTTCTGCTCCTGTACTTAGGGTGCGACCGCACTTTGCTTTTTACCTGCTTTTTTGCTGCTTTTTCAACTGCAGCGTTTAATGCCAAAATGGATGTGTTCTGCTTCTCAAGCAAAGTCTATGGGAATTTGGGTTTCTAGACCGCACTATGCAGTTCAAACTGCAGCCTTTTTGTTGCAGAACTTTGGTCAAAAACTCAGCTTTGCAGTGCAAATCCCAAATGGCAAAAACAATTGACATGTCAGTTGTTTTTGCCATTTGGGTTTTGCACTGCAAAGCTGAGTTTTTGACCACCAAAGTTCTGCAACAAAAAGGCTGTAGTTTGAACTGCATAGTGAGGTCTAGAAACCCAAATTCCCATAGACTTTGCTTGAAAAGCAGAACACATCCATTTTGGCATTAAACGCTGCAGTTGAAAAAGCAGCAAAAAAGCAGGTAAAAAGCAAAGTGCGGTCGCACCCTTAGGCTACTTTCACACATCAGTTTTCTGCATTCAGGCAAAATCCTTTTTTTTTTCCTGATCCAACGGATTTGGCAAAAAATGTAAAAACCGTATCCACCGGATCCGTTTTTTAACGGATCTGTTATACCGGATGCGTAAAAAAAACGGATCAGTTGGATCCGTTTTGCATCCATTTTTGTATCCGTTTTGTCTGTTGTTTTTTTTTTTTTTGCTGGATCCGTTTTTTCAAAACATTGGAGCATGCTCAGTTTACAAAAACGGATCCGGCGGCCGCATCCGTTTTTTTGCCGCATTACGCCGGATCCAGCGTCCATAGGCTTCCATTGTAAAACAATAGCGCGATGCGGTTTTTTTGCCGGACAAAAAAACTTTACAAGATACGTTGCCTCCGGCCGCCGCTTTAGGCAATTATGACGGATCCGGCAAAAGCCGGATGCAATGCAAGGCCATCAGGCACAATCCGGCACTAATACAAATCAATGGGGATAAAACGGATCCGGCGCCGGATCCGGTTTATCCGTTTTTTTCAGGATTGTGCCTGATGGAAAAAAACTGATGTGTGAAAGTAGCCTAAGCTGTGCTGTTTGACTTTTAGGCCAAGTTCACACCAGCATATAAAAAATCGTCCATTTCATTCTCATCCATAAGTTTTTATACTGTAGCATTTATTAAAAATTGACTTAAAGTCTAAATACAGTCTCTATGTTAAAGAATTGCAAGGTATCTGTTGAAAATGGATGCTACACTGTGGGTCCGTTGGCATCTGATTTTTGCACACTAATAGACTTGAATGTGTATCATCCAACACTAGGAAGAATCTAGCGCATGCTGTGATTTTGTTTCACACCGATTCGGTCAATGAAAAAAATTGCTCATCTGCACTGCCCATTGAATAACATCGGTCCGAGTGTTGTCTGATTTTTCACGGACCAAAAATACGATGGTGTGCACATGGCCATACTTTCAGTAGCTAAACCAGTTTCTAAGGCCTCATTCAGATGGATGTAAGTGATTTTGGATCAGTGACTTCAGTGTTCGTTTTTTAGCATCAATCTTACATCAGTGATATTTACATATGGATAAATAAATGACAAAGCTTCTCCTACCCATTGCAGTGTTTATCACAGGACAGCATACGGATTGTACATTAATGACAGCCATTTGCTGTCCATGATGTTTACAGACCCTTAGAATTGTCTGGGTAAATTTTTTCTGGGATCGGCCGATAAAAAATACACGGTCGTCAAAAACTCAGACATTTGATAAGCCCCATAGACTATAATATGTACATGTTCTGTCCGTGAAATTCAGGGATGGAAAACAGAGGGGTGAATGAGGCCTTCCACATACACAGAGACTGGAGCTGGTATAACTAGTGAAAGGAGCCAGTCGGCCACTGGAAACACTGCCGTGTTGAGCACAGGACCGGATAGGGAGCTGTCGAACCTGGGCATATTTGACTGGCATAAGTGAAGCATATGAACTAATTGTATATAATTCATTTTAAGAGCATGCATTATTTAGAAAAAAACAAAAAACTTTTAGCATGGAAAAACAAATGTATATGGTCATATACCCATATTCTGCTAGTGATTCAGCGTTCTAATATTAATACATTGAATTTCCGTTCATACCTGAGCTCGTGTCTTCACTATGGATATATTTGCACATAAATGTGGTCTCATGCTTCTTAAGTATGCATCCAAGATCAAATGAGGTTATAAAAAGGTCACATTAGGTCATTAGTCATATTGAGGAGAAATTTGCTTGCATGTTCCCTCTCATCTTCGTGCCATCATATTACCGCATTTCTCACACTAGAAGATGCATCCCAGGTTGAGACAGCAGAAAATGGGAAGTAAAGTTCTCATGCTAATTATCTTCCCTGGAGGTAGAAAGGAATGGAGAGGTTAACAAACTAGTGCCCTCTGCCCAAATATTACTGCAGAAATTACCATGACTTAAGTCATTAGAGAAATGTTCTGTATTCTTTGATGCTGAATCAGGTTGTTTGATGGGCAGATGAAGCAGTGCTGCAGTGCTGAGTATTTCATTTGGAGCAAGATTAAAAACTATCCTAACTACGTTCGATGGTACAGACAGATTAGATACATCTTGACAAATAAATAGTTGACCAAGCTAAATGTAACTATTTTTCCCTTTTGCTAGATTAATGTGCCGCCATGTATTTTTCCTATGGGAGCTATCTACCACTGTGTCTGTTAAATCGCAGCCATGTGAACATATGACTGTTTTATTTCTGTCTTTTATTGCACCACTCTAACAGTGCTGGCCATACTGGCCCATTAACAGCCCCTTTTACCGGCTACAGACATCACCATAGCTCATCATTCAGCCTCTGCAGCATGTTTCACAAGAGTTCAAACTGGTTTACTGACCGCACCGTAGGATGAACAGTACGGCCTCTACGTCATGTAAGGGTACCACAAGTCTGGAGGGCAGCCATTCTTTAGGCTGTGCCGTCATCAGACTAGGTACAAGAGACAAGCTAAGAGCATCATGTCAGACGGTGATCCACCATCTACGGTTCTCTCAATAACTGGCAGCGTACTTCAAGAAGTTCTGCTATTGCTCCAAACTTCACACTATTAGGCACAGGCAATTTCAGCAAGAGTTTTTCTTCTGTTAAACAAAGTACATTTTGCAGTCTGAAAATTGCTGTATAATAACTCAGGACTGTGCATCATATTGCATTTTTCCTGTCATAGGTTAATGGGTCTGTCCCTAATAAATTTTGCTGGTGCTGAGATGAATACGGAGGCAGCTCATGGGGAGGTCCCTTTCCCCCCGGCGTTGCTTTGGTCAGCGTTTCTAAATGTGTTTGTTTCCCTCCATGCATCTTCTCTTCCCTCCTTTCAGTCCGTCCCTGCTGGGTGCTGCTAACACTGCAAGTTCAGCCTCATTTGTTAGGCCAGCACCCGTATAAATTTCATTCCCTGGGGGGAATGGATCTGCTTTTGTTTGTATAAACCTTAGTCTTGGATGCTTCTCACTGCAGATTGTCCATCCTGTGGGATATTTTGAAGGTTATTTTGGGGTACATTAGGGATGCTGATATTTGGTGCAGTCGGTAGCAAGTTGCACCACTATGGCATGATAAAAATAGGAGAAATATACCTAGAAAGGCTTCGGTGGACAATGGCATTGCAGTTCTTACATGCTTGATATGTTAGAGTTTTTTCCTGTCTACATAGAAAAGGAAACTCCTCTAAAAAAAAAAATAATCCCTGGAAATGAGGGCAAGCTATAATTTGCAAGAATAATAAAGCAGAATTCCCAAAAGGACATGCAGCCTTCAGTTGCATTATGTGAATAGGATAGTTTACTACAAGGTAACATATGGCCAGTGCGGCAAAAAACTGCACGCTTAAGTGCATTACTTATGCAAGGTAAACTAGGAATAACAAATCTGTTAACGGCTATGGAAAGGCTTACAGAAAATGTGGTAACTTAATTGCACAGTGTCATGAAAAAGTAGTTGCTTCCTTCCAGATGTTTCTGCATATGCGCGTATTTGTCACACTTGATGGTTTATGATGGTTAAATAAAATGCACTACGTATCCTGAATAATTCTCCAAAAGGCCGATCACCCATGTGACATCAGTTATTGGATCCACCACCCCTCACAACAAAGCGTGTACCAAGTGGTTTATACTACTGTTCATTCTGTTTTTATATATATATATATATATATATATATACATACACACACACACCATACACTATTGCAGAAAAGAATCCACAAGAGATGAGAGGGTACAAACGTTGTGTTCTTTATCTCTAGCCAGAACGTACTACTCTCCAAACCATTAAACATCTGAAGAGTGGCAGTGGATCTCTCCAGAAGTGGTTAGTCCTGCCAAAACAACATCATGGATGCAATGCCAACTCATGCAAATAGATGCCCAATGTCTCTGAAATAACATATATCAGTGGTTTGTAAAAAAGCACATGTAAAGCAGGGTTGCCAAGTGTACAGATACTCCAGGTCAATTAAAATACTAGGGCACTATTTTGACCTGTTCGTAAAAAAAAATGTAAGGCGTCCATGATTGTTTTCAAGCTGAAAAAACTTAATTGTTTTGACTGTAATACTCGTTATACAGAGAATGCAGCTGATGTTTTTCATATTAGAATTATGGGCTGTAGACATTTATCACTTATAAGCATAATGATTTATTATGATTTTCCATAAAAAATATTGTCTTTCCGTGTTTTTTTGATAAGCTGTCCAGAAAAATAAAAAGTCAGGTTGGCAACCTTGATGTGAGCATCGAGATGGAGAGCACTTTTTTGTTTGCTGCAGAGCTGGAGATGGGATTGGTAGAGAGTGACTGGTATGATACATAGGAGACTAGGTACATGAGTGGTCTGCAGGCACATAGAGTACCGACATACTGGGCAGATTTACTTGCACCTCATACTGTGATAAATGGGTGCTTATATATAGACCCGGAGGATCTTGGGTCGCTGTCAGAGGTAGAGGTCTCGGACACAATTCTATGTGGCTGGTACTCGATGTCACAGGGACTCTGAACATGTATCGTAGTGCCTTCTGTTTGAAGCTCTCGTCTATGCCTGTGAAACTTTGCTGTCTATTTTCCACAGCAGAATGCACAGTGAAGTGAGTGTTTTAATGAAGGATAATGCCGGCAGTTTAGAAAGTAAGCGCAATTGTACACTGTGACCAAATAACTGCAATAATACTGCATGCTGTGCATTAATTACTTCATGGTAGATATAGGAAATTCACAGCAAGTTTAAGTCTTTTATTAAAATCCCAAACGTAATTTTTCCACCTGAACAGAGAAGCATTAATCTAAATGAAGAACAGTATTTGAATGGTAATATCCCTTTCAGGGAGTGTTGAGACTTTAGGACTGGATTTACCTCATCCTCCCACTGCTAGTAGGAGAAAATTCCCAGCACATAAGTATATCTTTACAGTACAATTTTCATTTTCTCACTTGTCTACATAGAACTCTGTATGGCCGGAATTGACTAATGTCCTTCTGCAGCCAGAGTCTGGGTGTTCCCATATCGGTGAAATCTTCATTTGTCAGTCTCCATGCAGACCATGCTTTACTATTCCATTGCGTGGTACCAATGTGTCTTTAAAAAAAAAAACAACAAAGCATCATGAAAGCTATTGTATGGTATCTGATCCACATGAAAGGTATTAAATTTCTTTCTTTTTCTTTAAGTCATTAGGTTTAATTAATTATACGTTAGTACTGTAAAATTAAAGCAGGAAATAAAAAGGTGTAACTATCGCAAGACCAAAAATTCCCTCTAAAAAACAAAAAAATTAAATAAAATGTATTGTTTTTAAAGGGAATTTTTGGTCTTACGTTAGTACTCTCCATTCTAAAATGTAAGGCCTGAATTTGGGTATGTGCACATGTCATCTGTAAGACGGTGACAGAGACGCCGAGGTTTTCTTGGGCAAAACCACTGTAGTCAAAAGCAGCCAGTCTTTTCCCTGAACCATCATTGCCGGCGGTTTTGCCATTATATTTGTGGCATCTTTTTATTTATAATTTAATCTATACCTAGCAAATGGCCTCCTAGTGGAAGCCACCAGTTTAAAGAATGTGCTTTTACCGTTACCGTCTTCGCGGTTTTCAAAGCCTTTAGCAGTTAAGACTGATCATGTGCACAGTGATGTCATTTTTCCATTGCTGTGCATTTTGTTCATTTTTAGAGATGGTTTTACATTGCTTTTTCAGACCGTTTCGATGTAAAGTGTGCCTGAAAAAAGCATTATGTGCCCATAACTTTATGTGGGAAACTTAAAGGATTATTCACATCTCCAAGATCTTATTGAAATCTGTAGAAAGCTTAATAATATTAGCGAATACCTCCGATTAGAAATGTAGTATAGATCTTCTGATTCACTATTCACTCACTATGTCCCAAAGTATTGTTACCCCTCTATAAATCACTTGTAAGGCTACATCTGGAATATGGGATCCAGTTTTGGGCTCCACATTTTAAAAAGGACATTCAGAAGTTAGTCAGTTCAAAGGCAGGTAACTAGACTACTACAAGGAATGGAAGGCCTCCCATATGATGACAGGTTGGAAAAGTTAGATTTGTATAGCTTAGAAAAAAAGACGTCTCAGAGGAGATCTCATTTATATGTATAAATACATGTGTGGTCAATATAAAGGACTGGCACATGACTTATTCCTTCCAAAGACAATACTAAGGACCAGGGGGCACGCACTGCGAGTGGAAGAAAAGTGATTCCGGCAGCTAAATAGGAAAGGGTTCTTTACAGTTTGAGCAGTCAGACTGTGGAATGCCCTACCACAAGAGGTAGTAATGGCAGATACTATAACAGCTTTTAAAAAAGGGGCTGGATGAGTTCCTCGGTACGCACAACATTGTTGGTTATAAATGACTTAGTGACCAAATGTAGAACTGGTGGAGGAAGGTTGAACTAGATGGACCTAGGTCTTTTTTCAACCTAAGTAACTATGTTACTATGCTTACCTCATGTTTAGGGCATAGCAGGACCTTAGGTATCCATGGTTACGACCACGCTTATAGTCAGTTACTTTTTTTTAGTTAATTGTTAGTGGTCATTACAATGGATACCTAAGGTCATGCAATGCCCTGAACATGAGGTACGTGACATTGTGAATCAGAAGAATTATACTACAGTTCTAATTGGAGGTATTCGCTAATATTATTACACCTACTACATATTGGGATGGGATCATGGAGATGGGAATAACCCTCAAAGTACCAATGTGCCTATTCTTAGGAACCTATCAGTAGATTTGGAGCCAGTAGACCACACACATGTTGGTATGTAGCGGAGATCTAGTGTTCCAAACATGCCCATTGCGGAGATGAAGCGCGTTCAGTGAAAGAAGGTGTCCTCAGCATCGCCTGAGCAATACATATTCATCCTCTATCAATAGACTAATTCCTTTTACCACCTAATGCCGAAATGGCCACTTTTTGGGGGGCTGTTTGCCTATCTAGAAAAGTCCACCTTATAATTACTCCATGAAAGAAATCCCAACTGTTCATATATAGCAGGAAAATAATGTCCAGACTAAAAACTGCCTACATACTATGCGTCAATGGAGATCTTTTAATGTATAATTTTTCTGAGTGGTTTTTGTGGGGTCTTTTTATGTTAGTACAGTACATACATCTTGTGACAATAGGGCAAAAGCTTGTAGTTTTATACCACATATGTTGGTATGCTGAGCCAAGAAGAAAAGGAAGGACATATCTATATTCTGGCCTAACATGTTTTATGTCATCGATTCAGCCATAAAGCCTAGAGCGAAGTGTATACACAGACAATGCACCACAGATATGGTGGAAAATTCAACTTGCATTGTAATAGTGAGCAATGTTGGCACCAAACAATATGGAGTGTCCATTATCTGCCAGCTTTTAGTCTCCAGCTTGTTGAGCAGTGCAGCTGCTCTCGGTACGATGTATATGCCATGGTTAATATGGATATACCAGGACCGTCCCTAATATCCGTCTGAGCGTGCAGCAGTTGCCTGTCGAGAATTCCCTGTGTTTGTAGAGTACAAGGATCCAGATTTTGCTGGGTCAGCAGGATGAGCGCTTGCTGAGATTTTTTTCTTTTCTCCATGTTACCACAGCAACCCTCATTGTGTTTAATGAAGGGTGAGCCCAGTGAGGTGAGAAGAACCAAGGTGGAATGACTTTCTAGCTGACCAAGCATTGTAAGAAGGGAAGAAATAATCAGAGGCAATCCTCATATAGATCACTGCGGTACTCGCGCACTGCCATTGTCTATTCAACCAGAGAAAACAAGACCTTTCCCGTTTAATTATCTTTTAAAAAGGGCTCCCCATGTTTCCACGTGTAATATGAGGCGAAAACTTTCTGTATTTGTGAAAAGAGTATAATGGGTACAGGGGCTTACGTATAGGAGTTTTCACTCTTGGTGTTGGTACCTGGGAATACTTTAGTGCTTCTTCTCCCAGCTTGCTAGGACAAATCTACCATGGGCAATTATAGATGCAGTATTGTATTTTTCACCAACCATTTATATTATTCATTAGATATACAGATGTTGCTCTGCCCTTACAGTAGGAAACATATGTATTTATATACTAGCCGGGCTTAATCAGAGCATGGGAATAATGGAACGTTCACTATCGTGAAAACTTTCTGGACATGGTCCCAGAAAGGGGCTTCACTTCTGGACAATTTACTTTTGAAAATACAAGGCTGCAGCACCACAGATTGTGTGGACAAATATCACCATGTGCTGCTTGTACAATGCTTGTAATGTAAGCGATTAGGTTTGCATTGTGACCTTTGGGGTATCACAGACAAGTCAGACCAAGTCACAGTGCGACCCCATTCACCTGCATTATTCTGCAAGCAGTGGCAAATGGCAAGCTTTGGCCACTTGACCGGTGTTGCATCCAAAGTTGCTGGTAGCCCTAGTCTAATACTAAATATATACAGATGAATGGCATTTGACATCCGATTCAGCAATTCATACGTTGTAAAACCACATTTGGTTACATTTATATAACCAAAACTATTTGATGCCTTTTTAAAAGGTTCAGTGATCATTAGAAGTCGCTAATGTTAGGTGAAGGATCACTACATCTCATTAATCATGTGCAAGTAATACATCATAGTGATGCAAATGTTTTAAAATCCACAGTGATTGACATATGGCAAATCTTCCACAAGGGGGAGATAGTCATAGGTTACTCCTCTAATGAGAAGTGAATTGGATAGTGCAGACTGAGGCTCCAGGAGTTCTGGGTCGTAATGCTAAAAATGACCTTAGTGTGTTCTGCTGAATACTTTGTATATAGGATTAATTCGTTTTGTGTGTCCACTGATATCATTTAGTTTCTTCTATTTTACACTCTGTCCTTTTAATTATGGTTGCCATAGCAATAATTAGTACAGGATTTAAGTATACGCACCAAGCGATGACGTGTCACCTGGATGAAGTGTGCATGTCCCCATAGAACTGCAGATAGTCTAGACGCTGCCCTGTTCCACCTCGTTCTGTTACCTCTCACAGAGTCTAAATCAATCTTCTCAGTGAGTGCCGCTGTCCTTCTATTCTGTGATGTCTGGATCTTCGGAATACTTGCTTAAGTCAAGCACCCGAGGTTGCATGCAGAAAATGGCGGCACGGTGGCTCAGTGGTTAGCACTGCAGTCTTGCAGCACTGGGGTCCTGGGTTCAAATTCCACCAAGGACAACATCTGGAAGCAGTTTGTGTGGGTTTCCTGTGGGTTCTCCAGTTTCCTCCCACACTTCAAAGACATACTGATACAGGATTTAGATTGTGAGCCCCAATGGGGACAGTGTTGCAGATGTATGTGAAGTGCTGTGAAATTAAAGGTGCTATATAATTTATGTGAATAAATATTATTGTTATAGGATAGCACCAAAAGTTTCCCCCCACTTGTCCGAGGAGCGGGGACGAGGTTTAGTGATTGTTTTGGTTAATAATTACTTTCCAGGCCTTACGTGACATATTCAGTATTGCATGGTTTCTAGAGACTTTCTAGGTGTGTTTAGCCCACTTCTTACTGTTTTATCCATCTTTGCCTTTCTTGGCCCCTGCAGTTTTGTGCCTATGCAGCTAAAAGAATGAAGCTGCTCACATTTTGTTAGTTTCCTCAGCTTTTGACTCCTATTCATTAACTTCCCGTTTTTCCTTCTGTTAATCTCCAAAGTATTGCCTGTAAATTTCATCAGGGTTTGATGTATTAAGCCCAATCAGAAGACGCAGCTTATTGCAGCTTTTCAGCCTCTCTAATATGGCCCCATGGAAGGCATTTCTTCTCCGGCTTTATGGTGGTATTGTTGTCCATTACAGCTCATGTTCTGTTTTATTTCTAGCGAGTTAAATCTCCAGTAAATACATGAGCAGTGCTGAGTGACTGGAGACTTGTACTGAATGTGACCATGTATGAATGGAAAATCTGTCTTTTATCATACTTGTCTGTAATAAGCGTTCCTGCTTTGGCAAAGGCTTGAAACGTATCCATGGTTCTACATTGTGAAGCTGTCCCAGATGAATCCACAGGTGTGCATACTGTTGCATCATATCATAAAAAGCACAGCAAGTTCCGCCATTGTTCCATAGCCAGTGTTACTTTGCACCTGCACCGATTACGCTCCAGTCCCTCTGCTTGTTATCACTTAATTAAATCCTCATATTAATACACAAGTGTCCCCGCTGTAAGCACTCTCTGATGGTTCTTTCTTGCTGTCTGTTCAAAGGCTGAGAGAAGCACAATGTTATCTGTGTCTGCAGAAGCACATGGCATGTGCCGATCACACGTAATGGGCATTTTCATGTAGTCCTGTGTGCCCTGACAGTCAGCTGAGTGTGTTTGCTCTGAGATTGTCTGGTAAACACCTATCATGTATAGGTGTCTTCTAACTTAGAGATGTTATTGGTAGTATCATATACAAGCGGATGCTATATACTCGCCTGACTGCTACCTGCTGATGCAGAATGGATTTGTGGGTGGTAAACCATTTACCTGATGTATGTGCTTTAACTGTATAGCTAGAGTGAAGTTGGAGACTTAAAAGAAACAACTTAATATTTTCAGACTATTTTCCATCTCAAGAAAGTAAACTTGAGCTGTGATTGTGACCCCTACATTCTGCTGCCAGCGTTCACATTACGCTGTACACCCACAGTCTGTATGATAAACACAGCAGCTTGTGTCAGGGAGAGCAGTCAATACTCAGCCTTAATGAGCCACCGGCGGAGACATGCTCGACAGGTAGAGGCCAATGAAGAATGCCTGGCATCAGGGTAACACAAGGACAGGTAACAGCACAAAAAATCTAAGATGCTGAAATCAGGAAAAAAGATTCTATAAAAGATGTAATAAAACATTGTTTATTTCACATAACATTATTGTAAATTGGCTACTGGTAGAAGCTGTTTATTTGTATGCTTTATATGGGGTACTCCAATCCCAAGCACTAATGTAATGGGAAATGTCCAATCATGTATAACAGTTCTTTAGTAGCTTGTAATATATAGAATGTTACTGCTGTTTGGAGTCTTAAAGGCAACCTGTCAACTCCGAAAACACTATCTGCAGATTTAGTGCTAATCTGCAGGTAATTGGTGTTTAAATCATGTCTGGCTCTTTTACAAGAGCAGCAACCACTTGGAGGAAATTAAGTTATATTCTCCCTGCAGCCGCTCGCTGCCAGTCATCGAGGCAGAACAGGAACTGTAAAAAGGGTTCACGTCGTGTTTTCTACTATGTTCAGTGGCTCCATTATGGATTACGTCCAAATCTCCCCCGTCCCCTCCACAAAACGGGATTCAGGATATGCGCCAACGGGGCCATTGACTTTAATGAATGGAGACTGAGACACAGTGTGCTCTGTTGTGCATTATTTTTGGCCGTATAAATCTATTGGATGTGGGCAGCCAGATGTAGTCAACTACGTCTTGGTACCTACTTCAACTAGGTGTATATGCCGAAAATGGTGCTTGGCAGAGCACACTACGTGGTCATCAAGACCTGTGCCCTGCATGCATCATTTATAACATGCATGCTCCAACCAGATTTAGTCTGGACCACAGGCCTAGTAGACAAATTCTCAGTAGGAACCTGCACAGAAAATTTCAGTCGTTTGCCAGGTCTTAAATGTGGCGACAGAACGTTGTGCCTGATGACAAAGGACTAAGTGAGATCATTTTTGACCACATTTAATTTTAAAAAGCATTAAAAAAAAGTCTTTCAGTGTACTGGTACTAAACGGGCTTTTGGTTGCTACCATGTACCATCCATTTACCCATAGCCATATGTGTTGAGGTTGCTTTTGACATTAACTAAGGCTGTGCTTGCATATAAGAGCTTAAAATAGGTTGGATACAGTATTAGTTGACCTCAAAGTGTTACACACGTCATTTCAGGGCAACTGGATATTTTGTAGTATTTGTAATTTGCGATAACTTAAATTTCTTTGAAAAATTCGGCAACACTGGAAAATTGGAATTTCACTCCTCTCTAGGGCCTCCTAATCAAGAGTATTACAAAAAGGCCAAATGCCAAGTTATGCAAATTCAGGGCTGTGTTTGCTTCTAATCTGGTCTTGTTTTCTCTGCAGAAGTATTCTCTTTACTGTAGTGTTACAAAATGAGCAGTGAATCATTTTTTGTTTGCTTTTCTATGAATGTTCGTAATCTATGCCAAAAATGTTCACTATGCCGAAAGCTGTAACTGGACCCTTTTGGGTGGTACAAGCCATTAATCATGTCAACTGCTGTTATGGTATTTGTGTAATGTTAGGGACCCCAGTGATGGTCATAGCAGTGATCTTGTCCGTAAGAAGCCGAGCTCCACATCTCTTCATACCTGTTTAGAAAATCGCCAATGCATTTATTATGGGCATTAAGAATTTCCTCTAAGGCCCTGTGCGCACTAGAAAATGGAATTTTCTCAAGAAAATTCCGTACCCTCTGAAAGATTACCGCACCTGCGCTAAAAATCCGCAGCAAACCGCACCCGAAAACCGCATGCGGTTTTACCAGTTTGCCGCAGTATTTCTGCAGTATGTCCCTGCGTTTTTTTGATACCACAGAGAGATGCTCACCTGTCTCCGCTCCTGCTGTCCGTAGTGCTGAAGTCTACCGCGATGCTGTATCCTGTGCGGCTGTCTCTGGCGCTTTGCTACTTACGGGTCGGCTGTGCAGTGCATAACTGCATATGCATGAGCCGGCCTGTCAACAGGAGACCAGAGTCTGGAGGCAGCCTCGCTGGAGAAGGTGAGTATAAGATTAGCGGTGACTTCAGTCAGCTGATGTGCAGTGACAGCTGGAGTCCTCCACATGTCACCGCAAAGCACATGAATGAAGTTACCGCTGATCACTTCACTTGCGGCTTGACCCTCACAGTAAGCAGTTATGGTCTATGGCACTCGCTGTGAGTATCAGGTGTAGCAGAGCTGGCAGCGTCATGGGACCTCATGTGAATTACGTCGGACCTGAAGGGCTGTTATTGGTGGGGTTAATTAAGTGGTGAAAGAGGGGGTTTTATTGTCTTTTATTTCAAATAAAGGATTTTTGGGGTGTTTGTGTTTATTTACTTTCACTTACAATTTAGTGATGAAGGGGTGTCTCATAGACGCCTGCTATCACTAAACTAGGACTTAGTAGCAGCTATGGGCTGCGGCCATTAACTCCTTATTACCCCGATTGCCACCGCACCAGTGCAATTCTGGATGAGCCAGGAAAAGTCCCAGGACGGTCATATAATGGATGCAGCAACACCGGGCGGCTGCTGGCTGATATTTTTAGGCTGTGGGGCTCCCCATGACGTGGGGTTCCCAAGTCTGAGAATACCAGCCCCCAGCTGTGATGCTTTATCCTGGCTAGTTATCAAAATTTGGGGGGACCGCACACCGAATTTTCTTAATAATTTATTTTACTGTACACTATAGACCCGCCCACCGGCGGCTGTGATTGGTTGCAGTGAGACTGCTGTCACTCAGTGTGGGGGCGTGTCTGCCTGCAACCAATCACAGCCACTGGTGAGCAGGGAAGGCGTGAATATGTTATGAGCCTAATGAGCGGTGGCTCTGGAAGATGAAAGAGCTGCCATGGGAGCAGTGTGACAGACGCCCGGTTATTGGTGAGTATGTAGCGCTTGCTCCTACCCCTTTGCACCAGATTGTGTTCCCCATAAACTTTATATGGGGAGCAGAATCTGGCCAGATACTGGGAATCAATCCTCCGCCGACCGAGAGTCAATGGGTGATTGATCTGCCAGCCCTCGAAACCACAGGTACCTGCTGAAATTAAGTGACATGCACATTAATTCCGCAGCGGGAAATTGCAAAGCAAAATCTGCAGGGACAAAAAAACAGTGTGCGCACAATAGTTTTTAATCCCCTTAGATTTTGCAGGAGAAGGACTGCAGCAATGTTATAAACATTTTCTGCAGCATTCCTTCAGTGAATTCCGCGGCAATTCCGCGGGTAAATCCGCGCATAGGGCCTAAAACGTGTTACACATCTTATTAGAAATACCCATGGATATATGAAAGGGCCTCGCATGCATTTAAGTTGATGCACAGTTTCAGCACATGCTGTCTTGTAATACAAGTTACTATTAGGCATTTATCAATACGAACATACTTCCAGAATGTTAAATCCAAAATAATTAGGTTAATAAATAATTGGCATCATCAGTCGTAAGATATAAGGTTGTATAACAGCTTCTATAAAAGCTGAAACTTTGTTGTCATGTCATTGCTTCCAGGAAAGAGTTTTTCATCTGCCTTGAAGTGGTTCTGTATGTTGAAGCCTTTGGCGGAAGATTTCCTTCATCTATTTTGAGTCCTGTGTCCTTATCAGGGGTCTAAGTCTTGCACAACATAGAAGTTGCCTAGATTGCTGTAATATTGCTGGAAATATGTGTTGTTTAATACTGGTGATTTTGCTCCCAGCTTTGCCTTTCTGCCTTTACAGGGAGTGTGTTATCAGAAAATGTTTAAATCATGTATTTATGGTGTTGTTTTTCCCCTCCATATTAAAAAAAAACCATCCCAACATTTTTAGACTGACGACTAAGCGTAATATTAGTTTGACACTTTTTTTGTTCTTCAGCGATCACATTTCAGCAGTCATTTCATTATCAGAGGCAGGATAATAACTGATAACCACTCTATATAGACCAGTGTTCCCCAACTCCAGTCCTCAAGAGCCAATAACAGTGCATGTTTTTAGGATTTCCCTAATATTGCAGAGATGATGGGATTATCACGTGGGCAATACTAAGGAAATCCTGAAAACCTAATCTGCTGGTGGGTCTTCAGGACTGAAGTTGGAGAACACTGATTAAGGCCCTGTGCGCACTAGAAAATGGAATTTTTCTTAAGAAAATTCCGGACCCTCTGAAAGATTACTGCACATGCGGTAAAAAAATGCAGCAAACCGCACCCAAAAACTGCATGCGGTTTGCCGCAGTTTTACCACGGTATAGCCGTGGTTTTTCTGCAGGTTGTTCCCTGCGTTTTTTTTACCATTATCTTTGGCAAAAACCGCAGGTACCTTGCAATTCTTTTTGCTGCAGAAAACATGCAGCAAAACCTGTTGGTGAAAAAATCTGCAGCGTGCTCACAGCGTTTTGTTTTTTTTTACCATAGGTTTTCTGGAGAAGGACTGCAGCAAGGTTATGAATATTTTCTGCAGCAAAACATGTAGCAAAACCGCAATAAAAAACGCAGCGTGCGCACAAGGCCATAGACTGTATAACAAAGAATCTACAATTCAAAATGGGTTATCTTCACAGCTCCCCTCCTCCCCAGGCCTGCAGTAACCTCTGAACAGGTCACAAAATGTGCCGAAAAAGATCTCCTATAGAAATCTAAATAATTAAGAGCCTTTCTACTGATGCCTGTGGTCCATGCAGCTGCTGTAAGTGTATATTCACATGTTCAGGTTTTTGATGCACTTTACAAACCCAAAACCATGAGTGAATTCAAAAATAGGTGTAGTGTCAGATTTTAGTATCCTCCTTTTTAGTACCTTCTTCCTGATTGCACTTTAAAAAAAAAAAACCTGAACCTTTGGCAATGCACCCTCAAGCATATCTCTAAGAACTGTAAACAACCGCTCAGACAGTATATCTCCCCACCTCCTCAACATCAGGTACATAAAATGAAATGTACAAACCTAAAATAGCAAAGGAAACCATACAATAAGCAATGTGTCAGTTTATTACAGAATTATATAGGTGATTCAGTCACCCCTCAATGTATATTCTTCACGCTGAAAACGTGGGTGCTTTTTATCACATCTCTGTCATTGTATGTTTCAGGTACACAGCTCGAGAAACTCATGGAAAGCATGAGGAGTGAAATTGCTAGCACTCCCCCACTGGAAGGGTCGTTTTCCGCACGCCGTGGAGATTACTGCATTGCTAAATTTGTGGATGGAGAATGGTGAGTCGAGTGACAATGCCAACCATATGGTACTGGAATTATTGTGTTATATGCTGGTAGAGCTATATGTGAAAGGGAACCAATCTGAGACTTCGCTCAGACAGTTAGTGATCTATCCCACTGTCTCCCTGCAGTGTTCCACCCTGAACTCTAATTATATTACAAGGTTTTTTCTCTTTCAGAAATCTTTTCCCAATCTGTACAAATTGTTGTAAAACAACAAAAACAAACTTTGCTTTTGTTACCCTCCCTGGGTACAGTGCTGTGTCTCCACCGGTCTTCATTGTTTGGCTGCAGTGATGTCACTTTGACATTGAAGTGGCCAATCACTGAGCTCAGTGACTCATGCTGTCTACATCAGTGATTGGTTTCAGCAATGTAAACGTGATATCACCACTGAAGCCAAATAATGGAGACCTGGACAGGAGAGGAGACTTTGCCCTCCACCGGGGGGGGGGGGGTAAGTAAAGCACAGTGGGGTTTATTTTTACAACAAACTGTACATAGTTACAGTACATAGGTTGAAAAATCTAGTTCAACCTTCCTCAATCAATTATACATTTTGTCACTAAATCCTTTCTAACCAACAGTGTTGTGTGTATACTGAGGAAATCATCCATCCCTTTTTTAAAAGTGTCTTCCATTCCTACCTCTTGTGGTAGGGCATTCCACAGTTTGACTGCTCAAACTGTAAAGAACCCTTTCCTATTTATTTGCTGGAATCGCCCTCCTTCCACTCGCAGTGAGGGCCCCCTGGTCCTTAGTATTGTCTTTGGAAGGAATAAGTCATGTGCCAGTCCTTTGTATTGACCACACATGTATTTATACATATAAATGAGATCTCCTCTCAGACGTCTTTTTATCTAAGCTAAACAAATCCAACTTTTTCAGCCTCTCATCATATGGGAGGCCTTCCATTCCTTGTAGTATAATTAGCCGCGTTTGAACTGACTCTAACTTCTGAATGTCCTTTTTAAAATGTGAAGCCTAAAACTGTATACCATATTCTAGATGTGGCCTTACAAGTGATTTATAGAGGGGTAACAATACGTTGGGATCATGGGATCTAATCTCTCTCAGCCCACCCTAAAAACTTGCTGCTTAACATTAAAGGCCCAGTCACACTAAACAACTTACCAGCGATCCCAACAACGATCCAACCTGATAGGGATCGCTGGTAAGTTGCTAGGAGGTTGCTGGTGAAATGTCACACTGCGACGCTCCAGCGATCCCACCAGCAACCTGACCTGGCAGGGATCGCTGGAGCGTGGCTACACGAGTTGCTGGTGAGCTCACCAGCAACCAGTGACCAGCCCCCAGCCAGCAGCGCCGCGTGGAAGCGATGCTGCGCTTGGTAACTAAGGTAAATATCGGGTAACCAACCCGATATTTACCTTGGTTACCAGCGCACACCGCTTAGCGCTGGCTCCCTGCTCTCCTAGCTACAGTACACATGGGGTTAATTACCCAATGTGTACTGCAGCTACATGTGCAGAGAGCAGGGAGCCGCGCACACCGCTTAGCGCTGGCTCCCTGCTCTCCTATCTACAGTACCCATGGGGTTAATTACCCAATGTGTACTGCAGCTACATGTGCACAGAGCAGGCGCCGGCACTGACAGCTGAGAGCGGCGGAGGCTGGTAACGAAGGTAAATATCGGGTAACCAAGGTAAGGGCTTCTTGGTTACCCGATGTTTACTGTGGTTACCAGAGTCCGCAGAAGCCGGCTCCTACTGCCTGCACATTTAGTTGTTGCTCTGTCGCTGTCACACACAGCGATGTGTGCTTCACAGCGGGAGAGCAACAACTAAAAAATGGCCCAGGACATTCAGCAACAACCAACGACCTCACAGCAGGGGCCGGGTTGTTGCTGGATGTCACACACAGCAACATCATTAGCAACATCGCTGTTACGTAACAAAAGTTGTTCGTTAGCAGCGATGTTGCTAGCGATGTTGCTAGCGCTGTTGTTTAGTGTGACTGGGCCTTAAGTACTGCTGCTCAGCTTACTTGTAACCAGATTCCCCAAGTCCTTCTCCTGTTTATACTTCCGAGTTTACTTCCATTTAATGTAGGATTACTCCATCCTAGGTGCATTACTTTACATTTATCAATATTAAATCTCATTTTCCAAGTATCTGCCCACTCTGACATCTAATCCAGATCTTTTTGTAATATTGTACTATCAAGGTCAGTTTTTAATATCCTACATAGTTTGGTGTCATCAGCAAAGACTGACACTTTACTGTCAATCCCATCCACAAGGTCATTAATAAAGAGATTAAAAAGAATCGTTCCTAGCACAGATCCCTGCGGTACCCCACTGCTGACTATAGCCCAATTACAGAAAGTTCCATTTATCACGATTCATCCCTAACTTATAGCCAATTCCTTACATATCTGCTTATAGTTTCCCCTAGTCCCTGCTTCTGGAGTGTCAGTATAAGGAATACTTTGCACGCTGCGACATCGCTAGCCGATGCTGCGATGTCGAGCGCGATAGTCCCCGCCCATGTCGCAGCAGCGATATCTTGTGATTTCTGGCGTAGCGAACATTATCGCTACGCCAGCTTCACATGCACTTACCTGTCCTGCGACATTGCTCTGTCCGGCGAACCACCTCCTTCTTAAGGTTGTGCGGCGTCACAGCGACGTCACACGGCAGGTGGCCAGTAGCTGTGGAGGGGCGGAGATGAGCAGGATGTAAACATCCCGCCCACCTTCTTCCTTCCACATTGCAATCGGGACACAGGTAGGAGATGTTCTTCGCTCCTGCGGCTTCACACACAGCGATGTGTGCTGCCGCAGGAACTAGGAACTACATCGTACCTGTCGCTGCATCGGCATTATGGAAATGTCGGACCCTACACCGATGATACGATACCGACGCTTTTGCGCTCGTTAATCGTATAAAAAAGGATTTGCACACTACGATATCGACTGCGACGCCGGATGTGCGTCACTTTCGATTTGACCCCACCGACATCGCACCTGCGATGTCGTAGTGTGCAAAGCCCGCCTAAGGCTATTATGTGACACAGTATCAAATGCCTTTGTAAAGTCCAGATAAATCACATCAGCTGAATTACCAATAACCACACTTGCACTTGTGGATAGGGAAAACATTTACTGAAAGGTGATAACCGTTTGTTTTACTGAATTATCATAACACATTTTTTAACAAGGAAAAAAATGGATATGTTAGCTAATTATTTATTTTTTCAAAAAATTACTGTTGTAACAAACAAGATATATAAACAATTTCCTAGGGAAACATATGCAGTGGGTATAAGAACACTATGGCCACAGCTTTGGATGTAAAACTTCTGGTGTCCATTGAATAAATGCACAGTAAATGGGTGAGACAGATTGTGAGAGAGCTAGTGATTACAGTGTACATACTTCACCTCCCAAGCCTGTGTCTGCAGTCCTGTGCGGTCAGTGTGAGGATACAAGTCATTAATAATGAGAATGCCTTCTCCAATATCCCTGCACACATTCTAGCTCAGCAGTGTGGGAGATGGATGAGGGATGCACCGTTGCTGATCCCTTTAGACATACAGATGCTTCCTTGCTTGCACTGTCAGGATATCTAGTCTGCGGTGTAATGCACAACATGGCAGCTTATTAATAGTCAGTGGTTTTAGTCCTCCATAGCTCTGTGCTTGTAGAATAATTTTCTATAAGCAGGCAGTTCTCTTACAGCTAAGCCCCATATATCCAACTTACCCGCCTGGTAATGGTGTTTGTCTCTGAAAACAGCTGCGGCTTCTAACATGATTTCATTAATTTACATCCAAAATATCATCTACATATGAAGGTTTCAGAATTCATAGGAATCCATATTTCAAATAAATACAAGGCATGGACATTAATGTAAAAAAAAATGTCATAAACCCAGCACCCTGAAATAAAGGGTCCATTTTTCATATACCAGTTAAAAAAAAAGCAGACATGTGATGGGTATATGGTGCTGTTCACATGATTAATTTAGATTGACATGCGTTTTGGAGGGTCTGTGTTAGGGACCATTCACACTAACCAATTGTGGCTGTTAAATGACTGCCAATCTGCTGATGTGTAATAGCCTGTTTAGACAAGCCGACCGTAGTTTTATGTGCAGAGAATGATCATTATTACAATTGTCCTTTGCGTGCAGGGTATCATTTTTATCTCTAGCACATGTCCTATTTACACATGATGATGTGCTGTCGAAATCATTGCTTTTCAAGCAATCTTAAAAATAGTTTCACCTGACTGTTTTGTGCTTTTGTTGGGTGATTGGCAGCCTGTTTAACCAGGTCAATTTCTGGAAACCCAGGATTGCTTATTCCCAATAATCATCCAGTGTAAGTTCACCATTCTCATCATCCCGAGTTAACTAGTTGGCATCCTATGTTTTGAATCCATTGAATGTGGGTACGCCACGTCAAGACAACTCTGCGCTTTTGTAACCTGGGAATCCAAGAATTGGGCATTTCAGAACTTCCCTTTGTCACCTTGATATTTAATTTGCTTGCACGCTATTTGTTTGTCTAAATACAGTTGATGTCCATTGATGCTTTCTTTTCATGGGCTGCAGCTACATTTTTGACAGCACACTTTTTGTTTCTACATGGGCATGAAACTTCTATGTAGTCAGTAATGTAAGGTTTCCCATTTTTTATTGATTCCCAAGTGTTTTTGTTATTGTTTTCCCTTAATGTACACTACCTAGTAACCCATTAAAAGCCAGAATGATGGTTCAGTAGTGGTGCGGTGTTCTCGATGAGCCTTTTCTTGCTCTCATTAAGGACCAGCAGACAGTCTGATAAATGAGGACACGCATGTTGCTCTAGAGTTTATTTTTTCCTCTGTGAAATGTCTCAGATTTAAATGTCTTTTAAAAGGGAACATCAAATTCCCAGACATATCTGTTCTCTAATTATAGCTGTTGTTTAGTATATTGGCTTTAAACAGCATACATCAATCTATTAATTAGCCGCACAGTATTATACCCTTAGGATATGTTACACGGCATGTATGCGTGGCAGATTCTGCTTTCTTTTTAAGCTATTTTTTTTTTTTTTTTTGGAGGGGGGGTGATAAGCCTAGAAATTTGTGAATTTTGCATATTTAGTCCAAATTAAGATTGTAAGACTTCTAAGATCTGTAAACAGATTTGCTACCTTTCAGTATTTTGCGTAATTCCCTCGTGTGTAACATGTCATCTCCCCAAATCAGAAAATTTAATATTTCCATCTCAGGTCTCCTTTTGCTGAATCAGAGTGTTATGAAACCTCATTATTATAGTGTTTTGTTATACAGGATCTTCCACTGTGTCATAATCTGTGCTCTTTGGGGGGGTTAGAGGGCTTTCATTATTTGTAAAATATTTGTAGACTATTCATTGGATATGGAATAGCTACTGGGTATCAATTCACTGGTAAATAGACAAAGATTTATCCATTATCCACATAATTTTAACTCCTGATTAGCCAATTGGTCCTCTGCAGTATATTGAGTATATTGGCTTTTTTATTTTTGGTCTGTTTGTTATTATTGTAGGTCCTACTTGGATTGTTTTATTACTAATAAGATTAAAGGCTATATTTTAGGCGTTTTCTATTTTGTTCACTTTGCTATCTTTGTCTTTTCACTATTCATTGGACAATAATCTGATACCATGTTAACTTAGTAGGAATCCCTAGCCAACTGCTAGCTATGGGGCATCTAGGCAATGGGTAATTAGTTTGTTTACCTACACTGTGTTTAAAGGCAATCTGTCACCAGGTTTTTAACGCCTAACCTGGGAGCAGCATTATGTTGGGGCACAGATCCTGATTCCAGTGGTATATCACTAAGTGGGCTGCTTAAAGTAGATTTCATAAAATCACTGTGTAATCAGCAGTAGATTATAATTACAGGACTACTTTACTTGCTACCAGGTAGTCCAGCATATTCATGAGCTCTGTACAACTGCTAGATTTGCAGCAGAGAAAACATTGATTTTATTAAAATGATCGCAAACAGCTCAGTAAGTGACACATTGATGGAATTAGGGTCTCTGTCTCTACATTATGCTGCTCTCAGATGAGGTAGTAAATACACGGTGACATATTCCCTTTAACCACAGCTCCTTGCCTTGCATCACACAAAACTACAATTGGAAGGAAAGTTAGTGACCTTCAGGGAAAGCTCTCCCAAAATTTGAAGTGCGCCCTGTAAAAAGGGAAAAAAACCAGTAACCACATAATAAATCTTTACTAAGATTATGACTAGATTTAGGGGTAAGTTGAAAACTAGGGTAGTGAAATGGTTACATTAAAAAAAACAGACGTGTAATACAAAATGAGTACATATGAAATATAACATTATAATGCTGTATAACTTTTTATTTTTCAAATATGATGCTAAACTTTAGCAAATGGCAAAAATAACGCAAGTCAAAAGGCGAACTAATATATATATATATATATATATATGATATAGATAGATATGAATAGATATTTCCACGTTGATTTTCTCTCTCTCTCATATATGTATATATGAGAGAGAGAGAAAATCAACGTGGAAAGGTCCAGCAGGAATGTAGACTTCAGGTATTGTAATTAAAATCCAAAATTTATTGGAAATGAATTAAAAAAAGTTTCCAGAGTTTAATAGCAAGGTGCAGACATCACGCTGAACAGACTACGCGTCTCGGCCGAGACAATATGCCGCCTTCTTCACGGTCTCAAGCTCATACATATATATGTGTGTGTGTGTGTGTGTGTGTGTGTGTGTGTGTGTAAATATATATATAATATACACACACATGCGCGCACAGTGGGTATGGAAAATATTCAGACCCCTTTAAATTTTTCATTCTTTGTTTCATTGCAACCATTTGGTAAATTCAGAAAAGTTCATTTTTTTCCATTAATGTACACTCTGCACCTCATCGTGACAGTAATAAAACAGAAATGTAGACTTTTTTGCAAATTTATTAAGCAAGAAAAACTGAAATATCACGTGGTCATAAGTATTCAGACCCTTTGCTTAGTATTGAGTAGCAGCACCCTTTTGAGCTAGTACAGCCATGAATCTTCTTAGGAATGATGCAACAAGTGTTTCACACATGGATTTGGGGATCCTCTGCCATTCTTCCTTGCAGATCATCTCCGGTTCAAGCAGGTTGGATGGTGAACGTTGGTGGACAGCCATTTTCAGGCCTCTCCGGAGATGCTCAGTTGGGTTTAGGTCACGGCTCTGGCTGGGTCAATCAAGTGTGACGCCCCTGTGGTAACCAGGTGTCACAAAAATAAAGTAACAGCCCAGGTCCAACATAACTGTGCCAGTCACTACACACACTAGCACACCAGGACATTTACACTCTCTGTACCCGGCTGGGAGCCTCACCTAGCCAGATGACAGGGCTGGGCACTGTGAGATAACAGGCAGCCAACTGGTAGGAAGAGACCAGACCTGGGGGAGGGGACAGTGACCTGTGAAGTGTTACTGAGCAGTTAGTCTGGAGTAGACAGTGAAGGAGGAAGGGTGTCAAGACAGACCAGACACTCTTGAGACACGGAAGGTAAAGTGAGGAGTACGAAAGTCGTCGGAGTGGCAGTAAAGACACTTCAAAGACCTGAGGATAAATAACAGCCATTCAGAGGAGGAAAGTAGCTGCAGAGTGAGAGAGCAAGCTCCAAGGACAAAGGGATCCTTTGGGGTGGACATCCAGGGCTCACAGTACTTTGCACGCACGGGTTGCAGATCCCAGAGCAGACACGGACTTCAAGCCGTCTGTAAACTCTGCCAGGCGAGTGGGTTTCCAGGACTCATCTGCCACCCTTTAACGTCCGAGGCATCAGCAGCAAAGAGAGGACCGGGACATATTCCCTTAAATAGTCCACGCTGCCTGCGGCAGGACCCAGACACCAGGAGGACCTCCAAGTGCTCCACGCCAGGGAGGACCCACTTACACAGGAGTGCACAGGTGGAGAGTGGCACCAGGTTGGCAGGCACAGCCATTAGGACATGGACGCACCTGGAATCCAGTACGTCTCAGGGTGTCGATCCAGTGAGTAAACACCATCAAACTGCTCCCCTTGCCTGGACTGCTTCCTTGCCACACGCCTCCATTTTAACCCTTCACCTACCCCTGGGGAAAAGCCCTGCTCGCGGAGGGCTCCACCATCCACGCTGCCCCCATCCATCATTCCCAGTGGGAACCTGCAGCGGCGGCCCTATCATCCCTGGCCGAATACCGCGAGTGGCGTAGTCTGACTTTTATTTTATTTTTAATTTAAAACTGTTCGGTGCCCCCGGGCCTGGGACCCCTCAAGCCACGGACCGCCCGGATCCGAGCAGCTCGGCTGCCTCAGGGCGCGACACAAGCATGGTCACAGAGTTGTTCTGAAGCCACTCCTTTGTTATTTTAGCTTTGTGATTGTCTTATTGGAAGGTGAACCTTCATCCAAGTCTGAGGTCCAGAGCACTCTGGAAGAGGTTTTTCCTCCAGGATATCCCTGTAATTGGTTGCATTCATCTTTCCTTCAATTGCAACCAGTCGTCCTGTCCCTGCAGCTGAAAAACACCCCCATAGCATGATTCTGCCACCACCATGTTTCACTGTTCGAATTGTATTAGGCAGGTGATCAGCAGTGCCTGGTTTTCTCCACACATACTGCTTTTAATTATCACCAAAAAGTTCTATCTTTGTCTCATCAGACTAGAGAATCTTATTTCTTATAGTATGGGAGTCCTTCATGGGTTTTTTGTAAACACTATGTAGGCTTTCATATGTTTTGCACTGAGGAGAGGCTTCTGTCGAGCCACTCTGCCATAAAGGGCTGTGGTGAGGAGGGCTACAGTGATAGTTGACTTTGTAGAACTTTCTCCCATCTCCCTACTGCATCTCTGGAACTCAGCAACAGTCATCTTGGGGTTCTTCTTTACCTCTCTCACCAATGCTCTTCTCCCACAATTGTTCAGTTTGGCTGGATGGCTAGGTCTAGGAAGAGATCTGGTGGTCCCAAACGTCTTCCATTTAAGGATTATGGAGGCCACTGTGCTCTTAGAAACTTTGAGTACTGCTGAAATTCTTTTGTAACCTGGGTCAAATCTGTGCCTTGCCCCAATTCTGTCTCTGAGCTCCTCGGGCAGTTCCTTTGACCTCATGATTCTCATTTGGTCTGACATGCACTGTGAGCTATAAGATCTTATATAGACAGGTGTATGCCTTTCCAAATAAAGTCCTATCAGTTTAATTAAACACAACTGAACTCCAATGAAGGAGGAGAACCATCTCAAGGAGGATCACAAGGAAATGGACAGCATGTGACTTAAATAGGAGTGTCTGAGCAAAGCGTCTGAATACTTATGACCATGTGATATTTCAGTTTTTCTTGTTTAATAAATTTGCGAAAATGTCTAGATTTTTGCTTTTGCAGTGTGTACATTAATGAGAAAAAAATGATTTTTTTTGAATTTGCCAAATGGTGCTGCAATGAAACAGAGTGTAAAATGTAAAGGGGTCTGAATAGTTTCCGTACCCACTGTGCATGTGTATATATACAGTGTATGTGTATATATATATGTGTGTCTGCTATGTGTGTATATGTGCTCAGTGTGTGTGTGTGTGTGTGTGTGTGTGTGGTGTATACATGCATGTGCGCTGTGTATATGCGCTCGGTGTATCCATGTGTATCTGCTATGTGTGTGTGTGTCTGTCTATGTGTGTGTACTCAGTGTGTGTGTGTATATGTACTCAGTGTATGTGTGTGTGTATACATGCATGTGCGCTATGTGTGTATGTGCTCGGTGTATCCATGTATGTCTGCTATGTGTGCGTGTGTCTGTCTGCTATGTGTGTGCGTGTGTGTGTCTGTGTGCTCAGTGTGTGTGTGTGTGCTCAGTGTGTATATGTGCTCAGTGTGTGTGTGTGTGTGTGTGTATACATGCATGTGCGCTATGTGTGTATGTGCTTGGTGTATCCATGTGTGTCTGCTATGTGTGTGTGTGTGTGCTCAGTGTGTGTGTGTGTGTCTGTGTGTTCAGTGTGTGTGTGCTCAGTGTGTGTGTGTATACATGCATGTGCACTATGTGTGTATGCGCTCGGTGTATCCATGTGTGTTTGCTATGTGTGTATATATGCTCTGTGTGTGTGTGTGTGTTGATAGGCAGTCAGGAGCGGGAGGCAGCAGAGCCGGAGAAAGGTAAATATGAAAAATATTTTTATTTCACAGACCCGTGTTTTCTCCAGTACCTGTCACACGCATGCAAACACGGATGTCACACGTATGACCATAACCATGCGTGTGTCTGGTACCTAATTAAACACGGACGTCTGAAAGCAGCCATACACTCTCACCCTAGCCAACAGTTCTATAAAACTCTTTGATACTTTCCACTCCCTCCTCAGTGCAAGAGTGCAGGCCCCAACTACAAACCTCAGCGTAGACAACCTGGCCAAAAATTTTAAATAAAAAATGTACCATATAGTACAGGAAATTTCCTCACAGCCTCATAATATCACACTTTCTCTTGCCTCCTACACTTCATCTTGGTCAATTTCACTCTTCGATCCAGTCACAGAAGAAGTTGCCAGGCTCCTCGCATCTTCTAGCCCTACTACATGCACCAGTGACCCTAGTCGTTCACATCTGTTTCAGTCACTCGCCCGGCTGTCACCACATCTTTAACTAAAATATTCAACCCTCTTCCTCTCATCTGGTGTCTTTCCCTTCTCCTTCAAACACCTATTTCTTAAAAAAAAAAAAATCCGTTGACCGGAATTGCACTGCTTACTACAGACCTGTCTCTAACCTCACCTTCATTTCCAAACTTCTGGAGCGCTTTGTCCTCGCCGGTCTAATCCACTATCCTGTCAGATAATTCTCTTCTCGACCATCTTCAATCCGGTTTCCGCACCTTACACTACTGAAACTGCTCTTACTAAAGTCTTTAATGATCTACTAAAAGCTAAATCTAATGGTCACTACTCCCTGCAGATTCTTCAGTATCTCTCTAATGCATTCGACATTGTGGATCACCAACTCCTCCTCACTATGCGCCACTCTATCGGGCTCAAGGACATCGTTCTGTCTTGGTTCTTCTCTTACCTCTCTGACCGCTCCTTCACTGTATCTTTTCCAGCTCCTCTTCCTCTCCTCTTTACCTTACTGTCAAGGTTCCACAAGGTTCAGTCTTGGGCCCCCTTCACTTCTCTCTATACACTGCTGCTGTTGGACAAACCATTAGCAGATTTGGTTTTGATTACCATCTGTATGCTGATGATACCTAATTATACACCTCTTCTCCTGACATCACCCCTGCATTACTACCTAATACCAGTGATTGTCTGCTGCCTCTAACATCATCTTCTCTATCTATCTAAAACTGATTCTGTCAAAAATTGAACTTTTCATGTTTCCTCCCTCGCCTAACCTTCCTAAAGCCAATATTATCACTTCTGTGTGTGCTTCTATTATTAATCCCCAGCAGCTCCCTCTTGGGGTTATATTTGACTCAAATTTCTCCTTTACTCCCCAAGTCTGATCACTCGCTCGCTCATGTCACCTCCACCTCAAAACAGCTCTAGAATTTGACATTTTCTTACTGTGGACTCTGCAAAAAGTCTTACCTTTTGCTTTTCTTCAGTCTCACGTGTATTAATGCAATTCTCTACTAATCGATTTCCCTATTACTAAACTCTCTCCAATCCATCATGAATGCTGCAACCAGGATCATTTTCCTCTCCAACCACTTCACTGATGTTGCTACCCTGTGCCAGTCATTGCACTAGTTGCCCATCCGCTACAGAGTCCAATATAAACTTACCACTCTCACCGACAAAGCGCTCCACAGATCTGCAATGCCCTACATCTTTCTCATCTCTGTCTATCGCCCTACCTATGCCCTCTGTTCTGTTAATGACTTAAGACTGACATCCTGAAAAATCTAAACCTCCCACTCCCGTCTCTAAGATTTTGCGTGAGCTGCACAAATTTTCTGGAATGTACAACCAAGAACAATTCAATTTCCAACATCCACACTTTTGAGCGGGCCCTAAAAATGCATTTCTCTAGACAGGCCTATCACCTCACCTCACTCATCTAACTATTCCCATTCTGCACTTTACAAAATGTTCTTCCAATCCTGGTCCCCCGTAACATCTGGTTGCATGCCCTCCATGTAATTTTTTGCACTCGTCATCTGTACTTATATAAATTCTGTCTGGTGACCAGTTCATGCAGCCAGGGCTGGCGTCAGCACCCAGCACACCTGGGAAAGTACTGGGGCCCTGGACCGCCGGGGGCCCACTCGCCGACGGCAGGGGCGGTGGTGTAGTCTGCCGCCGAGTTCTGGGTACCGCAGTGGCGACAACCGCACTTTCCTGCACGCAGGGTGTCACTCCCGTCCCACAGATGAAGAGAAGGTGCCTGCAAGTACCCCATACACTCTAGCATCTACCATGAAGATAGGAGCCACAGCACTAACATCCCGCCGAGCAGTATGTCCCCCCAGAACTGTCTGCCCCCACCACAGTGCTGTATACCCACCAGAACTGCGTGCCCCCACCAAAGTGCTGTATACCCCAGAACTCTGTCCCCTGACCCCAGTGCTGTATACCCCCCCAGAACTGTCTGTCCCTTGACCCCAGTGCTGTATACTTTCCAGAACTGTCCTTTGACCCCAGTGCTGTATACCCTCCCAGAACTGTCTGTCCCCTGACCCGAGTGCTGTATACTTTCCAGAACTGTCCTTTGACCCCAGTACTGTATACCCTCCCAGAACTGTGTCTGTCCCCTGACTCCAGTGCTGTTTACCCCACCAGAAGTGTCTGTCCCCTGACTCCAGTGCTGTATACACTCACAGAACTGTCTGTCCCCTGACCCCAGTGCTGTATACCCCACCAAAAGTGTCTGTCCCCTGACCCGAGTGCTGTATAACCTCACAGAACTGTTTGTCCTCTGACCCCAGTGCTGTATGTCACCACCAGAACTGTCTGTCCCTTGAGCCCAGTGCTTTATACCCTCCAGAACTGTCCCGTGACCCTAGTGCTGTACACCCTCCCAGAACTCTGTCTCCTGACCCCTGTGCTGTTTACCCTTCCAGAACTATCTGTCCCCTGACCCCTGTGCTGTATACCCTCCCAGAACTGTCTGTCCCCTAACCATAGTGCTGTATACCCTCCAGAACTATCTGTCCACCCACTCCAGTGCTGTATGCCCCCAGAACTGTATGTCCCCCCCATCTCAGTGCTCTATAACTCCTCCAGAGCTGTATACCAGCCGCAGAGCTGAATGCCCCCCTCTAGAGCTGTATGTCCCCCTATTGCTGTATATCCCCAGCCTTTCCTGTGATGTATATACAGCAGTGTCAGTGTGCCCTGTGCGAGGCCAAGTCTGTTAGTCATGGCCACCAATAAGCGCAGCACAGCCACATGCCCGGGAGGAGCTGGATGGGCGACAAGTGGGGGAAGTAAGTGAGGCTGACGTCAGCATCCCCATATTAAAAATATCTCTAATGCTTATGTGTCTGTATGTATGATGTACATAGCTATGTATGTCAGTGTATATGGCGGTGTTTATATTTATGTCTATTTAGATGTATTTTTGTGAATTTGTCTTTAAAGATGTCTATGTACGTATGACTGTCTGTGTATGTGCGTGTCTATGTGTGGATGGGGCCCACTGAGACTCTTTCGCCCAGGGCCCACAAAAATCTGTGGCCGGTCCTGCATGCAGCTGTATTTGACTTTCCTATCATTATATTGATGGCTGGACCATATCTGACAAGCATTATTTTTTTAAACCATTTACCTTTTGTGCCTCCCCTATTTCCTCATAGATTGTAGCTTGCAAACAGGCTCCTCTATTCTTTTGGTGTCTATTGAGTTTTATTACTCTGTAATGTCTCATATGTCTAAAAAAAAAAAAAAAGTGAGCTGGAGTATGAGATGGTATACATGGAACTTGTGAGACCATGTTCACACTGGCCATTAGACAAAGCGAAACCAAGGGAAAAATTGTGAAAACATACCCTGCTGTAACTAAATAAAAGCATAGTGCATATAAACATAGGGTACTTAGTAAACACTGTTTTTGATCAAAAAAAGCATAAAGCTATCCCACCAACGCCAAGGTGTACCCAGTTGGGATAGTACCTACACTCTCTAATATTAAAACCTTACCATGGGCCTATTTTAATATTAGAGAGTGTAGGTACTATCCCAACTGGGTACACTTTGGCGTTGGTGGGATAGCTTTATGCTTTTTTTGATCAAAAACAGTGTTTACTAAGTACCCTATGTTTATATGCACTATGCTTTTATTTAGTTACAGCAGGGTATGTTTTCACAATTTTTCCCTTGGTTTCTCTTTGTCTCATATGTCTGTATATGTCCTCTCTGAATTGTAAAGTACTGCGGAATATGTTTGGCGCTTTAGAAGTAAAAATTATTATTGTTATTATATCAGCATTTTGTTAAAATGCGGTATTTGTGCAAAAGGAGTAAGGCGTTCTGTACTAGGCTGGTAAAAGGAGCTCAGAGAGTTCTAATGGTCCATGGGTTAGGAGGTGAAAAATACATGATTTGCCCCAGGCGCTGGCAACCTGTGATACACCACTGCTTATTTAAGTCAATGTAGTATTATTATTATTATTACACCAAAGTCAGCTGCGATCCCATGCTGTAACTGTAATATCTGTATACTCCCTTTTGGTTTCTCCCCTGACCCAGGAGATGTGGTATGATCAGACCATGTCCCTGTACGGTCAGACACGGCCATTATACAGTACACAGCAGGGACACATTAAGGCTCTGTGCCCACGTGTGCGTATTACATGCAGTTACGCTGCGATCTGCACTGCAGCGTAACTGCATGCGTCCTGCGTCCCCAGCACAATCTATGAAGATTGTGCATAATCCATGCCCACGTTGCGTTTTAGAACGCAGTGATTTGCATGCTGCCAAATCGCTGCGTTCTAAAAAGCAACATGTCACTTCTTTCGTGCGCTTTGTATGCTGTCTCCATTCTGTCTATAGGGAGAGGCAGCATCCAGAGCGCACGAATTCTGCAGTCGGCAAAGTTTCAGAACGGAGCTTTTCAGCTGCGCTCTGAAGCGGACATGCAGTGGCGTTACGCTGCTGTGCAGAACGCACACACGTGGGCACATAGCCTTATAAGGTTATCTCAGCACAGGAACTTTTTTTTTATAAACACATCTAATTGAGTAACTTATTATTATTCCAAGATCTATCGATTAAAATGAACTTTGTTCATGAGAAAACCCCTTTAACATACCAGAAGTCAAGTGATTTCTACGAATCACAGGGAGGGATGCCGAGACAATGATCTAGTTTATATAGATATGTAATTAACCCATCAGTATGCCTTTTTAAAGAGTTTGGCTTTAAGTACTTCAGATCAATTAATGCTTGGTAGCTATAGCTTCTGAAATTATAGAAATAATGACTAACCAAGTACCTACTTTTTTTTTTTTGTTCTTCCAGGTACCGAGCTCGTGTGGAGAAGGTTGAGTCACCCTCCAAGGTTCATGTGTTTTACATTGATTATGGAAATGTGAGTCCACTTGTCTCAGTTATAGGATTATTCACTATATAAAATGTGTGACAACAAGGCCTAATGAGCCAGTTATCAGTTAAACCCATCCATGTGAAGAGTGTAATACTTGAAATGCAGTTTAAGGCGTAAAGTTTCTCCTTGTGGAGTGTGTCAAGTGGGTACGAGGAGACTTATAGGCCATGCAATGCTCCATTGGGATTTAAATATGCAGAGATGAAGAGGACAGAAACTTTAGTACCACCTTTTGGAAGTAGCAGTCCTAAAAAGTCTATATTGACTCTTTAAAGGGCATTGCCATATGTCTCCATATACCTTTTTGGCAGTATCCACAAGGAGAAACTTCACCCATAGTCACCTATCAGAGGCCTCTCACCCATCCATCAGTTCTCCTGCTTTGCACAGATCTGGCGCGAACGCCACAAAACAAGTATCTGCAAGTGGAGTTTTTGGTTTGGCTTCCTATCTTAAGTCCTGTTTCAAGGCCCTTTGAGGATATGTCTGATCTCTAAACTCTGCAAACCTTTGCTAGTCTTAATATTCTTGGGTATTAATGCCTTGTTGATTGTTCCACTGAATAATCATTTGGAAAATCTCTTTATTTTTTTGCATAAATATACAGAATCTTACAAGTAAAAGCCATTTTAACTAAAAACGTGTATAGGAAATTCTAGTATGACAGAGCCAGATCAAGACGTGATCTGTAGTATGGGACTGCTGGATCCCACCTACCACAAGAAGCTTTTTTTCCAGGTCTTGTTCTGTGGCTTCGTTCACACTTCGGACTGCTCTCTTAAACATATCATCGCCTGAGTAAAACTATAATCAGAGGTTGTGATAATACATATCTTTATAGTGACATGTGTAAACATCAAGCATTGAATCTGTATTATGTGAATTTGCTCCTGACCCAGCATTAACTGGCAGTGACCTCACCTGAATAGCAGATAATATTGCATTCAAAAGCATTAACCTGCTGAAGGGATTAGGAAGCCGACTCTTCCCAAGCTTGGAAGGAGATCTAAATCTCCCAGGTCTCTGTATTATATATATTACATAAATAAATTTCCTGCATGGTCCCTGAGGACTCATAAAAAACGCTCAATTTAATATATTTCCTCAGATTGAATCTTTTCACTCTGCCGCAGTATGAAGTAGGGCAGTGTCTCCGATTAGAGTAAATCTGGTCTGTTAGCAAACAAATAAACCCATTTCCAGCATTAAGAGAGATGAACTTTCCTAACACCAGCCAGAGCCGTCTGTGAGCCTAACAATTATGTGAGCAATTACATTTTATGTATTTAATGTAGCAGAGAAACTACTAATATACAATTCCTACACAGACGACGTTTTTCCATCATGCTGATTGTTTTTTTTGGGGGGGGGGGTTTCTGTGAACTCCTAAAATATGTGGATTTGTTTATTAGTTTTATTGAGGAATATATCAGTTGCAAATGTTTTTTGACTAATTCATTCTTATGTTGCTCTGTTAAGATTTACACTGTTGTGGAATTTCTTAAATGTTTAATATTCCCATTTGTAATTTCCCTACTGTCCCCTTTTATGCTTTAAGGCGCTGTTCATATAACATTTTTTTGGCCTCAGATTAAGGTATATACCAGGAGTAGAGATGAGCGAACCGGTCCCGGTTCGGCTCGAGGCCGGTTCGCCGAACGGGGGTCCCGTTCGAGTTCGGTTCGTCGAACGTTCGACGAACCGAACTCGAACGTATAGGCTATAATGGGAGGCAATCACAAACACATAAAAATGCATTATAAATGTACACAAACAGTTAATGAACATTGCCATAACACTTACCGGTCCTCGCGATCCCTTCTGCACTCTGTCTCCTGCCGCTATTCCATCCGATGATCGCTGAATCCTCCCGGTGACCTGCACTGCCAGCAGAGAAGCAGGACCTATCGTGACGTCAAAATAGCCATGTGACCAGTCACGTGGCTATTATCTCATTGGCTACAGACTGGTCACATGACTATGACACGTCATGTAGGACCTGCGAGTGCATCTCTCCGGTACACGGTGCACATATGTGTATCGCCGTGTACCGGCGACATGCTCTAGCACACGGTTGACTCCCCGTTCCGTTAGGGACCGGCTGACACAGCCGGTCATTAACGGAGATCACCGTTGCCATAGCAACGCAGTTAGCGGTGACGTCACCGCTAACCGCGGCTCCGGGAGCACCGTTGCTATGGTAACGCGTCTGTCAGCGTTACCGCTAGCAGCCAGCAGTGATCACTCACGGAGTGAAGGCTGCACGCTGCTTCCCGATTGTAGTGAGCATTGTAGTTAGGATGGAGGTTCCCCAGCCCCAAGTGATGCCCCTCACTACAATCGTCACTACTACTACACTAGAAAGAAAGCAGACAGAAGAGCAGGATCGTGGAGGGCTGACAGGGGTAATAAAGATGGAGTCTCTAATGTGTCTGTGTATTTATTTCTATTAAAGTATTTTTTCTCTGTGTGGTGTCTTTTTTTAACCCTTTATTGGAGATTCTTAATGGCCGGGTCAAACGTGCCTGACATTAAGAATCTCTGGCTTAATACTGGCTGGTAAAACAAAGCCAGTATTAACTCATGATTACCCAACAAGCCACCCGGCTCCAGGGCTGTTGGAAGAGTTGGATACAGCGCCAGATGATGGCGCTTCTATGAGAGCGCCATTTTCTGGGACGGCTGCGGACTGAAATCCGCAGCAGAGGCGCCCACAAACCTCGGGCTAACCTGTGCTGCGGATTCCAATCCCCAGCTGCCTAGTTGTACCCGGCTGGACACAAAAATAGGGCGAAGCCCACGTCATTTGTTTTTTAATTATTTCATGAAATAAGTGAAATAATTAAAAAAAACGGGCTTCCCTATATTTTTGGTTCCCAGCCGGGTACAAATAGGCAACTGGGGGTTGGAGGCAGCCCGTGGCTGCCAGCTGTACCTGGCTAGCATACAAAAATATGGCGAAGCCCACGTCATTTTTTTGGTGGGCAAAAAACTTCTGCATACAGTCCTGGATGGAGTATGCTGAGCCTTGTAGTTCTGCAGCTGCTGTCTGCTCTTCTCCATACAGACAGACAGCAGCTGCAGAACTACAAGGCTCAGCATACTCCATCCAGGACTGTATGCAGAAGTTTTTTGCCCCCTGAAAAAATTATGTGGCTTCGCCATATTTTTGTATGCTAGCCAGGTACAGCAGGCAGGTACGGCTGCCCCCAACCCCCAGTTGCCTATTTGTACCCGGCTGGGAACCAAAAATAAAGGGAAGCCCTTTTTTTATTATTTCATGAATTTCATGAAATAATTAGAAAACAAATGACGTAGGCTTTGCCCCATTTTTGTGTCCAGCCAGGTACAACTAGGCAGCTGGGATTGGAATCCGCACCACCGGTTGGCCTGAGCTTTCTGGGCCCCACTGCTGCGAATTGCAGTCTGCAGCCACCTCAGAAAATGGCATTTTCATAGAAGCGCCATCTTCTGGCGCTGTATCCAACTCTTCCAGCACCTGCCTGCTATACCTGGCTAGCATACCAAAAATATGGCGAAGCTCACGTCCTTTTTTTGTAGCTTTTTGGCAAAAAAAAAAAAAAATGCTTCCCTGGATTTTCCATTGCCAGTGAAGGTAACACCAAGCAGTGGGGGTTAGCAGCCAGTAGCTGCTTGGATTACCCTTAGCTAGCAATACAAAAAATGCAGTGGGAGCTAACATATATTTTTTTTAATTATTTATTTAAATAACTAAAAATAAAATGGGCTTCCCTGTATTTTGATTGCTGGACATCACAGTGCTGTAAAAATAAATCTTTAAAAAAATGACGTAGCGCTCCGCGGTATTTTTGATTCTCAGCGCAGATAAAGCAGACAGCTATGGGTTGCCACCCCCATCTGCCTGCCGTTACCTTGGTTGGCAATCAAAATACAGGGAAGCCCATTAATTTTTTCTATTTAAAAAAATAGTTAAAAAAAAAAAATTACGTTGGGTCCCCCCATTTTTGATAGCCAGCTAGGGTAAAGCAGACGGCTGTAGCCTGAAAACCACAGCTGGCAGCTTTACCGTGGTTGGGGATCCAATGTGGAGGTCCCCTCAGGCTCTTTTTTATAATTATTTTATAAATATTAATAATTACACAATAAAAGTAGGGGACCCCCCAAATTGGATCACCAGCCAAGGTAAAGCGGACAGCTGTGGTCTGGTATTCTCAGGGTGGGAAGGTCCATAGTTATTGGGCCTTCACAGCCTAAAAATAGCAGGCCGCAGGCACCCCAGACGTGGCGCATCCACTAGATGCGCCAATCCTGGCGCTTCACCCCAGCTCATCCCGTGCCCTGGTGCAGTGGCAAACGGGGTAATAAATCGGGTTGATACTAGCTGTAAAGTCACCTGAGATCAAGCCCAGCAGTTTGTGATGTCATGGCGTCTATTAGATACCCAACATCATAAACTGTCAGTACTAACAAAAACAAAAAATCGACAAAAGAAATTTATTTGAAAAAACAGTCCCCAAAACATTTCCTCTTTCACCAATTTATTGTAAGAAAAAAAATAAAGGGGTCCCACGACGACTCTGGACCGTCTAGAATATGGGGGGGAGACACTCAGGGAACGTATCCCCCATTTTCTAGGAGTGCGGACCCTTCATGTGAGGAGTGTGGGTGCAATGAATCTGCACTCACTCTCCCCGGGTCCACAGCAGCAGAGTCCATGTCGTAATGGTTGCTACCAAAGCTGCAATGCCCTGCTCATGAGGTAAGGGCATGCCTAATCAGGAGAACTACTGTAGAGGAAGCTCTGCTCACTGGTATATAGGTGCTCAGAGGTAATAATAGATAAAATTAGTGAGTAACCTCGGCACTCTATATCTCCCAGACTAAGTCAGTAAGTCACAACGGATAGTAATGCAAAATCACTCTTTATTGGTCCGTATTAAGAAAATGTTTTTTTCATAAGCATATATGTTTTTGTCCAAAACAAGTTACAAATGACGTTTCGGCCTGAGCCTTCGTCAGATTGGACTTATCTGCATGTAATCATGAAAAATGACAATAATCAGTATCACATAAGAGTGAGAGAACAATAACATAAACTCGAACAATGTAGAGGTACAATTGGGATGCAGCAAAAAAATTGCAACACAGCAAGAAATGAAACACATGATACAAATGTCATAATACAGTACAAGGACAATATAATAATGACAAATATGGGGTCAGAGTAGGCTTAGACAGCTCTGGTACGAAAGAGATGTCAATCATAAAGTAACATGTGCAGTAGGTGTAGAGCTACAGTGTGCATGGCAGAGCTAATGGGTAGACCGACCATAGAAAAAGAACGGAGAAAAAGTGGAGAAAAAGTGGAGAATAAGTGGAACATAAGAGGAGAAAAAGTGGAGAAAAAGTGGAGAAAAAGTGGAGCATAAGAGGAGAAAAAGTGGAGAAAAAGTGGAGAAAAAGTGGAGCATAAGAGGAGAAAAAGTGGAGAAAAAGTGGAGCATAAGAGGAGAAAAAGTGGAGAAAAAGTGGAGAACAAGTGGAGCATAAGAGGAGAAAAAGTGGAGATTAAGAGGAGAAAAAGTGGAGAAAAAGTGGAGCATAAGAGGAGAAAAAGTGGAGAAAAAGTGGAGAAAAAGTGGAGCATAAGAGGAGAAAAAGTGGAGATTAAGAGCAGAAAAAGTGGAGAAAAAGTGGAGCATAAGAGGAGAAAAAGTGGAGCATAAGAGGAGAAAAAGTGGAGAAAAAGTGGAGAAAAAGTGGAGCATAAGAGGAGAAAAAGTGGAGAAAAAAGTGGAGAAAAAGTGGAGAAAAAGTGGAGAAAAAGTGGAGAAAAAGTGGAGCATAAGAGGAGAAAAAGTGGAGAAAAAAGTGGAGAAAAAGTGGAGAAAGTGGAGAAAAAAATGGAGAAAAAGTGGAGAAAAAGTGGAGAAAAAGTGGAGAATAAGAGGAGAATAAGAGGAGAAAAAGTGGAGAAAAAGTGGAGATTAAGAGGAGAAAAAGTGGAGCATAAGAGGAGAAAAAGTGGAGAAAGTGGAGAAAAAAATGGAGAAAAAGTGGAGAAAAAGTGGAGAAAAAGTGGAGAATAAGAGGAGAAAAAGTGGAGAATAAGTGGAGCATAAGAGGAGAAAAAGTGGAGAAAAAGTGGAGCATAAGAGGAGAAAAAGTGGAGAAAAAGTGGAGCATAAGAGGAGAAAAAGTGGAGAAAAAGTGGAGAAAAAGTGGAGAAAAAAGTGGAGAAAAAAGTGGAGAAAAAAGTGGAGAAAGTGGAGCATAAGAGGAGAAAAAGTGGAGAAAAAGTGGAGAAAAAGTGGAGATTAAGAGGAGAAAAAGTGGAGCATAAGAGGAGAAAAAGTGGAGAGAAAGTGGAGAAAAAGTGGAGAGAAAGTGGAGAAAAAAATGGAGAAAAAGTGGAACACCCTTTGGTACCTTTCATGTGGCACTAAGGGGTGCTTAGCTTTGTATTTAGCCAAAAAAATGAAAAAAAAATGACGTAGGGTTCCCCCTAGTTTTGTAGCCAGCTAGGGTAAAGCAGACGGCTGCAGCCTGCAGACCACAGCTGGCAACCTCACCTTGGCTGGTAATCCAAAACTGAGGGCACCCCACGCTGTTATTTTAAATTAAATAAATAATTAAAAAAAAAAACACGTAGGGGTCCCCCAAAATTGGATCACCAGCCAAGGTAAAGCAGACAGCTGGGGCCTGATATTCTCAGACTAGGGAGGTCCATGGTTATTGGAATCTCCCCAGCCTAAAAATAGCAGGCCGCAGCCGCCCCAGAAGTGGCGCATCCATTAGATGCGCCAATCCTGGTGCTTCGCCCCAACTCATCCCGCGCCCTGGTGCGGTGGCAAACGGGGTAATATTTGGGGTTAATACCAGATGTGTAATGTCACCTGGCATCAAGCCCTGGGGTTGGTGAGGTCAGGCGTCTATCAGATACCCGACATCACCAACCCAGTCAGTAATAAAAAAAAAATACACGACAAACACATTTTTATTTGAAAAAACACTCCCCAAAACATTCCCTCTTTAACCAATTTATTAGATTGAAAAACAAATCCAGGTCTGGTGTAATCCAAGGGGTTGCCATGACGATGCACACTGTCCCAGTCAATGAAGAGCAGGATGTTCCCCATTGGCTGGGAGAGCAGTGCAGTGACCTGAGCTAACATCAATGGGTCAGCCCAGGTCACTGCAGGGGGGTGACAAGTGCTGCTGTCAGTGAGGTACATTACCTGCGCTGATCTCCAGCACTGCCGACAGCCCCTGTCACTGAGCTCAATGACCGGCGCCTTCACATCAAGTATCGCGAGAGGTCCGTGACGTCACCGCCAGTGTCAGTCTCGGGTCGGAAGCGATAGGTGATGTGACAAGCGGCGGCCATGGAGGACAGTGACAGCGCTGAGGTCGGGATGGCGGGACTTCATCACCGCAGGTAAGCCGAGCGAGCGAGCGGGCGGGCGGGCGGGCGGGGGGGGGGGGGGTGGATGTGTGTGTGTGTGTGTTTGTGTATGTGTATGTATGTGTACATGCCGCGGGCAGGAGGGGGTGGAGCGAGCTGAGCGGGAAAGTGTGGGCTTCCTGCACGTAACTAAGATAAACATCGGGTTACTAACCAAAGCGCTTTGCTTGGATACCCGATGTTTATCTTGGTTACCAGCTTGTGGCAGGCTGCCAGCGATGGCTCCTGCTCACTGTAGCTGTAAAAAGCCCTGCTTTTTGCTGCTAGAACCGTTCTCGAACGTATCTAGAACTATCGAGCTTTTAGCAAAAAGCTCGAGTTCTAGTTCGATCTCGAACAGCCCAAAAATCACTCGAGCCGCGAACTGGAGAACCACGAACCACGAACCGCGCTCAACTCTAACCAGGAGACCACCCCTATGTTTATGATACATGGATTGTGCCCTACTTTAAGGCTGGGTCCACACGGGGATTGCTGCGATCCCCTCGCATGACATTCGTCTCACGCTGGCAGTACAGCAGAGCCGAGTGTCATGCGAGTGTCCTGTGATCGGACCTCAGCTGCGAGGGGTGGGTCGGTGCTGCGGAGGGGAGGGCCGGCGCTGAGGAGGGGAGGGAGGGATTTATCTCCCTCTCTCCTCCATAGCCGGCTATTGCTATTCTCGCACAGCACTCGTGTTTCATTCCTCTGTTTTCCATTAGGTCGGTGATTTCACATAATTAAAAACTGACTATCTGAACCCTTCTAAGCTTAGCATAGAAACAGGAAATTTCTTTTCCCTGCATGAGTCATCACTGTAAAGTCCCTGGCAGGGGGATGCAGAGAGCAGCTGGTCAGGGGTTGAAGGGAGGGATTCATACAGGGACAAGAGATTTCCTGTTTCTACATAAAGCCAAGGAAAGAGAAGAATTTACTTGGTAGAATGGCAAAATGAGAAATTATAAGTACACTGTGTCATATAATATGATTGCCATACAGTGTATCACAAGGGAGTCCCCCCCTCACATTTTTGTATATGTTTTATTATATGTTTTCATGGGACATCACTGAAGATATGAAACTTTGATACAATGTAAAGTAGTCAGTGTACACTTTGTATAAGGATAAGGACATGGTGCGAGTGGAATGCGATAAAAAATTGCATTCCACTCAGATCAATGTTACTCTATGATGTCGATCCCACGTGCGATTTTTTTTCAGTCCTAATCGGACTGAGAAAACAATCGCAGCATGCTGCGCGTGGAATCCAATTTGTTTTCACTTGCACCTATACAAGTCTATGGATGTGAGAGAAACATTGCATTGCACTCATATTACACCGAAGTGCATTGCGATAGTCACATCAGCTGATAATGGAGGAGATAGGGAGATTAGTTCCCTCCTCTCCTCTGCAGCTGTGCTCCGATCGCAGGATCGCATCACGCTATAATGACACTCTGCTTACACTCATAGCAGAGCGGGAGTCAGGGGTCATTAGCATAACGCATCCAATGCTCTCGCATCAAAAGCTAAATGCCCGTGTGACCTTAGCCTTATTGTGTAAATTGGGTGTGCCCTCTAAATTACTCAACACACAGCCATTAATGTCTAAACAACTATGAATGAGTACACTCCTAATTTTCTGTGCCCTCTAAATAACTAACACACAGCTATTACTGTCAAAATGACTCGTTAATGTTACAAGGTCTCATGAACGGGGAGCAGGTGTGTTACATTTGGTGTTCTCGATCACACTTTCTCCCTGGTCATTGAAAGTTCAACATGGCACCTCATGGCAAAGAATACTCTGAGAATCTGAAAAAAAGAATTGTTGCTGTACATAAACATGGCCTAGGTTATAGTAAGATTCCCATCGCAACTGAAACTGAGCTGCAGCACGGTAGCCAAGACCATACAGCAGTTTAATAAGACAGGTTCCACTTAAAACAGACCTTGCCATAGTCAACCAAAGAAGTTGAGTGCATGTGCTCATTGTCATATCCAGAGGTTGTCTTTTCAAAATAGACATATCAGTGCTGCCAGCATTGCTGCAGAGGTTAAAGGGGTGAGGGGTCAGCCTCTCAGTGCTCAGACCATACACTGCATCAAATTGGTCTGCATGGCTGTGGTTCTACAAGGAAGCCGTTTCTAAAGATGATGCACAAGAAAGCCCGCAAACAGTTTGCTGAAGACAAACAGACTAAGGACATGGATTACTGGAACCATGTAATGGGGTGTGATGGGACCAAGAAAATTATATTTTGGTTTAGATGGTGTACACCAGGGGAGGAGTACAGAGACAAGTGTGTCTTGCCTACAGTGAAGCATGGTGGGAGGAGTGTCATGATTTGGGGCTGCATGAGTGCTGCTGGCTGTGGGAAGGTACAGTTCTTTGAGGAAATCATGAATGCCATCATGTACAGTGACATACTAAAGCAGAACATAATCCCCTTCCTTTGCAAACTGGGCTGCAGGGCAGTATTCCAACATGATAGCAACACCAAACACACATCCAAGACAACCACTGTCTTGCTAAAGAATCTCAGGGCAAAGATGCTGGACTGGCCAAGCATATCTCCAGAACTAAACCCTATTGAGCATCCATGAGGCATCCTGAAATGGAAGGTGGAGAAGCACAAGGTCTCTATTATCCACCAGCTCCATGATGTCGTCATGGAGGATGGAAAAGTATCTGGAGATCACAATTCAGGCTGTTTTTTCAGGTCCTCGGGCACGTGATCACTGGTACACACCAGAGAATCGTGATCACGTTGCTGAAAATGGAAGCGCCGGTAAAACAAATGATTCATCTCCCACCTGGCATGATCAAACATGTCAGATGGGAGATAAATCTCACCCAGTGTGGCAGAGTGCCACCCCCCACCCCTGGACAACCCCCCCCCTCACGATCACCCAAAATAGCCGCTGACTGTGTTGCGCATCCTCCTCCTCTGATTTCTGACCGTCCCTGGTCCCTGGACATGTGAGATGAGGCAGAAATGTCGTCCCCAGGTCCAACCAAGTCACCCACTGTCAATCCCCTGTCCCGTCAGTACCTCTTGCAGCCTCGATCCCCCGCCAACCCTCCTTTTCCTTGTCGTCAGAAAAAATGCTGGCCACATGCACAGACAGTGGCTCTCAGCCTGCTCTGCACTCAGTGACAATGAGCTTACTGTACTCACACTGCTGTGCTGTGGAACTGGGGAGTGTGGCTGCAGTATTCTCAGGTCACTGCAGCCACACTGCACACATGGAGGGCCTGCTCTTCCGGAGACTAGGGGAAGCATTCTCTGAGCATATTAGCTTATTCTGCAATGAGGTTACTAGTAGCAAGTCATTCTGCCTTCAGTTGGACCCGGGCAGTAAAAGTGCAGTATTGTCAGGTCACTGCAGCCACATTGCTCACATGAAATGCCTGCTATTCCAGAAAATGGTGGATACGTTCTCTGAGTGTGCCCCCATATTCTAGAAGGTCCAGAGTCGTCAAGGGACCTCCAAAATTGATTATGACGGACCGGATTTTTTTTTTCTTTTCAGTAAATTGGTGAAAAGGGGAATGTGTTGGGTAGTGGGTTTTTTTTCAAATTAATTTTTTTTTTTTTTTTTTTTTTTTTAATTTATTACTGACTGGGTTAGTGATGTTGAGTATCTGATATACGCCGTGACATCACTTACCCCAGGGCTTGATGCCAGGTGACATTACACAGCTGGTATCAACCCCATATATTACCCCGTTTGCCACCACTCCAGGGCAACTGGATAAGCTGGGGTGAAGCACCAATATTGGCGCATCTAATGGATACGCCACTTATGGGGCAGCTGCGGTCTGCTATTTTTAGGTTGGGAAGGGCCAAATAACCATGGCCCTTCCCATCCTGAAAATAGAAGACCCCAGCTGTCCACTTTACCTTGGCTGGTGATCCAATTTGGAGGGATCTCACTTTTTTTTAAATTATTTATTTATAAATAATTAAAAAAACAGCATGGGGTGACCTCCAAATTGGATCTCCAGCCAAGGTGAAGCGGATAGCCTTGGTCTGCAGTTTGCAGCCGTCTGCTTCACCTTAGCTGGCTATCAAAAATGGGGGGACCCCACGTTTGTTTTTTTTAATTATTTATTTTTTGGCTGAATACAAAGCTAAACACCCTTTAGTGCCAGATGAAAGTCACTAAAGGGTGCAAGATTTCAAAATGCAGGGGAGTGGGACATTATATATGTGTTTTTACTTCTGTCTGTATATCCATCCAGCCATTCATCCTAGCTTTTTGGGCTATGTGCCCATGATCAGGGTTTTCAGAGTTTTGGACGCACAGTGTTTTCACTGCATACATACAGTAATGCTGCGTTGTACAGTACAAGCACAGTAGAAGGATTTTTAGAACTCTCCTGCCCACTGCGCTTCTTTTCTCTGCAGCATGAACTGACTTGCGGCATGGCTTCCCGACAAGAGTTTTCTCCGCAGCGAGAATGGAGCAAAAGTCTGCACCGGCCTGAACCCTGATCATGGGCACAGGCAGCTGCGTTCTCCTGTGGACAACATTCACATCTCTGCAGGAGGGCAGGCACTAGACGCAGTGTCGCCGGATTGTGGGCACATAGCCTAAAAGTGAGAAATTTGCAGCTAAAGCAACATTTTTGCAAAGTACCTGTGGATTCAAAATGCTTACTATACCCCTGAGTAAAATCCTTGAGGGGTTTAGTTTCCAAAATGGGGTCACTTGTGGGGGATTCTGCTGTATAGGTACCCTAGGGCCCTGCAAATGTGACACGGTGCCCGCAATTTATTTAAACTTTTCCAAAATTCAAATGGTGCTCCTTCCATTCCAACCCCTCCTGTTTGTTTAAACAGAGGTTTTTGACCATTTGTAGGGTATCCCTGCGCTCATAAGAAATTGGATAACAAAATGTGGGGTCCACTTTTTGGTGTTGCCACTTCAAAAAGTGAGAAATTTGGTGCTAAATCATATGTGAAAAAAAAGACAATTTTCAATATGGCAGCCTAATGTTATCAAATTCTGTGACATACCTGTGAGTTCAAAATTCTCACCATGCCCCTAGATAAAATCCTTGAGGGGCTAGTTGCTGAAAAGGGGTCACTTGTTAGAGGTTTCTACTGTTTAGGTACCTTAGGGGCCGTGGAAATGCGACATGGTCCTAAATTCAAATATTGCTCCTTCTATTCCGGGCCCTCCCATTTGTGCAAACAGAGCTTTCTGACCACATGTGGGGTATCGGCGCACTCAGAAGAAATTGGGTAACACATTTTGGGGTCCATGTTGTTGTATTTTTTTCTAAAAGTGAATAAATTGGGTCTAGAGCAACGTTTTTAGGTAAAATTAGTTCCTGTAAAGCATCCGAAGTGTTAATAAACTTCTTGGATGAGTTTTTTAGTACTTTGAGGGGTGCAGTTTTCAGAATAGTGTCACTTTTAGGTATTTTCTGTCACCTAGGCCTCCTCATTCACTTTAAATGTGATGTGGTCCCTAAAAAAATGGTTTTGTAAATTTTGTTGAAAATATGAGAAATTGCTGATTAACTTTGAACTCTTGTAACTTCCTAACCCCAAAATTTTTGTTTAAAAAAATTGTGCTGATGTAAAATAGACATGTGGGAAATGTTACCTATTGACTACTGTATTTTGTGTGACTTAACTGGTTTAAGGGCATTAATAGTTTAAAAATTGCTAAATTTTCATCAAATTTCCGATTTTTTTTTTCACAAAAGAAAAATTATTGTCCTAAATTTACCACTATTGTGAAGTACAATATGTCACGAAAAAACAATCTCAGACTCTCCAAGACCCGGTAAAGCGTTCCAGAGTTATGTCCTCATATGCGTTTTTTTCCGACCACAAAGATGCAGCGTTTTTGGCCCCAAAAATACGCACCCACAGGAAAAACGCATCAAAAAAACATGCATTTTTGTGCGGTTTTTTTATGCATTTTTTTGCTGTGCTTTTGTCCAATGCATTCAATGGGTGAAAAACACAGTGAAAAACGCAAAAAGACTTGACATGCTGCATCTTTGTGATCACCACAAAGACACAGCCAAAAAAAACTGCAATGTGCAAACAACAAAAATAAAATCTCATAGACTTTGCTGGGGAAGGAAATTCATGCAGTTTTGAGACCAAAATTGCACCCAAAAAACGCAGCGTGCGCACGTAGTCATAAAGTGACACTGGTCAGAATTGCAAAAAATGGCCTGGGCATTAAGTTCAAAACTGGCTTCGTCCTTAAGGGGTTAAGGCAGTGGTTGAAAATAATGGTGGCCATACAAAATATTTATACTTTGGGCACAATTTGTGTTGAGTTATTTAGAGGGCACACCAAATTTATTACACTGTTATACAAGCTGTACACTGACTACTTTACACTGTATCAAAGTCTCATATCAGTGTTGTCCCATGAACAGATATAATAAAATATCCAGGAGGAGCTCGCACCCAGCTTCGCCACTCCCTATGTTATGCACATTTTTTTGGAATAATAAATCTATTTTAATGGACTTTGGAGTTGAGCCACCCTTTCCTTCTTCATGGATAGTTCTCATAAAATATTTTTGAAAAATGTGAGGGGTGTACTCACTTTTGTTATATACTGTATATTAAGAGGATACAAACTTTGATAGGAGTGCTACTTTAAGACCTTTTTCCTTACAAATGCTTTAAACCTGTTATATTTGCATTTAGACACACAGTTCATTTCCAATTCCCAGGTGATGATTTGGTAATAATGTCTTTTCTATTTTTACTGCAAGTGAAAAAATATATGTATATTTTGTACTAAGAGCCTACATGGCTACTAGTAAGATAAGTAACCTTAAACCAGAATTCCCAGACATCCACCCTAAGTTTAGGGTGCCCCCCGTCTCTTTTTTCCACCTGATATGGGCAAGTAATGTGCTAAAGGATTATCGGGAACAAGTGCAAGAACACACACACCTTTTATAACTTGTATTTGCTGGAATAAGATGCCTGCTTTTTGCTAGTGTTGATTATTCCACATCCCGATTTACTATTGCTCAGGTGCTCCCCAATGGTCTTTGTTTAATTTCCTGCTGCAGTTGTTTACCTTTTACACATGATGACTGATGCAGCAAATCACTGGCCTCAGTGGACAGGAGGAGACTGCTGAGGCCAGTAATTGACTGCAGCGTTCACATTGGTAGATGAATATAACTGCAGCAAGGTATTAAACAGAACTCTGGGGAAGATGGGAGCAGTGTCGCAGGAAGGGATTTATTGAGTAAACTGCAAAATCGTAGCAAATCGCAATGATGTGTGGGACTGTTCATAAAACATAATATACTTTATTCATCTATAAGTGGGTAAACCGAATAGGACTGATTCAAAAAAGGCCATCAAATTATTAAACCGCATGTTGCAATATACTTTGTATATTAGAGCCAAAATACCCCACAACAACATAATTGATGTGATAACTAATCCCCATATAGTAGAGAGGCCATATTCCTTAAAAAACAGTCCTAAGGCCATGTACACACATTGAGTATTTGGTGAGTTTTTTACCTCTGTTTGTAAGCCAAAACCAGGAGTGGGTAAAAAATGTAGATGTGGTGCCCGTGTTTGTAGTATACTTTTCCTCTGATTGTTCCTGGTTTTGGCTTAAAAATTTTGAGAGAAAAATTCACAAAATACTCAACGTGTGTACGTGGCCCAACTGGGAATATATAAGGAGAGGCCAGTTTCCAATTATCTGGACATGGTCAACCCGCCATAACCAGTGCACATTTCACACATCTTTGTTAGAGGTGACGCGCATCAAGTTTAGTGGGTTAAACAAAAATGTTGGCACTGGCCTGTCTTTATATACTGTTAGGACTGATTATTTTGTTTATTCAGTTATAATATTACATAGTACAGGCCTTATGGCTTACTCTTTTGCAATTTGACAACTTTTTTTAAATTAATCATATTTGGTTTATCCATTTGTTTTGCCTGTGTGCTTGTATGCTTTTTAATCATATTTTATTGAGTCTTGTATATGAATAAAGTTTTATTTTAGAATTTCTATTTTTCATAAGTACCGCACATGAATGCCTTTTGATGGTTGTTTGTGTTTTTGGTGCTTTCGGAAAATATTTATTATTTCTGTTTTTGTAGTGGTATATACTACACCACTTTTAGACTATTTTGGCTGATGGTGAAAAACCTCTGTGATGAGGACCTGATACTGTATGTTGTTGCTTTTCACTTATTTTTTGAGAATGTAAAATACAAAAATATTCATGATGAGGATTACAATAAACTACAAGAAGAAGAAAATCCTGCAAAATAATGTAAAAATGATAGTATATTCTGCCATATGTAACACACAGAGCACTGTACTCACGTGATCCTTTATCAATACTTGCAACATTGACATCTGGTTAATTCTGTCAGTCCAAGCTCTTAATGTCTGTAATGCTGAGTTTACACTTGAGCTTAGTTATTCTCACTCAGATGTTTCGTTCTCATTCCATAGCGAACCTTAGATCTCTCTTTCAGTTTGTGGCTTCATAACAAGATTTTAAACTGACTTTTTTTTCATGTAGTCAACAGAGCTATTTGTTCCCCCCCCCCCACCTTACTGAGGGCAGGCGCAGGCCGCAGGCTGCTCAGCAGGGCAGCTATCAACTTGCAGCAAAGATACCGCTCCGGCCCCCGGATTGCCCCTCAGCTAACGTGTATTTTTGTTCTTGACATCGTTTCATCTCCCAGCTGCCGGCAACCGCCCTCAGCCTATGATTGCCAAGATTAATCCCTTCGTTGTAACCTCTGTATGAATATGCATGCTCGTAGGAATTTACTGTTTATATATAAATGCACTGAGGATTTTGATGGTGGACTGATGAGAGCCTAGCTTCTCCTGTAATGTTGCAGTTTTCTTCCGGTTTTCTTTTGGCTTTGAAATAAGATTGCATACGTTTTATCATAGTATTTCGCCTGTCACATTGTTGTTCTCTTTTGCAGAGAGAGACTGTGCCCTCCACTCGTCTGGGGACCCTCCCAACATCTTTCAGTGTTCGTACACTCCCCGCACAAGCTATAGAGTATTGTTTTGCTTTCATCCAAGTGCCACAAGATGTAAGTATACCGGCCAGGTAGATAGCGTCTGCACTGATGCACTTGTTTACAGTACTTTTAAATGACTATTGTTTGGCCCTTACAGGAAGATGCTCGTGCGGATGTGGTGGATAATGTGGTGCGCGATATTCAGAACACTCAGTGCCTCTTGAATGTGGAGTATGCAGGCGCTGGCTGTCCACATGTCACCTTGCAATTTGCAGACTCCAAAGAGGATGTGGGCCTTGGTCTGGTAAAAGAGGGCCTTGTCATGGTGGAGGTGCGCAAAGAGAAACAGTTCCTGAAACTAGTGAGTAATTCTAAGTATTTTTGAAATTATTTGCCAATTGATGAAATATACTTGATCCTTTGATCTTAGGTCTCAACAATGTACAAATAGTTATTAAAGAAAGAAAAATCTAATAAAATAGTTTATTCTGGTATCCACCAATCCAGAAAGGCTGGAAATCTGGCACTGTTTTTGTTTTGTTTTGTTTTTTATAATTTTAATGGGATAAATTTTTCAACTGACCAGTGCTATCCTATCAAAAGTATTCCTCAGGAAAAAAAAGTGTTAAAATAGTTTTTATTACTATTCATTGATACTGAGTTAACGGGAACCTGTCATGTTGAAAATGCTATCTGATCAGCAGACGGGTTGTTATTGAGTGGGGGAGCTGATCAGATCAAGATACATTTCTGTGAAAAAAATGTAATTAAATCCTGTATTTTATTCATTAAAATCCCTGGTGTTTGTATGAGTCCAATGAGCAGTCCTACTAGTGATTGACTGTCTTCCCTTTATGACTGTGCATGCATAGATAGCTGTCAATCACTAGTAGGACCACCCACTGGACTCATGCTTACAAACAGGAGAGATTTCAATTAATAAAATACAGGTTATACTGGAACTTTTTGCACAATATTATATATAATTTTGCTCAGCTTCTCCTTCTCTATACCACCCTGCCCATAGATCATACTGCATGCACTATGTTACTTCTGGTTCCCTTTAAAAGAGCTTTAATTTTACTGTGGCTTTTTACCTTGACAGCTTTATAATTTCAAATCTATCTTTTTCCTTCTATTTTTATTTGACTGCCATTCACTTATTTTGTCCTCTGGTTATATATGTTGACAATCCCTTCATAAATCATCAAAATCTTACCATGGTAAATGATTTTTAATATGGATGAAGTTCCTAGTAGTAGAAAAGCAGGGACAGTGTACATCATGGAGACTTATTGGCAGGATGCCCAGCTCTCATCAGACAGTGGACCTATGTACTGATTTCCTAGGTAATCCTATAAATATATGGGGGGGAAATCATCAATTTTCAATGTTTGTGTTAGGAAGAGATGGATTCCGTAGCCTGCTACTCTGCAGTGTACAGTTTTTTTCCAGCATCTGAATACAATTTACGGGAACAATGTGCTTCAGCGTATGTTATTGCCATCTGTATGACCCTAGGATACTTATACCCTCAACATGAAGTGACAACTGAACATTTTGTAAGACACTTGTGCTGTGTTAGAAGAAATCCTACCATATTGTGTATATGATTTTCATAGATTATCCAGCACACACCATAAAAAATGAACCTTTAGCAAGATAAGGCAGGCAACGAAAGAGGTGGTAAGCTCTAGGGCAGAGTTAGCAGGCAGGACGGCATCATCTACGTATCGTATTGAGACCGGGCACAGCATCTTCATGCTGGTTAAAGACCTGTTAAATGTGGATCAGCTTTGATTATCACTAAATGTTTTCCTAGTGGATGGTAATGTTTCATTGTGTTGTGTTGTGTGCTATATCAGCAGGCTTGTGAGTTAGCTACGGATGTAACCAGAGTCTAACATCTCCCTGGAAAATTTATCATCCGGCCACTTCAGGACACAAAAAAATAGAACTGACAAGCCGGTGCTGCCCCTACCCTCCCCCTGCACAACTCAATAGCTCATTAACGGACTTATTTACAGGAGGAATTTTGATTGATATTCAGCAGAAATTATTGACCACTGTAAGCCCCAGTGCCCAACTAATGTAAATCAATATGCTGAGAATTCATAGTGCTCAAGAGCTGGGTGCAGCCCCTTATAATTGCATAGACATGATGAAGTGTGTCATGATGAAGCAGACAAGTGACTTCTAATACTAATTACACTAGAATATGTATCTTGTGCCTGGACTTCATATCCATTCTTTAGACTGGGGACCTGTACTGTGTTGAACTTTTTTCCATACCAAATTATCTTTTGCCCTTCATTGAGATCTATAGTTGTATTCTTTGAATCTTTTTATGTGGCTTTTCCAGTCTTTGTCCATTTCGGTCCACATTTGGAAAAGTATAGTTGAATAATAAACCATTAGTTCTCCCCTTGTAGCCTCACTTCTCTCTTGCCAAGCAACCAGAAAAAGCAAGCAACAGCTAAAGAAATGTTTTGATTGATTACGGACTAGTTGCAATTATACACGTTGTTGCAGTTCATAACCTTAATGCATACCTGTCGCTAGAACAGGTCACTTTAATTAAAGGCAAGATTAAAACTAATGGCAGCTAATTTTGCCCAATAAATGGCCACCCAGGCCTCTAATTGTGGAGAAGAAAGGAATGTGTCGACGCATTTCTCTTGTGCTAAATGGTGATTTGGCCTCTCTGAGATGCCTATGGAGGAGGGAAGTTGGCTGATTTAATAGTCTGCTGTAAATAAAATAGTATCAATTATTAATGTTAGCATGGCAGATATCCTGATGACCTGGTTAATTATTTTTATTTGGCACGTTTTGTAGTGGCAGAGGAGTATTCTGGAGCTCAAAACTGCAGAATGTGTGTAGGCAAAAGTGTTTTATTTTCTCCAGTTTGCCTTGTATGAGTGTCTCTATAGTTCAATGAGCGTATTTCTGTCCTTCCTTGTCAACAGATTTCAGGCTATTGTCTTCCTCTCCTCGTGAGTGGGTGTTGATGATGAACAGGGCGGTAATCACAGAAATTGCTGTCCTGGCTAGTCCTTCTAAAAGGGATGTTCCAGTTTTAGGAAATTTTATTCATCGTACAATGAAAAGGTGTACAGTTTTCCCACTATACTTTACCAACTCCCCATACTAATCTAGATTCATTTAGGTTGACATTCTGTATTAGTTTCTGTAGTTTACTTGTGGTTGTCAAAAATCAGAATAAACTGAAAAGGTTAGAATTCTGAAAGCAAGACATTAAAAAAATAATGCTGGTGCTTTGTAAATGAAAGAAAGTTTTTACTGGAACACAGCATTGTATAAGCTGCCATTGGGAGCAATGGTCAACTATGGGGATAGCTCAGTGCAGTATTTCTATTAGCCCTTCCATTTTTAACTAGAGTGGTGCCTAAATGTGACTTTATGGTTAATTCTGTTATGTTTTTTATATCTATGACTTGCTGTCCAACTGAAGAATATGCTCACGTTTTAGAAGGAAGGGTTAAAAGCTTAGCTTTTCAGATCATGTTCTGTACTTGGCTTTCTTTGTTGGCAAAACCAAATTGTCTCCTGTGCGCTTCTGTAATCAGTAGCTTTGTTGGGCTCTGTTACAGCTCTGCAATCAGGGGATATGTTGGCTTATACGTTCCACTGAGCCTCACAAGCTCATGCCTGACACAATAACCTCTTCTCAATAGATGCTCAGATTCCCAGTATCACAGCAGATTGCTGTCAAACTCCACAAGGAGTTACACTTACTGTATATGGTGCACAGAGGCTGAGTTAGTACTATTGCTGGTGTTATGCTTTGTGATTTTGTTCTTGCTTGTAAACTAGCGAATATCTAAATCTTCTCTTTTCTGTTTCTGCAGATTGCAGAGTATGTAAATGCTCAGGAATCTGCGAAGTCTGCAAGGGTAAGTTACTACTGCAATTAATACAATGCCAGAGGGAATAAGAAAGTTCAAGCAAGGGTTAAGCCCCCTTTTTATAGGATTCTTACTATGCGTATTGTATTTGAATTAGCCAGATTCTTGTTGTATTAGTCCAGAGAGAGAAAAGTTAGAGAAAAGTTATCTGTTTTTCTAGTCACAAGCCATATTTTACTATGTTTTTTTTTTTTTAACTTCGTTTTATTAACAATTTCAAACATGGTACAACTGACATTTGCCATATAATTTTACTATGTTTCTTCTTTTCTTTTGTGTGTAGTTGAACCTGTGGCGTTATGGCGACTTCCGTGCCGATGATGCAGATGAGTTTGGTTACAGCCGCTAGAAGGGTGCCATTCCAAAGATGACAGAGACCCCTCCCTCTTCCTGTTTTTCCATCACCTGCTCCCTTGAAGAGAAGTTCCAGCAAATAACATCTGATACATTGGAAGGGGATTACTGGCTTAATCCTGGACAAGTATTTGCATCAATTGAAAACTTCCCAAATATCAGTGCATACGGTTCATACAACACCTGTTAATCTTTATTTTAAGTTTTCTTTTTTTATTATGGAAAATTAATTCCGTGGACTGATATTAGTTTTGTATTTTTTCTCGTAACTCAGTCCTGCGTTTTCGAATCATTTTCTGCAAATTGAATGATGAGGTTTTAACTGTCCAGTCTTCTATATCCCTCAAAATGTAATTGTTGCCTCCCATATCCAGTGTCCAGGGTCATATGTTTTGTCTTGTGTATTTAATGGCTCAATAAAGTACTACGTTCTAATTACATAGTGGTGGTTTCTTCCAATGTAATTCACAGCGTCTCATACTGTTCTTTGCAACATTAAACAGTCACTTCATGAATTTTTTTATCCAAAACAGATGTACAATATAATGAAGCGTATTTATTCCCAAGAGTTATCTAGATATTTGGGCAACAAGCAAATCTATTTTCAACAGACATTAAGAATTGTATTTCTAGTTGCTTTTATTAAAACTGTGTAATACCTATAAATACACATGTACACAGTGAACAATGTAGGAATATAGGTTAAGTTCCAAGTGGGTTCAAGTTTAAAACATCATATCTGTACACAATTGTTCAAGAGGTAGGCAGAGACCATGTTTAAATGGCATAAATCTATATCCAGTGTCCAACTTCCTATATTTACACAGATTTCTGTAAGGGTACTTTCGCACTGCGTTCCTCTCCCCGTTTAGTGGTCCCACACCTCGGCAAAATGTGACTCGAACATATGCGCTAATGAGTCCACTGGCTATAATGTTACAGACGTAGTCACTGTGTGCTCTGTCGTGCTCCATTTTCGGAGGTATACGCTTACTGAAGGCAGACTATTAGATTTAGTAGACTGCATCTGTGTGTCCGTAAGCATATAGCTCCGAAAATGGTGTACAACAGAGCACACGGTGACTCCGCCTGCACCATTATAGCTAGTGGCTCCCTCGGTGCAGATGTCCGAGTTCCGTTTTGCTGGGAGTTCCGACAAGCCCTAATCGGAACACTGAATGGGGAAAGGAATACAATGTGAAAGCAGCCTTAGGAATCTGCAAATAGTAAGTGATCTCTAAGAGTCAATTACATACATAGTAATATCAAATCCTCTCTTGATAAATACATTTTTGGACAACCATTCCTCATAACTGACCTCGTATTGTGAGAATTCTGATCTGCTTTATCGGCTTGACGTGGGAATTCAAAATGCATTATACAGTAAGTCCTAATTTACGATGGTCCCACTGGTGGTACAAAATATTCTAAAAATACAATACTACAGATCTTTGTGTCATCAGAGAAGCACAACTAAGTAGTGTGAATCATTCAGAACTATTCTTTGGATATGGTAAAATGTAGATGAATGGACTTTTTTGTGCAATATCTCCATGTTGTGCACAGTATGATATTACCGTTTTACAAGTATCTGATTACGTCTCACAAGATCCCTGCTTACTAGTTAATAAACTGCAAGAAAATGTATGTAATGGTTTGTAATGTATTATGTGCGAAGACCTTTTCACATTTCTTTTGAGATGTTCAACTGATTTGAAAAACTTGCAGTCTTAAAATAATCAAGCCTGATATGTGTTTGCTGAGCAGGAGTCACCCAGAAATCACTATCAGCTCCAATAGTGTCAGCACCAAATCTTCTGCCAAAGCAAATTCGCCAATCCAGGGAGAATTAGCGTCTCGGTCTGATCCATCCAACAACTACTGAAAGTAGGGTGACGCCTACTTCTAGTGACTGATGATGACGTGCATTGATATTGTGGTTCCTCTTCTGCCCACTGAGTGAGATGTTTTAAGTAGCTAGAATGTCTCCTACTCTATCCAAATTTCCTTGTAGCCAGTACTGGCTAGTGATGGGCAAACCCCCCGATGTTCGGGAGACTTGCCCGAACATTTTTGTAATGTTCGGGGTCGGAGATAACGCGAACTTGCCACCAACCCCGAACTTGAACTTTACAGTTATGTGATGGGGCTGGGGGGGGGCTGTAAAATGAAGAATATAGTTAATAAACATTGTCATTATACTTTCAGGTCCCACGACGCATCCTGTAAACTCTGTCTCCCAGCCTCTTCTGCTTCCGTGTCTGACCATTGCTGTACCCCCGGGTAACCACCACTGACTACAGGACCTTCCACGACGCCATAGCCATGTGACCAGTCAGGTGTGAATGTTGCATTACCTGCGTGGGTTACAGACTGTTCACATGGCTATGACGTCATGGAAGGTCCTGTAGTCTGTGGTGGTTACCCGGGGGCACAGCTGACCGGCCTCAGCTATTCACTCATGTGAAGTCTCTGACAGCTCTCAGTTGAGTCTGTGTGAGCAGACCTGTGTTTGTCTTCTCGCATAGATGTAGCAGAGCTGAAGATGCTCGCCCACCTTTGGACTACGTCGGAGGTTTTTTTTTTGGGTGTTAAAGATGGAGTCCTAAATGTCTTCTGCTTTATTTGTAATAAAATATTTTTGTCTCTGTTGTTAATTTTATTGTTAAAATAACAGACAATCACAGATGCTGTCACAGAGTGGGCGTCTGTAATTGGTTACTGGAGTAACCTGAAGCCAGCCCATACATTCTAGCATCTAGAATGTATGGGCAGATTGAAGGTTACTCCAACAGCCAATTGCAGATGCCCATTCTGCGTTACAGCGTCTGTGATTGGCTGTTGGGTCCCTCACACATATGGTAGTGTAAAATTAAATAATTGAAAAAAAATTACGTAGTACTCCGCGGTATTTTTGATTCTCAATGCAGATAAAGCAGACGGCTACGGGCTCACACCCCCATCTTCTGCCTGGCTTTACCTTGGCTTGAAATCAAAATAAAAAAAGCTCATTAATTTTTTTTAATTGTTTAAAAAAAAAATGCTTGGGCTCCCGCCGTATTTTGATTGCCAGTGAGGTAAAACCAGGCAGCTGGAGGCTGGGATTCTCAGCGTGGTAAGGCCCAAGGGTTCTGGGCCTCTCACGCTAAAAACCTCCGCCCCTGGAAATGGCATATTGTTTCTTAGCGCCATTTCCAGGCACTTTACCCAACTCGCCCAGCGTCCCTGATTGTGGTGGCATGCTTGGTAATAAAAGGGTTAATACCAGCTTTGTATTCCCAGCTGGTACTAAGCCCGAAATTCATGGTGTCATGCCACATTAGATATAGCCACTATGAATTTCTAGTAAACCGTAAGAAAAAAACACAACACATACAAAAAATTTTTTTATTAGAAATAAAACAAAAAAAAAACATTTAGAGACTCCATCTTTATTATAAAAAAATTCCTTAGTCTGACGTAGTCCACAGGGAGAGCATGTCAGCTCTGCTTCATCGCTCTGTATAGACAATTGTCTGTAGAGCGAAAAGCAAAAAGAGTAATGTCAGCTCTGCTTGATCGCTCTGTACAAACAAGCGTCTCTACAGAGTGAGAAGCAGGGAGAGCAATGTCAGCTCTGCTTCATCACTCTGTACAGACAAGTGTCTTTATTGAGCGAGAAGCAGGCTTACACTGAGAGTATGACTCCACTTGCATATGACTCGTGCAAGTCTTGCATTTCATCACCCCACCCCGCACAGCGCACACTCTCCTGACAGGAAATACAACACTTATTTTTGCTCCCATCTTTCATGAACTGAACTCAAAGATTGAAGACACTTTCTGTGTATACAAAAGGCCTTCATCTCTGAAATATTTTTTACAAATATGTTTAAATCTGTGTTAGTGAGAACTTCTCTGGCGAGATAATCTATCCTCCTCAAGGTGTGGCATATCAAGATGCTAATTAGACAGCATGAGTATTGCACAGGTGAGCCTTTGACTGGTCACAAGAAAAGGTCAATTTAAAATATGCAGTTTTATCACCACACAATGCGACAAAAGTTGCAAGTTTTGAAGGTGCGTGCAATTAACATGCTGACTGCAGTAATGTCTACCAGAGCTCTTCCCAATAAATCAAAATATTCATTTCTCTACCATAAGCCATCTCCAAAGGCAGTGAATTTGGTAGTACATCCAAAAGGCCTCACAACCGCAGACCACGTATAACCACACTCCAAGACCTCCACATATAAACCACACCCAGGACCTCCACATCCAGCATCTTAACCTCCAAGATCAACTGAGACCAACAACCCGGACAGCTGCTGCAACAATCGGTTTCCATAACCAAAGAATTTCTTCAAAAATTGTCTGAAACTGTCTCAAGGAAGCTCATCTGCATGCACCTCATTCTCATCGGGGTCTCCCCCTGACTGCAGATAGTTATCGTAACCGACTTGAGTGGGCTAATGCTCACATTCATTAACAAGCGAAAAATCGTCGTAATCATATCATCGGTGTAGCGTTGGTCATTTCCATAATTTTGAAATGACCAATGTTACGATGTTGTTCCTCGTTCCTGCAGCATCACACATCGCTGTGTGAAGCCGCAGGAATGAGGAACATCTAACTGCGTCCTGCGGCTCACGCCAGCTATGCGGAAGGAAGGAGGTGGGCGGGATGTTTACGTCCCGCTCATCTCCGCCCCCCTGCTTCTATTGGCCGCCTGCCGTGTGACGTCGCTATGACGCCGCACGACCCGCCCCCTTAATAAGGAGGCGGGTCGCCGGCCAGCGCGACATCGCAGGGCAGGTGAGTGCATGTGAAGCTGGCGTAGCGATAATGTTCGCTACGCCAACTATCACCATGATATCGCAGCTGCGACGAGGGCGGGGACTATCGCGCTCGGCATCGCAAGCATCGGCTTGCGATGTCGTAGTGTGCAAAGTGCCCCTTATTGTGGCCACCCTAAGACACATCTACTCAATAATCATGTTGTCTAAGGCTGGTTTCACACTACGTTTATTTAACATCCGTCCATAACGTTTTTTTAGCGGAAAAACGGATCCAGTGCAAATGCGTTTTCACTTCAATGCATTTGCAATGGACTCGCGTTAACATGCGTTTGCGTGCGTTATAGTGAGGATCCAGCGACTTCCAGTTTTTTAACATCTTTCAAAAACGCTACTTGTAGCGTTTTTGAGCTGCGTCCAAATACTGCATGTCACCGGATCCTGACTAAACAGCACGCAGACGCAGGTGAACGCTGGCATGCTGATAGACAGGATCCTGCTTGCTCTCCTGAGCATGCACAGAACCAGTCTCGTGTGATCTGTCTCTCTCTCCCCCTCCCTCCCTCACCCTCTCTCTCTATCTCTGTCTTTCCCCCTTCCTCCCCTCCCTCTCTCCCACCTGAGAGCTGCGGACACTCGTAACCAAGGTAAATATCGGGTAACCACTTCTCTTAGTTACCCGATGTTTACGTTGGTTACGCGTGCAGACAGCCCTGCTCCTAGCAGCTGCAGACACTCGTAACCAAGATAAATATCGGGTATCCAAGCCCGATGTTTACCTTGGTTACCAGCGTCTGCAGCTGTCAGAAGCCGGCTCCCAGTCTAGTTCCCCTCACTCCCGATCACATGACTCCAATGCCCGCCCCTAAACATCCAGTGACAGGATCCTGCAAAATAACAGATGCGTTTGCATGCGTTTTTTGCTGTAAAAGCAGGATCCGCTTTTGCAGCAAAAAAACGTTCCTGACGCATGTTAAATAAACGTAGTGTGAAACCAGCCTAAGCATCCTGATATGCCACACCTGTGACGTGGATGGATTATCTCCGCAAAGGAGAAGCGCTCACTATGACAGATTTAGACAAATTTGTGAACAAATATTTGAGAGAAAAAGGCCTTTTAAGTACATAGAAAAAGTCTTACATCTTTGATTTCAGCTCATGAAAAATGGGTGCAAAACCAAAAAGTGGTAAATGGTCGCTATAGGTCACAGTGGAGAAGGTATCTGCGATATCTAGACGGTAAAGGTTGCTATGGGACTTGTAGTCCACAAAGGCTTCTTGCTACACATAAGGGTCAGGTTCCCTTTAACAATCCCAGGGTGCTCTGCAGGGCTGAGATTCACAGACCTCCACCTGTGGGTGTGGCCAGCATGATTTAGGAGACTGGCAGTGTGTGTTTGAGAGAGTGAGAGCAGAGCCGAGAACTCTGCATGGAGCATCCTGTGTGGAGGTTCAGCACAGGACTCAGATATTCAGACAGAGGTGAGTGCAGCCAGACTAGGGCTGTAAGGCCGAACCTCTCCTGGAGGAGACACAGACCCAGGGGTCTGCAGAGGGCCCTGGGGCCAAGAAGGAACCTCAGCTAGAGGTGTCTGCTACCGGGTGCCAGAGAGAGAAGAAAGTGGTTAAAACTCCCACTATGATTTTGTACTAGAGTCTGCTCTGTAAGCTGCAGAGCCGGAAGCCTGGAAAAGCTCCAGGCCGGCGTGGAGCGATTATAAGTTTGTGGACCTTCCTGGAACAGCCGAACGGGGCATCGTAAGACCGTCTCCTACGGCAAAGGGTGCCTGTGTGACGGGGACCCGTATGGACGGTGCATAACCCGGCTGTGTTCCGGGTCCATTTACATGTACAGCGAGGACAATAAAGCTGTTTTGATCAGACTATTTGAGTCACGGCGTCTTTGTGGTCCTGGGGGACCCCCACCCCGCTACAATATATATATATATATATATATATATATATATATATATACACACATACACACAGTTCAGACCAAATGTTTGGACACACCTCATTCAAAGATTTTTCTTTATTTTCATGACTGAAAATTGTAGATTCACATTGAAGGCATTAAAACATGTGGAATGAAATACTTAGTGTGAAACAACTGAAAATATGTCTTATATTCTAGGTTCTTCAAAGTAGCCACCTTTTGCTTTGATTACTGCTTTGCACACTCTTGGCATTCTCTTGATGAGCTTCAAAAGGTAGTCACCAGAAATGGTCTTCCAACAGTCTTTAAGGAGTACCCAGAGATGCTTAGCACTTGTTGGCCCTTTTGCCTTCACTGTTCGGGGTCAGCTCACCCCAAACCATCTTGATTGGGTTAAGGTCTGGTGACTGTGGAGGCCAGGTCGTCTGGCGTAGCACCCCATCACTCTCCTCCTTAGTCAAATAGCTCTTACCCAGCCTGGAGGTGTGTTTGGGGTCATTGTCTTGTTGAAAAATAAATAATTGTCTAACTAAACTCAAACCGGATGGGATAGCATGCCGCTGCAAGATGCTGTGGTAGGCATGCTGGTTCTGTATGCCTTCAATTTTGAATAAATCCCCAACAGTGTCACCAGCAAAGCACCCCCCACACGATCACGCCTCCTCCTCCATGCTTCACGCTGGGAACCAGGCATATAGAGTCCATCCGTTCACCTTTTCTACAAAGACACGGTGGTTGGATCCAAAGATCTCAAATTTGGACTCCTCAGACCAAAGCACAGATTTCCACTGGTCTAATGTCCATTCCTTGTGTTCTTTAGCCCAAACAAGTCTCTTCTGCTTGTTGCCTGTCCTTAGCAGTGGTTTCCTAGCAGCTATTTTACCATGAAGGCCTGCTGCACAAAGTCTTTTCTTAACAGTTGTTCTAGAGATGAGGTGTGTCCAAACTTTTGGTCTGTACTGTATATATACAGTGGTACCTCGCTTAACGAGTAACCCACTTAACGAGAATTTCGCTTAACAAGCAAAGCTTTCTGTAAATTTGTAACCCGCTTTACGAGAAAGCTTTGCTGGACGAGCAAAATCCTCACTGCACACACTTCCGATTTCGTACATCCACCGCGCTCTAACCCGCACTTGCAGTCCACATAAACACACACATGTACGCACAAACACACATGCACGCGCACACATACAGTATTATGCTCACCTTACCTTCCGTTCCACCGCCGGCCTCATGGTTCTTGTAGTTCCCGGGTACATCGCGGCGAACTACAAGTACCATGAGGCCGGCAGTGGAACGGAAGGTAAGGTGAGCATATAATATGTGTACCTTCCGTTTCATCGCCGGTCTCCTGGGTCCTGTAGTGTGCCACTCCACTCCACTCCAGGCATCGGCATCCATAGCGACGAAGCAGGAACTTCCTGGTTCCTGTCACCACTACTCAAAGGCAGCGCGCTGGCCAACCAGAGGCAAGCGGCTCCTGCCTTTGACATCAGCGCTCTGGCAGGAAGTTCCGCCCTCGTCTTTATGGTTACCCGATACACGGCCCGTACCGGAGAACAGCAAGTCCCAGGAGACCGGGGATGGAACAGAAGGTAAGGTGAGCATATATGTGCGTGTGCATCTGTGCTTGTGTGTTTGTATGTGTTTGTATATGTTTATGTGCGTTTGTGCATGTGTGGAATGATAGAATAGGGGACCAGGATGGGACATTTAACACATTGTGGAACGAATTGTCAGCATTGCAATGATTTCCTATGGGTAACTTGATTAACAAGTACAGTCCCAGAACGGATTGTTCTCGTTAAGCAAGGTTCCACTGTGTATATGTATATATATTTATATATTTACATATATACCGTATTTTTCGCTTTACAATACGCACTTTTGTTCCCCCAAATTTTGGGGGAAAGTAGGGGGTTCGTCTTATAAGCCAAATATACGGGGGGAGGGGTGTGTGTATATACAGTTAGGTCCAGAAATATTTGGACAGTGACACAAGTTTTGTTATTTTAGCGGTTTACAAAAACATGTTCAGAAATACAATTATAAATATAATATGGGCTGAAAGTGCACACTCCCAGCTGCAATATGAGAGTTTTCCCATCCAAATCGGAGAAAGGGTTTAGGAATCATAGCTCTGTAATGCATAGCCTCCTCTTTTTCAAGGGACCAAAAGTAATTGGACAAGGGACTCTAAGGGCTGCAATTAACTCTGAAGGCGTCTCCCTCGTTAACCTGTAATCAATGAAGTAGTTAAAAGGTCTGGGGATGATTACAGGTGTGTGGTTTTGCATTTGGAAGCTGTTGCTGTGACCAGACAACATGCGGTCTAAGGAACTCTCAATTGAGGTGAAGCAGAACATCCTGAGGCTGAAAAAAAAGAAAAAATCCATCAGAGAGATAGCAGACATGCTTGGAGTAGCAAAATCAACAGTCGGGTACATTCTGAGAAAAAAGGAATTGACTGGTGAGCTTGGGAACTCAAAAAGGCCTGGGCGTCCACGGATGACAACAGTGGTGGATGATCGCCGCATACTTTCTTTGGTGAAGAAGAACCCGTTCACAACATCAACTGAAGTCCAGAACACTTTCAGTGAAGTAGGTGTATCTGTCTCTAAGTCAACAGTAAAGAGAAGACTCCATGAAAGTAAATACAAAGGGTTCACATCTAGATTCAAACCATTCATCAATTCCAAAAATAGACAGGCCAGAGTTAAATTTGCTGAAAAACACCTCATGAAGCCAGCTCAGTTCTGGAAAAGTATTCTATGAACAGATGAGACAAAGGTCAACCTGTACCAGAATGATGGGAAGAAAAAAGTTTGGAGAAGAAAGGGAACGGCACATGATCCAAGGCACACCACATCCTCTGTAAAACATGGTGGAGGCAACGTGATGGCATGGACATGCATGGCTTTCAATGGCACTGGGTCACTTGTGTTTATTGATGACATAACAGCAGACAAGAGTAGCCGGATGAATTCTGAAGTGTACCGGGATATACTTTCAGCCCAGATTCAGCCAAATGCCGCAAAGTTGATCGGACGGCGCTTCATAGTACAGATGGACAATGACCCCAAGCATACAGCCAAAGCTACCCAGGAGTTCATGAGTGCAAAAAAGTGGAACATTCTGCAATGGCCAAGTCAATCACCAGATCTTAACCCAATTGAGCATGCATTTCACTTGCTCAAATCCAGACTTAAGACGGAAAGACCCACAAACAAGCAAGACCTGAAGGCTGCGGCTGTAAAGGCCTGGCAAAGCATTAAAAAGGAGGAAACCCAGCGTTTGGTGATGTCCATGGGTTCCAGACTTAAGGCAGTGATTGCCTCCAAAGGATTCACAACAAAATATTGAAAATAAAAATATTTTGTTTGGGTTTGGTTTATTTGTCCAATTACTTTTGACCTCCTAAAATGTGGAGTGTTTGTAAAGAAATGTGTACAATTCCTACAATTTCTATCAGATATTTTTGTTCAAACCTTCAAATTAAACGTTACAATCTGCACTTGAATTCTGTTGTAGAGGTTTCATTTCAAATCCAATGTGGTGGCATACAGAGCCCAACTCGCGAAAATTGTGTCACTGTCCAAATATTTCTGGACCTAACTGTATATATATATATATATATATATATATATATATATATATATATATATATATAATATATATACATAATATACACTGCATGGTCCGCTCTGGAGCTCTGCTGGGGGCTGGTGATAGCTGCGGGCGCAGCGTTTGATCTCCTGCTCCCGCTCATATAATATGCACAGCCGCTGTCCATGACCGTGGTGCTGAAACCGCACCGCAGTGACGGGCTGGGGCAGCGGCACATATTATATGAGCCTGTGTTAGATATGGCCCCCATGCTGCTGCTCATCCTAAAATAAAAAAGCTTTACTTACCTCCTCCAGCGTTTCTCCCCGGTGTCCCTGCTTCCACTGTGATCAGGCACGCAGAGATGAAGTCAATCACATGACCGCACCAAGAACCAGGAAGTGGAGGAACAGAAGCACGGAGGAAGACAGGAGGGAGATCAGCGCTGGAGGAGGTAAGGAAAGAGTGTTTTATTTTACTATGGGCAGCAGCATGGGGGCGATATCTAACATAGGGGAATGTGTGCAATCCATAGGGGGCCATAGGCAGCACAGGGGAATGTATGCAATCCAATGGAGGCCATAGGCAGCACAGGGGAACGTATGCAATCCATAGGGGGCCATAGGCAGCACGGGAATGTATGCAATCCATAGGGGGCCATAGGCAGCACAGGGAAATGCATTCAATCCATAGGGGGCCATAGGCAGCACAGGGTAATGTGTGCAATCCATAGGGGGCCATAGGCAGCACAGGGTAATGTGTGCAATCCATAGGGGGCCATAGGCAGCACAGGGGAACATATGCAATCCATAGGGGGCCATAGGCAGCACAGGGGAATGTGTGCAATCCATAGGGGGCCATAGGCAGCACAGGGGAACGTGTGCCAGCACAAGGGGCCTATATTCAATATAAGGGGGCCATATCCAGATTAAGGGGGCTAATTTTAGGATGAGGGACATATACCCTATATGATTTGTTAGACAGACACTGGCATTATAAGATGGACCCCATTTAACATTAAAAAAAAAATTCCTTCACCAAATTTGGGGGTGCGTCTTATAATCAGGTGCGTCTTATAAAGCGAAAAATACGGTGTATATAAATATATATATTCCAGTGACAAGCAAAAGGTTAACGATGTTTTGAACTTTTGACTTTCAGGCTCCATATCTCACCATCCACTACATCTTTGAGCTTGAAACTACCTTCATGTTATACACAATCAACTTGGCCATCTCTATACAGTGAGGGAAATAATTTATTTGATCCTTCGCTGATTTTGTAAGTTTGTCCACTGACCAAGACATGAACGGTCTATAATTTTAAGGGTAGGTTAATTTTAACAGAGATAATAAAAATCCAGACAATCTCATTGCATAAATTATATAAATTTATTTGTATTTTGCAGAGAGCAATAAGTATGTAATCCCTCTAGCAAACCAGACAATACTTGGTGGGGAAACCCTTGTTGGCAAGCACAGCAGTCAGACGTTTTCTGTAGTTTATGATGAGGTTTGTGCACATGTCAGGAGAAATTTTGGTCCACTCCTCCTTGCAGATCATCTCTAAACATTAAGATTTTGAGGCTATCATTTGGCAACTCGGAGCTTCAGCTCTCCCCATGTGTTTTCTATGGGATTAAGGTCTAGAGACTGGCTAGGCCACTCCATGACCTTAATGTGCTTTTTGAGACACTCCTTTGTTGCCGTGGCTTTGTTTTGGGTTATTTTCGTGCTGTAAGACCCAGCCACAACCTATTTTTAATGTCCTGGCGGAGGGAAGGAGGTTGTCACTCAGGATTTTATGGTACACGGCTCCATTCATTGTTCCATTAATGCGGTGGAGTTGTCCTGTGCCCTTAGCAGAGAAACACCCCCAAATCATAATGTTTCCACCTCCCTGCTTGACAGTGGGGACGGCGTTCTTTTGGTCATAGGCAGCATTCCTCTTCCTCCAAACATGTTAACTTGAGTTAAAGCCAAAGAGCTACATTTTTGTCTCATCTGACCACAGCACCTTCTCCCAATCACTCCTAGAATCCTCTAGGTGTTCAATGGCAAACTTCAGATGGGCCTGCATATGTGACATCTTGAGGAGTGGGACTTAGCGGGCACTGCAGGATTTTAATTCAATATGGTGTAATGTGTTACCAATGGTTTTCTTGGCGACAGTGGTCCCAGCTGACTTGAGATCATTAACAAGTTTCCCTGTGTAGTTTTAGGCTGATCTCTTGCCTTCCTCGTGATCCTAGATACCCCACGAGGTGAGATTTTGCATGGAGCCCCAGATCGATGTTGATTAACAGTCATTTTGTATTTCTTCCATTTTCTTAGTATTGCACCAACAGTTGTCTCCATCTCACCAGTATCTTACTTATGGTTTTGTAGCCTATTCCAGCCTTGTGCAGGTCTATGATCTTGTCCCTGGCATCCTTAGAAAGCTCTTTGATCTTCCGATATTGTAGAGGTTAGAGTCTGATTAATTGAGTCTATGGACAGGAGTCTTTTATACAGGTGAAAATTTAAAACAGCTGTCTTTAATGCAGTTAGCAAGTTGATTAGGAGCGTCTAAGTGGTCTACGTAGGAGCCACATCTCTTAATGGTTGGTAGGGGATCAAATACTTATTTCTCTCTGTAAAATGCAAATACATTTTATATAATTTATACAATGTGATTTTATGGATTTTTTTTTGCATATTCTATCTCTCACTTAAAATAAACCTTCCCTTACAATTATAGACTGTTCATGTCTTTGTCAGTGGGCAAACTTACAAAATCAGCAAGGGATCAAATACTTATTTCCCTCACTGTACATAAATTTGACATGAAACTCTAGCATTTGAATAATCACGCAGAATCTTGTGATTTTACTGCCTTGTTACTGTTTTGCTCCTGGTGTTTAAAAAAAATAAATCTTTTTGTACATTACAAATTACAACATTTTCTTACATTCCCTAATAGTTCAGTGTTTTATTAGGTTGATTCTCAAGTGACAGGTCACTGGTTTAAATCAAGGAGCAGCCATAAAGAAGATTTCCCAAGATGAGAGAAACACTATCATCCAGCTCATCAATCGCAGTCTGTTGGCCAAGAAAATTGCCAAACTGCATCATGTGAGTGTGTTATGACAGTTGGAATAATATGAAATGAAGTCTGTTGATCAATTCAAAAGTCAAGAGGTGGACGTCCAGGCAAAATATCGGAGTCAAAAAGTCGGATCATCTCAAGGATTATCAGATCTGGCTTGACAAAAACGGCAGTAAAGGTGGCTCATATGCTTCACAATAGTGAGATCTCAGATGTCCATGCAAGCACCATGAGAAGCACATTACATAAGTCTAGAATGGTGACCTGAAAAAAGGTGAAGAAACCTTTACTTCAATATCATCATAAGAAGCTGCAAAGAAGTTAAAAATGTGGAAAGTGGAAGATTGGAAATGTGCGATTTAGATCGATGAGACGAAAGTCAATGGACTAGACTCTGGTGAGTGCAAAGGGGCCTGGAAGAAACAAGGGAAAAAGGGGGTAAAGAAATTAAGAAGTTGATCTAATTGTCAAGTTCAGTGGAGGAAGCCTGATGATTTGGGGTGGTTTAATAGCGAAAGGCATAGGATACTTAACCAGATTCGATGGTGGGTTCTATGCTGAGCTATATTTGAGTATCCTACAAAATAAGTTACTTTGTATACTTGAGTACATTGTGTATGTAAAGAACGACATAGTGTTGCTGCAGGGAAGAAATTATTCAATGACAATGAAGTAGAGTAACTGGATTGGCCTCCATAGTCTCCAGACTTTAACCCAATTGAATACTTGTAGGTGGAGTTGGCCAAAAAGTTGTTTAAATACCCAAGTGAGTCGACCAGTATGTACCAACATTGGGAACATATAGAAGAGACCTGGGATCAGATTTCGGTCCAGACATGCTTGAATCTAATTAGGAGCAGGACCAGATTGATTGAGGCAGTGTAGAATGCCAAAGGTGGATTTGCAAAATACTAACAAAATAAAAATTTTAATTTTAGATTTCTAGGAGCAAAACAGTAACAATGCAGTGTCATGACAAGAATCTACATAATTATATGCTAAATACTTGAAATTCAAATTAATGTATGAGGTAGCCAGGATGATTGTCTATAAAATGAAGGTAGTCTCACATTTAAAGCTGTAGTGGATAGTGAGCTATGGAGCCTGAAATTCAAAAGTTCAAAACATTGTTACCCTTTTGCTTGTCTGTGTATTTATATGTATATACCGTATATAAAAAAGTGAGTACACCCCTCATTTTTCTAACTATTTTATTATATCTTTTCACGAGACAACACTGAAGATATGACACTATGATACAAAATAAAGTAGTCAGTGAACAGCTTGTATAACAGTGTAAATTTGGTTTGCCCTCTAAATAACTCAACAAACGGCCATAAATGTCTAAACCGCTGGCAACAAAAGTGAGTACACACTTAAGTGAAAATGGAAAAATTTGGCCAAAACTGACAATATTTTGCATAGCCACCATTATTTTTAAGCACTGCCTTAACTCCCTTAGGCATGGAGTTCACTAGAGCTTCATAGTTTGCCACTGGATTCCTCCTACATTACGACATAACTGAGATGGATGATGTTAGAAACATTGCACGACTCCACCTTCCATTTGAAGATGCTCCATAAATCCTCAGTAGGATTTAGGTCTGGAGACATGCATGGCCAGTCCAGCACCTTTACCCTCAATTTCTTTAGCAAGGCAGAGGTTGTCTTGGATGTGTGTTTGGGGTCATTTTCATGTTGGAAAACTGTCTTGTGGATCATCCTTTACATGTTGGCATTCATGGTTCCCTCAATAAACTGTAGCTTCCCACATTCAACAGCAGTCATGCAGCCCCAAACCATGACTCCTCCACCACCATGCTTAACTGTATACAACACACTTGTCTGTGTACTCCTTACCTGTTTGCTGCTACACACGCTTGACACCATCTGGACCAAATAAGTTTATTTGGTCTCATCAGACCACAGGACATGGTCCAGTAATCCATGTCCTTAGTCTGCTTGTCCTTAGAAACTTTATGGGCTTTCTTGTTCATCATCTTTATAGAAGTATGCTGTGGATAAGAAGCACAGATATGGTCTTATCTGGTGGGATTTGACAAGACAACAGGTAAGGTACTCACCTGTAGAAGTTGTGCCAGTCACAACTCCTACATAGGCATAAAATGGCATCTGCTGCAGCCCTGGAGAGATGTGTTACAGATGTGGAAGAAGGAAACCAGGATATGCCGCGCTGACATCAAACTTCCAGAAGTCCTGAATGAATAAAAGAATTAAAGAGAAATTAATAAACTTCTGAATGTTTGATGTCAGCGCGGCATATCCCAGTTTCCTTCTTCCACATTTGTGCATTATCTTTAGAAGAGGTTTCCTTCTGGGATGATTCCATGCAGACCAGTTTGATGCTGTGTGGCATATGGTCTGAGCACTGACAGGCTCCCCACTGACCATCTAGTCCTACAAGGGGGTAGTCATGACTGTCCTGCATTTTTAGATGCAACTTTTCTAAATAAATTTGGATATTTTATATGAACTACTTCAAGCTGGTTCCTTACAAGTGCCGGATCTACATTTTTGCTTGTCTTCATACTGTACAGTATGAGCTCCCACATAGACCTTGTATATACAGTATGAGCCCCCACATAGCCCTCATATACACAATATGAGCCCCCAAAAATCAAACAACAATGTAGCGGTCCAGCACCAACCGCTTAACCATTAACACTACTTAGCAACATTGATTCTGTTGCATGGAAAAAAGGACTACTTAAGTGGTGCACTGCACAAAGTAGATACTCAAAATGATACAAAAAATGAAATGAAGCAGCAGTATTCACCATTTGTTTCCAAGTGTCCGTTATTGTAGATCCATAAACTCACCGAATGACGGATGCAGGGAACGGCCGGACGACGGCCGTTTTGTGTGTATCATGCCGTGCTTAGGCCCTGTTGAAGCGCGGCTTGACACGCATGAAACTGCTGTTCTCCGGACGTTCCTCACTCCCCTTCCCTGCACCCCATTATTTGGTGAATTTATGGATTAACAATAAAGTACACTTGGACACAAATGGTGAGTGCTCCTGCTTCAATTCTTTTTTGCATCATTTACAGTATTAGCCCCCAAAGAGCCCTTTTATATACAGTATATATATGTATATGTATGTACTATGTGTATGTATATATATATATATGTGTATAATATATATATATATACTAGAAGGTGGCCCGATTCTACGCATCGAGTATTCTAGAATTTACGTATTGTGTAGTTCATGTATGATTTTTGTTATATATATATATATATATATATATATATATATATATATATATATATAGATGTTGTTGTGTGTAGTTACCAAGTGTTTGTGTAGGGCGCTGTACATGTTCTGGGTGTTGTCTGGGTGTGGCGGGGGGTGAGAACGGTGTTGTATGTGTGTTGCGTGTGTTGCGTTGTTTGTGGAGCGCTGTGTCTGTAGCGTTGTGTGTGTGTTGCGCGGTTTGTGTGGGTGTGGTGTGTTTTGGGGGGAGCTATGTTTTGTGCAATGTGTGTGTTGTGCGGTATGTGCGTATATTTATGTATGCCGCGGTGTTTGTGTGTTGGGTGTTGTGTGTGTGCGACGTTGTCTGTGTGTGTGGGTGTCTGTGTATGGCGGTGTTTGTGGTTCCCAGTGTGTGTGTGGTGCGTTGTGTGTGTGTGTTGGGGGGAGGTGTGCACCTCCCATCGTGCTCCATCCCCCATGCTGCGCACCCCCCATCGTGCCCCATCCCCCATGCTGCGCACCCCCCATCGTGCCCCATCCCCCATGCTGCGCACCCCCCATCGTGCCCCATCCCCCATGCTGCGCACCCCCCATCGTGCTCCATCCCCCATGCTGCCCACCCCCCATCGTGCTCCATCCCCTATGCTGCGCATTCCCCATCGTGCTCCATCCCCGATGCTGCGCACCCCCCATCGTGCTCCATCCCCCATGCTGCGCACTCCCCATCGTGCTCCATCCTCCATGCTGCGCACTCCCCATCGTGCTCCATCCCCCATGCTGCGCACCCCCCATCGTGCTCCATCCCCCATGCTGCGCACCCCATCGTGCTCCATCCCCCATGCTATAATAGTTCTCCTATTATACTCAGAGAGGAGTATAATAGGAGGACTATAATAGGAGGAGTAGTCCTGGGGGGAGAGGAGTATAATGCCGGCTCCCTGCACATGTGTACCGGGAGCCGGTGTACGCTGGTAACTATGATACACATCGGGTAACTAAGGGACCTTAGTTACCCGATGTGTATAATGGTTACCAGTGTTCACCGGCTCCGTCAAGATCCCAGCATCGCAAGGTTATGTGTGGCGCTGCTGGGATCGTAACGGAGCCGGTGTACACTGGTAACTATGATACACATCGGGTAACTAAGGGACCTTAGTTACCCGATGTGTATAATGGTTACCAGCGTTCACCGGCTCCGTCAAGATCCCAGCATTGCAAGGTTATGTCTGGCGCTGCTGGGATCGTGACGGAGCCAGTGTACACTGGTAACTATGATACACATCGGGTAACTAAGGGACCTTAGTTACCCGATGTGTATAATGGTTACCAGCGTTCACCGACTCCGTCACGATCCCAGCAGCGCAAGGTTATGTCTGGTGATGCGTGCGGAGGGCCGGGGCGAGTGGCCAATCCATGCGGAGGGCGGGGCCAGGCCGAGGCGAGCGACCAATCCGTGGGGGGGGCGGAGCCGAGGCGAGCGGCCAATCCGTGCGGGGGGGCGGGGCCATGGCGAGCCCAGCGGCCAATCAGCTTTGTGTCACCGTAAGGACACAATTTTGGAGCAAGACAGACAAACAGACAGAATAAGGCAATTATATATAGATATATAGCTATACTTGGTAAGCCCATCTGAGCATCAAAATGCTCGTTACGAGTACAAATCATACTAGTGCTTGCTCATCACTAATAGCTACACATCTCATATACAAGAATAAAAGACCAAAACACATACTCGCCTCACTCCCGTTCCCCCGGAGCTCTGCTCTACTGTCCAGTTCGTCTGCTGTTTAAGTCGCACATGATGGTTGGTAGAAGGTGACTGAGTCTTTTATCAATTTATTCACTGCTTTCTACATCCCAAGGAAGCACATAGCTGTGACATCCAGAATTAGGCTGCAAAGGGCATGCTGCGGCCCAGGGGTTACTGTTTTCGGCTCTTCAGCTTTGTTGGTCCGCACTTTGGGCAGGACTGATTTATTGAATTATTAAGAACTTTAATGATAGAGGTTCAGTTACACTGCAGACAGCTTCAGTGCACCAAACAATTCCAACACATGCTAGGATTGTCTCTAAATGAGGTGTCAGCTACGGGATTGGCTCAACATCAGTTAAGAACTTGCTCAGAAATGGCAGCAAAGAAGCCACTTGTTCCCAAGAAAAAAACAAAGATTTCATTTTGGTTCCATTACCAGGAAACTAAGTAGATCTCAATCCTAGTAAGAACCTGTGGTCATTCCTCAAATAGCAGGTGGACAAACAAAAACACCGTAATCGTAATAACCTCCAAGAACTTATTAGACAAGAATGGATTACCATCAGTCAGTTTGGCCTTGAAGCTGATATTCAGCTTGCAAAATAAATCAACACTGTAAATATTGTGCCATTGCATATGTGTATTTGCCAATTAAAGTTTTTAAAAACTTGTGAAATGCTTACATTTGTATGTCAGTAACCATAGAAACATCTGACTACAAGAGCTAAATAAATACGTTGAAACTGCAAACAGTAAAAACCAACATTTAGTCGGTCTCAAACGATTTGGCCACATCTGTAAGGCTGCTTTCACACATCCGGCTTGAGCTGTGCGGCTCAATCCGGCTGTGCAAGCTATGCAACGGATGCGGTAAAAACACCGCATCCTTTGCATAAGTTTTTCCCATGCGGCCCGTCTGGTTTTTGCCGCTTGCGGCATGCTACTGAGCATGCGCAGTGGCAAAAACCGCATGCGGCGGCCGGATGCGTTTTTTGCCGCATCCGGCCGCCATAGGCATGCATTGAAAAATGCGCCGCATCGACCGAATGCGGCGCGATGCGGGTTTTTTTTGCCGCACGAAAAAACGTGCCAGGCAACGTTCCATCCGGCCGCCGCATCGGCTAAATCTGCCGCATGCGGCAAAAAACGGATGGAACGCAAAGCCTTGCGGCACTAATTAAAGTCTATGCAGAAAAAACGCAACCGGCAGCAAAAAAAACGGTTGCGATTTTCCTGCAAAGTGCCGGATTGTGCCGCATTGCAGAAACCGGAGGTGTGAAAGCAGCCTTACAGAAAACAGTTTATTCATCAAATTGCTGGAGCTCAGTAGAAAAGTGAGTGTCTGCAGGCAACAATGAAGCATGCTGGAGGTTCTTTGCAAGTTTGGGGCTGCATTTCAGCAAATTAATTTGGTGATTTGGTTTAGATTAATGAAGCCCTCAATGCTGAGAAATACTAACAGATACTTATGAATCATCTATGCAATACTATGAGGGAGGCTTCTGACTCTAAAAAGGATTTTCTGCAGCAGTGTAACAGCAAACATTTTCATTAAAAGGAATCTGTCACCAGATTTTTGTGAAATCTGAGCGCACCATAATTCAGAGACAGAGATCCTGATTCTAGTGATTGTGTCACTGGGCTGGTGGCTCTAGTTTCAATAATACCAGTGCTTTATCAGCAGATTATCACTAGAGAACAAGTACACTTGCTGCTAAGTAGTCCTCCAAATTCATGAGCGCTTTATAACCCCATCTCCAACACTTTGGTATCTTTCTGCCTACGCACAGTTTATACAGCAAGTTGCCAATCCGCTTTGTTGGTCAGGTTATACAGAGCTCAGCATTCAGTGAACTCTTACAACTCCCGCAGGTAAGGAGGCGATTTTATTAAAAAAAAAAAAAAACACTACCCTGCTAGGTGAGTGGTGCATCACTGGAATCAGGGTCTTTGCCCCTATATCATGCTGCTTTCAGATGAGCTTGCAAAAAATGGTGAGAGATTCCCTTTAAGGGTACGCTCACACGAGCGTATAACTCGCATGAGTATCGGACCGCATCACCCGGCGCGCCTAGCTTCTCTGCTGACAGGAGCGGCTCAGCTGCATGTATTTCTATGCGGCTGACATGCTCCTGTCCGGAGAGTGTGCGGCCGCACCGAGTGATGCGGTCCGATACTCATGCGAGTTATACGCTCGTGTGAGCGTACCCTTAGAAACATCTTTAGAGCAAAGAACAGTGAGGCCTCAATTAGACCATCATCAAATCTGTCTGAGATTACATGAAAGAAAAAAAACAGAAGGATTTGCACAAACCTACATCCACTGAAGATCTGTGGTAGGTTCTCCAAGATGTTTGAAACAACCTTCCTGTCAAGTTTCTTCAAACACTTTGTGCAAGTGTGCCTTGAAGAACTGATGCTTTGATGCAGTCTTGATGGCAAAGGGGGTTATCAACAAATATTGATCTGATTTTAGAATTCTCTTTTGTTCATTTACTTTGCATTTTGTTAGTTGATTTAAAAAATTAACACTTCTGTTTAATAAAACATTTTTACTTTGCCAAAAGAAAGTCTACTCTTGCCTAACACAATTTGCACAGTATTGTATAACTGGCACTACGTATGTTTTTAAAAAAGAGTGTTAGGTCTTTTTCCCCACTACCATTGTGGAACCTTTAACAGAAGTCACAACTGACAGCAGAGACTCGCAATTGGAGCCGTTGACGTCTGTATGAACATAGCCTTACTTTTATGCACCAAATCAGCACTGTATACAAGTCTCAATGGAATGCAGTCCGTTACTTTTATGTATTGAAGAATTGGTTGCTTGTTGGTTACCAGTCTCATGCCCTATACTGATGTGAGTCATTAACAGTAGTTTATGGTAACTAAAGCCATGAGCGATGGAAGAACATTGAGTTATGTCTCACAATTTCAGGTTAATATGATATGAGATTGAAAGTCAGGCAAACTTCCAAGAGAGCTGGCAATCATTACTTCAATAGTCAATGCACAAGTGTACATTGAAATTTTTGACACATTTCTTATTCCATCAATAGAAAATAGGTGATGATGAGGTCATTTTTCAGGATGATAACGCATCTTGTCAGAGAACAAAGAATTTTAAGGCTTTTTTTTCTTCAAGAAAGGCATACCCTTACAATGTTATAGTCTGCAATCATAATGGATTTTGATCCCATTGAAAATTTGTTAAGAGTTCAAATAAAAGGTCAGTGACAAAACTCCATCCAAGTACAGTTGATTCGTAAGCTGTGCTAAAAGAAAGTTGGACCCAGCTTGATGTAGAATTCTGTTTATTATTAGCAAAGTCTGTCACAAACTTTTCAAGCTGTCATATCAACCCAGGGAGTACAAATTTGAGGGTTTTTTCCTATTAATTCCTTAATTCTTTGCAACAGTGCGCCAAACTCTCACATAGCAACAATAGTTCTGCTTATTGTGAATGATATCTTAACTCCTTACCGCCGAAGTCCATTATGACTTTCCTGACCAGGCCAAATTTGTACATTTTGACCAGTGTAAATTTATGAGCTAATAACTCTGGGATGCTTCAACTTACCCAGGCAAGTCTGAGAATATTTTTTCATGACATTTAGGTCAATATGATGACCATTTATTCATGAAAATATTGAAAGTTTAATACAATTTTTAAAAATGTAGCAATTTTTTAACTGGGTCATTTCATTTCAAGTTGACCAGTGGTCCCCACTCGACCTTCTCCAATTTTGCTGAAAATTTATAAGGATGTACATGTATGTTTGAAAAGAGGTTCTGTAAATTTTTAGGGCCAGATCTCAAATACATTGGGCACTGTTGACCTTTCCCTGGAGGTCCCACCAAGCCTGCGACTTCAGCTAAGAGGATTTTGCAAACTTTGGCACATAGCCATTAGAGTTCTATACTGGCTATGATGCTGAAATTTGGCATACTAGCTCAACTTTTGCTGCTAAACACGATAAAATTATTACCGGCTATGACAAAACAATATTTCGGCCACAATTTTGTGTCAAAGTAGCTTGTAAAACGTGTCGTATAAAATTTATGCCTAACTTTGCCCATATATAACTCAAGACAAAAAAACAATAGTAACTGGTGCTTTACCCTGTACACCAAACATCTACATGACTTTGCATTGCTGCAATATCACGTTGAAAGCATATGTATTTTTGGAAATATTCACACCCACAAATGATGACAAACTTTAAAAAACCGAATTTTACCTATTTTAGGTCAAATTTCTCAAAAAGGGTACCCCTAAAATATATTGCTGTCCCTCCAATCCCATCACAGGGCGACTTTCCATGACTGGTACCAAAAAAAATCCATTCAGCGCTGATATTGAAATCAGCATTGTGGTGGCACAAGTTGAGAAAATTCTTAAAATTTTTGTACTGGGCTGCAGATCCATCACTGAAGCAACAATTCCAGACCACTTAGACTGAACATTATGGCTTGGGAACCAACAAAAGATAACCAATATTAGGCTTGGGATCCTAGGCAAAGACACCCACCCTCAGGCTTCGGAACCTGCAATAAAGAGACCGCCCGCGGCTGGCCTTGCACGGCTATCGGCCATGGCTCCTAGGCGATGGGGCTGCCAATTCTCGAAAGACAGCATTATTACAATTCTTAATAGGATTATAAGACCAATTCTTAGTGAATTGGTTGTGGTATAACCACCATGGAACAACGCAAGGGTTTGAATAGTGCAGTTACCATTCATTGCGTATTAATGAATAACACCATGTTCAGTAGCATTTTTCTTTTCTTAAACTGAGAGACTCCAAAAAGAAAACCAAATGATCCTTGTAGAGAAAAATGTGCTCTTTCTAATGATATCAGAATTAATATATTTTAGGGGTACGAGTGGGGACGATTTTTAAAACTGGTCCACTTGATGTGGAATAACCTAACTTTGAATTTTTATGCCCTTAACACAGTCTTGCCACTCAATGAATAATATTTGCCACATGTCTACTTTACATCAGATTACTTTTAAAATATATATTTAGAAATTTAAAAGAGTTAAAGGGGTGGTTCACTACTTATTTTTCCAAGCCACATCGATATAACGTTGAGAAACAAGGCTTCTCTCAAATACCTTGTGTCGGCAAAAGTGCCTGTGAGAGACGCTATTGCAGTCCACTGATCGCCATCATGTGAACCTCGGGCTCCGTGACCTCTGCTGTCTGGTGATGTCACATCAACTTCCAGTTGACCTGACATCACCGAGCCTGGCTCCAATCTCCATCAGTGACTAAGCTCTGGGCAACATTTCACCACTCGTCACAGCCCAGCATCGCTCCTGCTTGTGGCACTCTGCAGTGATGAAATGCCATCCACAGCCGAGTCACTCACGGAGACTGGGGCCCGGCTCGGTGATGTCAGGTCAGTCGGAAGTTGAAGTTGACCTGACCTCTCCGAACATCAGGGGTCACGGAGCCCGGGGGTCATGCAATGGGGATGAGCGGACCGCAATAGCACCGTTTACGGGCACTATTGCCAACACAAAGTATTTGATAGAAGCCTTGTTTCTCAACGTTATATCGATGTGGCCAGTAATGCAAACTAGTGAACTACCCCTTTAAAAGTTTATCTGCAATATTTCATTTTTCCAACAAAACTTATTTTATTTGGGACCACTTCTCATTTGAAGTGACTTTTAAGGGCCTACATGTTAGAGAATGCAAGCCCAAAAGTGACCTAGGTACAAAAACTGAACCCCTCAGAGTATTCAAAACCACCTTTAGGGTATGTGCGCACGTTGCTTTTTACCTGCTTTTTTGCTGCTTTTTCTTCTGCGCTGTTTAATGCCAAAATGGATGTGTTCTTCTATTCAAGCAAAGTCTATGGGAATTTGGGTTTCTTGTTCACACTATGTTGTTCAAAATGCTGCCTTTTTGTGGCAGAACTTTGGTCAAAAACTCAGCTTTGCAGTGCAAAACCCAAATGGCAAAAACAATTGACATGTTGCTTCTTTGAAAAGCTGAGTTTTTGACCAAAGTTCTGCCACAAAAAGGCAGCATTTTGAACAACATAGTGTGAACAAGAAACCCAAATTCCCATAGACTTTGCTTGAATAGAAGAACACATCCATTTTGGCATTAAACAGCGCAGAAGAAAAAGCAGCAAAAAAGCAGGTAAAAAGCAGGTAAAAAGCAACGTGCGCACATACCCTTACAAAGTTTGTTAATCCTTTAGTTGCTTCACAGAAAAAAATCAAAGTGGAAACAAAAAAAGTGAAAAATTAGTTATTTTCCACAAAAATGTTGCTTTAGCCCAAAATCTCCCAACAGGAGAAAATTGACCATACAATTTGTTGTGTAATTTCTCCTGAGTACAAAGAAACCCCTATATATGGTTACAAACTATTATTTGGGCACACGGCAGGGTTCGCAAGTGAAGGAGTGCAATTTTGGCTGTAATAGATTGCAGACACCTTGTCGTGTTTAACCCCTTCACGACCGGCCGATTTTTCGCTTTCCGTTTTTTTTTTTCGCCATTCTTTTTCTGAGAGACGTAACTTTTTTATTTTTCAGTCAATATGGTCATGTGAGGGCTCATTTTTTGCGGAACGAGCTGTACTTTTAAATGAAACCATCAGTTTTACCATATTGTGTACTAGAAAATGGCAAAAAAATTCCAAATGCTGAAAAATTGCAAAAAAAGTGCGATAGCACTATGGTTTTTGAGATATTTTATTCACTGTTTTCACTATATGGTAAAACTGATGTGTGGGTGTGATGCCTCAGGTCAGTGCGAGTTCGTAGACACCAAACATGTATAGGTTTACTTTTATATAAGGGGTTAAAAAAAAATCGGAAGTTTGTCCGAAAAAAGTGGTGCACGTTTTACGCCATATTCCGTGACCCGTAGCGTTCTCATTTTTCGGGATCTTAGGCTCAATGACGGCTTATTTTTTGCGTCTCGAGCTGACGTTTTTAACGGTACCATTTGTGCGCAGATGCTACGTTTTGATCGCCTCTTATTGCATTTTGCGCAAAAGTTGTGGCGACAAAAAAACGTCGTTTTGGCGTTTGGAATTTTTTTGCCGCTACGCCGTTTACTGATCGGATTAATTGATTTTATATTTTGATAGATCGGGCGTTTCTGAACGCGGCGATACCAAATGTGTGTATATTTTTTATTTTTTTAACCCTTTAATTTTCAATGGGGCGAATGGGGGGTGATTTGAACTTTTAGGTTTTTTTGTTTTTTTTAAATTTTTTAAAACTTATTTTTTAACTTTTTTTTTTTATTTTACTAGTCCCCCTAGGGGGCTATTGCGATCAGCATTCCGATCGCTCTGCAGTATCTGCTGATCACAGCTGGAAGGCTGTAAACAGCAGATACGCTGTCTTTCTCTTTTGCTGTGCCCCGGGCACAGCGAAAGTGAAACCAAGTCATGTGTAGTACAGGAGTCATCACATGACCCTGTGCTACCATGACAACTATCGGGAGTCACGTGATCGCGTCACGTGACTTCCGGTTTCGGGCGGTAAGTAAATGCTTACCGCAATCGCGCTTATAATGGCGCTGTCATGTATTGACAGCGCCATATAAGGGGTTAATCGGCACGAGCAGATAACGATTCTGCTCGTGCCTAGCAGGCACACATCTCAGCAGTGAAAATCAGCTGAGATGTGTGCCGATCGCGGCATGCTGCCGCCGGAGGACCGCGGGCAGTAAGATTATGTCATTTAGGACGTAATTTTACGGCCCGCGGTCGTTAAGGGGTTAAAGAGCCCCTGACATGGCAAAACAGCAGAAATCCCTCACAAATGACCACATTTTGGAAACTACACCCCTTAAGGAATTCATCTAGGTGTATGGTGAGCAGGTGTTTCACCAAATTTTATCACATTGGAATGTGAAAATGTTTTTTTTTTTTCTGCAAAATGTTGCTTTAGCACCAAATTGTTCCTTTTAATTAGGGTGACAGGAGGAAATGGAACTTACAAATTTTTTAGCAATTTCTCCCGAGTACAACAATACCCCATATGTGGTCAGATATTACCTTTTGGGCACACATCATTGCTCAGAAATTAATTTTGAGGCAGAATGCAAAGCTCAGAAGTCATGAAGCGCTATATTGGAGTAGAGATTTTGGTAGAATGTTTTAGGGATGCTATATCACATTGGCAGAGCCTCTGAATTGCCAAAACAGGAAAACCCTCCCATAAGTTACCCTATTATGCAAACTACACCCCTCATTGAATTCATCTAGGTATATAGTGATCAATATTGACACCACAGTTGTTTAAAGAAAAAATAATTACATTTTGATTACTTAAATGTTGTTTTAGCCCCAGATATTACAATTTCACAAGATGAAATTGGTAAAAAAGTGTTACACAATTTCTCCTAAATGTGGCAATACTCCATATGTAGCTGTACAATACTGTTTGGCAACATAGTAGTGTTTGGTGGGAAGGTCATTATTTGACTTTTTGAAGTGCATACAGTTAGGTCCAGAAATATTTGGACAGTGACACAAGTTTTGTTATTTTAGCTGTTTACAAAAACATGTTCAGAAATACAATTATATATATAATATGGGCTGAAAGTGCACACTCCCAGCTGCAATATGAGAGTTTTCACATCCAAATCGGAGAAAGGGTTTAGGAATCATAGCTCTGTAATGCATAGCCTCCTCTTTTTAAAGGGACCAAAAGTAATTGGACAAGGGACTCTAAGGGCTGCAATTAACTCTGAAGGCGTCTCCCTCGTTAACCTGTAATTAATGAAGTAGTTAAAAGGTCTGGGGTTGATTACAGGTGTGTGGTTTTGCATTTGGAAGCATTTTATAGACAGATGAGACAAAGATCAACCTGTACCAGAATGATGGGAAGAAAAAAGTTTGGAGAAGAAAGGGAACGGCACATGATCCAAGGCACACCACATCCTCTGTAAAACATGGTGGAGGCAACGTGATGGCATGGGCATGCATGGCTTTCAATGGCACTGGGTCACTTGTGTTTATTGATGACATAACAGCAGACAAGAGTAGCCGGATGAATTCTGAAGTGTACTGGGATATACTTTCAGCCCAGATTCAGCCAAATGCCGCAAAGTTGATCGGACGGCGCTTTATAGTACAGATGGACAATGACCCCAAGCATACAGCCAAAGCTACCCAGGAGTTCATGAGTGCAAAAAAGTGGAACATTCTGCAATGGCCAAGTCAATCACCAGATCTTAACCCAATTGAGCATGCATTTCACTTGCTCAAATCCAGACTTAAGACGGAAAGACCCACAAACAAGCAAGACCTGAAGGCTGCGGCTGTAAAGGCCTGGCACAGCATTAAGAAGGAGGAAACCCAGCGTTTGGTGATGTCCATGGGTTCCAGACTTAAGGCAGTGATTGCCTCCAAAGGATTCGCAACAAAATATTGAAAATAAAAATATTTTGTTTGGGTTTGGTTTATTTGTCCATTTACTTTTGACCTCCTAAAATGTGGAGTGTTTGTAAAGAAATGTGTACAATTCCTACAATTTCTATCAGATATTTTTGTTCAAACCTTCAAATTAAACGTTACAATCTGCACTTGAATTTTTTCACAATTTTTTTCACAATTTTTTCCTTGGTTTCTACTTGAATTCTGTTGTAGAGGTTTCATTTCAAATCCAATGTGGTGGCATGCAGAGCCCAACTCGCGAAAATTGTGTCACTGTCCAAATATTTCTGGACCTAACTGTACATGACTTTGCATTGCTGCAATATCACGGTCAAAGCATATGTATTTTTGGAAATATTCACACCCACAAATGGTGACAAACTTTAAAAAAACGAATTTGACCTATTTTAGGTCAAATTTCTCAAAAAGGGTACCCCTTATGGCTTGGGAACCAACAAAAGATACCCAATATTAGGCTTGGGATCCTAGGCAAAGACACCCACCCTCAGGCTTCGGAACCTGCAATAAAGAGACCGCCCGCGGCTGGCCTTGCACGGCTATCGGCCATGGCTCCTAGGCGATGGGGCTGCCAATTCTCGAAAGACAGCATTATTACAATTCTTAATAGGATTATAAGACCAATTCTTAGTGAATTGGTTGTGGTATAACCACCATGGACCAACGCAAGGGTTTGAATAGTGCAGTTACCATTCATTGCGTATTAATGAATAACACCATGTTCAGTAGCATTTTTCTTTTCTTAAACTGAGAGACTCCAAAAAAAAAAAACAATGATCCTTGTAGAGAAAAATGTGCTCTTTCTAATGATATCAGAGTTAATATATTTTAGGGGTACCCTTTTTGAGAAATTTGACCTAAAAATAGGTAAAATTCGTTTTTTTTAAAGTTTGTCATCATATGTGGGTGTGAATATTTCCAAAAATACATATGCTTTAACCGTGATATTGCAGCAATGCAAAGTCATGTAGATGTTTGGTGTACAGGGCAAAGCACCAGTTACAATTGTTTTTTTGTCTTGAGTTATATATTGGCAAAGTTAGGCATAAATTTTATGCGACACGTTTTTACAAGCTACTTTGACACAAAATTGCGTCCGAAATATTGTTTTGTCATAGCCGGTAATAATTTTATCGTGTTTAGCAGCAAAAGTTGAGCTAGTATGCCAAATTTCAGCATCATAGCCAGTATAGAACTCTAATGGCTATGTGCCAAAGTTTGCAAAATCCTCTTAGCTGAAGCCGCAGGCTTGGTGGGACCTCTAGTGAAAGGTCAACAGTGCCCAATGTATTTGAGATCTGGCCCTAAAAATTTACAGAACCTCTTTTCAAACATACATGTACATCCTTATAAATTTTCAGCAAAATCGGAGGGGGTCGAGTGGGGACGATTTATAAAACTGGTCCACTTGATGTGGAATGACCCTACAGTGTTTCACCAAAAATAAGACCTAGCATGATTTTACAGGATTTTTGGAGTATGCTTGAAATATATGCCCTACTCCAAACATAAGCCCTAGTTACAGTCAGGGCCAGCATTGGGGGGAGTCCAACTGCACAATTTCTCAGGACCCCACACTCTTAAGAACCCCAACATTTGTATTCTGAGGTTAAGATTGTTTAAGGAACTTTGATGGCGTCATGTGACCAAAGTAAGAGGTGACCAAAGGTCTTTTACTTGCTGGAGTCTAAAAGAACTGGAGACAGGTTGGTATGCATGACTGGCATTATGGAAAACGGAGAGCAAATTGGGCAATTTCACATGGCCTCCACTCCTTGGGGCCCCAGTATTTATATGCTGATAATAAGACTGCTTAAGGACCTTTGTGGCATCACGTCATGTGACCAAAGGTCTCTTAATTGCAGGAATCTAAAGCTGATGAGGAGCCAGGCTGGTATGTACACTGTGTGCAGAATAATTAGGCAAATGAGTATTTTGATCACATGATACTTTTTATACATGTTGTCCTACTCCAAGCTGTATAGGCTTGAGAGCCAACTACCAATTAAGTAAATCAGGTGATGTGCATGTCTGTAATGAGGAGGGGTTTGGTGTAATGACCTCAACACCCTATATAAAGTGTACTTAATTATTAGGCAACTTCCTTTTCTTTGGCAAAATGGGTCAGAAGAGATATTTGTCGGGCTCTGAAAAGTCCAAAATTGTGAGATGTCTTTCAGAGAGATGCAGCAGTCTTGAAATTGCCAAACTTTTGAAGCGTGATCACCGAAAATTCAAATGTTTCATGGCAAATAGCCAACAGGGTCGCAAGAAGCGTGTTGGGCAAAAAAGGCGCAAAATAACTTCCCATGAATTGAGGAAAATCAAGCGTGAAGCTGCCAAGATGCCATTTGCCACCAGTTTGGCCATATTTCATAGCTGCAATGTTACTCGAGTATCAAAAAGCATAAGGTGTGCCATACTCAGGGACATGGCCAAGGTAAGGAAGGCTGAAAAATGACCACCTTTGAACAAGAAACATAAGATAAAATGTCAAGACTAGGCCACGAAATATCTTAAGACTGATTTTTCAAAGGTTTTATGAACTGATGAAATGAGAGTGACTCTTGATGGGCCAGATGGATGGGCCAGAGGCTGGATCAGTAAAGGGCAGAGAGCTCCACTCCGACTCAGACGCCAGCAAGGTGGAGGTGGGTTACTGGTATAGTCTGGTTTCATCAAAGATGAACTTGTGGGACCTTTTCAGGTTGACGATGGAGTGAAACTCAACTCCCAGACCTACTGCCAGTTTCTGGAAGACAACTTCTTTAAGCAGTGATATAGGAAGAAGTCGGTATTGTTAAATAAAAACATGATTTTCATGCAGGACAATGCTCCATCAGATGTGAGTCGCCCAGGGAAGGGGGTACTAGGCGGTTGCAAATGGGAATGTCACTTTAGGTGGCCGTTGCCCGGTCCCGTGCCCTGGGGACGCTTAATAAGAGGGGGTATTTACAGGGGATAATAGAGTTAATGTTCGTGACACCACCTGCGGGTTTCGGCTAAGAATGGAGAACCGCCGCTGCTCAACGTGGGTACTCCCAGGGATGGTGATAGTAGCAGTTATGGTGGTATGCCCTCCACAGGTAGGGCTGTGCTTGGGAGATGTATGGTGTATAGTGATGGAGACCACACCAGGTTAACTTTAAGAGTCTCTACTCACATGGACTCTCGGCTTGCTGGTTCCGGAGTATCAGTGCCAATGGAGTGACCCAGGTTGCTCTGTCCCCGGCACTCTCTGTAGATTGAGTCCCCGTAGCGTGAAGCGTTTGGGAACCCCGACTGTCCCTTTTGGGGTACAGTCTCCTCCGTACGGCAGGCAGTGCGGACCCTGCGGGGAGGTAAGTGTCCGAACCTCGATCCTAGTTTTCTGCTGATACCCCCGGATTATTTGGTTCAATGAAGTCCGTGAAGGTGTCCTCACCGTGCAGGTATTTATCAAACCGTTTGAAACTTGACATTTGACCTAGTGCCCTGTGTCCCATGCGTACTCCGGTCCCAGAGGTATCCCGGTACCCGTCCTGGCGACCTCTCTCCTGTGCCCCCGGGGTCACCTTTACACGGACCCAGCTCAGGCGCATCCGCACACCTCTCCTGTGTGCTCCCCTCTTCTCTCCTCACTACAGACTGACTGACCCCTCCCACCAGGCTGGCTATACCCAGGGACTCATTCCCATGGTGACCATCCTCTTACATGGTTAATCCTCTATGCCCAGTATGGAGAGAAGAACTTTGATTTTTGATGTGTATTGGTGGAATCGGCACTAGTACTCCAGGTCCCAGGGGGTAGGTCCTGCATCCCCTAGAGGATGCAGTTCCTTGTAGTGCCCTGAGGTTCTCAGGGGCGCTGCACATGCATCCAACTACTCCACAGCGTGGCTGGCAATTAAAGGTCTAAAAGATGAAAAATATAATGACATGGCCCCCTTGTTCACCTGATCTGAACCCCATAGAGAACCTGTGGTCCCTCATAAAATGTGAGATCTACAGGGAGAGAAAACAGTACACCTCTCGGAACAGTGTCTGGGAGGCTGTGGTGGCTGCTGCACACAATGTTGATCGTAAACAGATCAAGCAACGGACAGAATCTATGGATGGTAGGCTGTTGAGTGTCATCATAAAGAAAGGTGGCTATATTGGTCACTAATTTTTTGGGGGTTTTGTTTTTGCATGTCAGAAATGTTTATTTCTAAATTTTGGGCAGTTATATTGGTTTACCTGGTGAAAATAAACAAAGTGAGATGGGAATATATTTGTTTTCTATTAAGTTGCCTATTAATTCTGCACAGTAATAGTTACCTGCAAAAACAGATATCCTCCTAAGATAGCCAAATCTAAAAAAAACAAAACACTTCAACTTCCAAAAATATTAAGCTTTGATATTTATGAGTCTTTTGGGTTGATTGAGAACATAGTTGTTGATCAATAATAAAAAAAAATCCTCAAATACAACTTGCCTAATAATTCTGCACACAGTGTGTGTGTGTATACATAGATAGAGGATAGATATATAGATAATATCTATCTCTATTATCTATCTAGCTGCTGATAGATAGATAGATAGATAGATAGATAGATAGATAGGAGATACATGATAGATAGAGGATAGATAAATTGATAGAGGATAGATAGACAGATAAATACACATACATGTGTTACAGGGTTTGGAGGGTTATGTTGATGTTCTAGAATGTCATATAATTACATTTGAAGAAGTGTTGATTTTTTTTTTGTTCAAGAATAAATATGAATTGCTGTTGATAGAAAATAAAATAAGATATCGCCTGAAAAAGCCCTCACCTATCTTTTGGAGCAAAAAATATCAGACCTTGTTTCATTTTCAGAGAAACATGGTACATTGGGTTTTTTTTCCAGAATTTTGGGGAAAAACTTTCATTTGTGTGCGCTACATTACGTTTCTTGAAGGCAGAGTGTTCAGTTATTAGACATTTTCTATGTAATTTCTGATACAAATAAAAAAGCTTAATGACCATCCACTAATTGTGATGATTCTATAATTTTTGCCTAGGTGTGGTATGGCGCCATAGAAAATATGTAATGTGCATTAGGCCAAAAGGAGTTTTCTAGGATTATGTACAGTCATATGAGAAAGTAAGTACACACTAGGAAAAGTTAATATGTTTTTCATATGTGGACATGTAATTATTTAATCTTTATTCAAACATTATGTAAAAGCTATGGATGATGATTTCATATATATATATATATATATATATATATATATATATATATGTATATATATATATATATATATATAAAAAAGATAATTATGTAATGCTTTCTCATGAGGAAGAAATAAAACTGCTGAGGATTCAAATAATCACATGTATAATATACACAATGCAGATATATCATGGTGGATATAATTATCCACATATTTTAAAGGACATATAACATGCAAAAATACACAGATAGAAGGTAAAGAACATCAGGTGAATTAGTAAAGGATCACATGCAATAAAGATACAAAGCAAAGGATTCAGCCCCAGAAATATAAACACGTAAAATGATCGACAACAGGGTATTGAAGGTATAAATGTACAATAAGGTGATTATAGAAAATAAAGTTGTAATAGACCGGCAGATACACTGAAAAAGAAAGGAATGATTCCATAAGAGCTGTTTAATACCAAAGTATGAAAATGGCCCACCCTCCACACACCAATGTTCATTATGCAAAGCTGTTGTTAAAAGCACCATAATGAAGCTTGTGTTAGATGTAAAGAGTGGAGTGTAAAATTTGAGGTTCATACCGTATGCTGGGTGTCTGGGTTTCAAATCTGTTTTTTAAAAAAAAAAAAAAATGTCCATGCTCGAGTTCAGGTGCTTCTTGTATGCTGCTAACTATTTGAGTATCGGGGTGCTCGAGTACGCTTTGTGCTTGGCACAGTGAGAGCTGCCTTGCAGTCTCTGAATGGCTCTCACTGGGGGTAAAAACAACTTTTCGGATGCTATGTGTAAAAGAAAAACAACAAAAAAATAATAATCCTTGCCCTCCCTACTCCGGAAATGCTGTGTATGTGGCTGGCTGTATGTGGGTAGAGAGTCAAAATGCCCAATCATTGACTTTCATTATACTCGTTAATGAAGTTGAGCCTGTTAGTTCGGGTCCCCATTAACTTACTGTATATGTAGTTCTGGGTCCAGAAACAAGTTCAGGTCTAGTCTGGGTCCCGAAACTAACTTTTAACTAAAGTCTGGCTGAACCCGAACATCCACGGGTCCACTTATCTTTAGTGAGGAGCTATTCGACACATTAATGGTTAGATCAAGAGCCACATTAAGGTCTCCACCCAAAACAGTCTTATCCTCTGTGAAGTCATCCACTTGGTGAACAAAATATAGGAATGCAGAACAATAGCCTGTATTGGGTAAATATAGAGAGGCATACGTAGATGCCAGAGAAGTAATATCGCCCTTCACCAACAATATTCAGCCCTCTCCATCAGTGTGAGACTTCATAGACTCCCGTGGTTGGGTGCTCAAAGTCAGAATGCAAGTTCCTCTGGATTTTGGATTATAGGTGGGACTATGATATACTAATGACTACCACTTAGATAATCTGTAAGCCTAACCTGAACAATAGTGGGTGTCCTGTAGGAAGGTCATGCTCCACTCAGGAATCTCAATGTGGTTGATAATGCCCTCGAGTCATGGAGTCGCTACTAGTTTATTACTTTCCATATGGTTTGATAACCATGACGACACAAATGTGCATTTCCTGGAAATGAATAACCAACCTGAAAAAGGAAGATTAACTATAAAGGCCTGATTTTGTGATGCCCTGGAGTATCCAGGTCGTACTAGGTAGTCAGACACAACACCACACCCCCCTCCCGGTTAGGTAATACCTGCCAACCTAAAACCCTTGTCACCACCCTCCAGGTTTGATGTCCACACCAGGGCGGCTGAGCCAGGCAGTTGGCACCGCCCACCGAGGAGTTCACAGGCCTGGAGGCGGGAAAACAGTCAAGCTCAGGGACTAGAAGACATGAGTTGAAGTGCAAGTGGAGAGCAGTCAAGGTCACGGGAAGTCTTGTGTCCGTGCCCTGATAAGAGACTACCCGGTGGCTGGGTCGGAGCCCAGTCACCATTGGCAAGGAGGCAGACGGTGGTGGCCACCTGCAGGAGACCGGGAATACGACCGGTGGAACCGTAATGGACCGGGACAGGGTAGTGGCTCGCCGGAAACGAACCGGGGAGCCAACTGGATACCGGAGCACCAGGCAGGGTACTCAGACCCCGTACAAAGCCCTGAACCGACAGGGCCGAGTCGAATCAACTGATTGCGAGCTGGACTCAAGGACCTACCCCACACAAGTCCCTTTAGAAGACAACAGCCCAACCATACAGGGTAATGCCACCGCCAAGGCATAGAGACCCAAAGGGCCAGCGTCTGCGGGCAAATAGGATCCTCCGGCATATACCAGTCGGGGAGCGGACTACAGGTGTCTAGGCACAGGAGTCAAAACATTTACACAGAGGTGCAGGAGAAAGGTGGAGACCACCAACCTAGTCTGGAAGAAGCTGCAGCCGGCTGCAGGCCCCGTTCATCACTCTGTTTGGTTTACCAGAGACTCCAGTGTCTTGTGTCAGAGTGAGTACACCAGTGCCATCAGGCACCGCACCGCACAGCAACACTGCACCCTGGCCCTCGCCTACCGGGCCCCGGGACCAACACCCCCTACCGACGGAGGGGTCAACACCTAGCTGCGCCATTACACCGCATCCGGGATCCCCGTACCTTCACCGCAGCGGTGGTGTCCATAAGCACCACAACCCGTGGGTGGCGTCATGAACTGTCATTCCAAATCAAACACCCAAATCCTCGTGTGTAGCGCCAACTCCCTTGCAGAGCGACGTGACCCCCGGGTTCGTGAGAGGCTCGAGCCACCACCCGCAGTACGAGCACGGATCCGAGCGGCTCGGCGGTCGCAGCTGAGCCCGCAAGACGGTACACATCCTCAACCGTTTTTGACAGAATTATTACATAGAACTATTTGAAATGTCCCAAAATCTTTGTGCAACTCTGAGTTGATGTGAACAGTAATTCTATGCTAAAATAGAGGAAAGCCATATAAATAAACTTCCTCAGCTTTTTTGTTCCATTCCACGTAGATATAGCCAAATTTTGTTTGTGTACATTTTCCCATGCATTACCCTTCGCTTCTGAATGATGTTATGCAGTAGACCTATACATACAGTAGGATAAAGGGTCCCTATGATTGTGCTAATGTGCCACCATACGTGCTCTAAAGGCTACTTTACACACTGCGATATCGGTCCCGATATCGCTAGTGTGCGTACCCGCCCCCATCTGTTGCGCGACACGGGCATATCGCTGCCCGTGGCGCACAACATCGCCCAGAGCCGTCACACATACTTACCTGTCCGGCGACGTCGCTGTGACCGGCGAACCGCCTCCTTTCTAAGGGGGCGGTCCGTGCGGCGTCACAGCGACGTCACTGAACCGCCGCCCAATCGCAGCGGAGGGGCGGAGATGAGCGGGACGTAACATCCCGCCCACCTCCTTCCTTCCGCATAGCGGCCGGGAGGCAGGTAGGGAGACGTTCCTCGCTCCTGCGGCGTCACACGCAGCGATGTGTGATGCCGCAGGAACGAGGAACAACCTCGTTACTGCTGAAGTAACGATAATTGGGAATGGACCCCCGTGTCGCCGATTAGCGATTTTTCACTGTTTTGCAACGATGCAAAATCGCTAATCGATGTCACACGCAACGGCATCGCTAATGCGGCCGGATGTGCGTCACGAATTCCGTGACCCCAACGACTCCGCATTAGCGATGTCGTAGCGTGTAAAGCCCGCTTTATACCGCAGTATTTCAGTGTTATTGCCCTCAGAAGCACTATAGAGCAGAATGTTAATATATTGCTATGAAATCATGGTTTTTAGGGGAAAAATAAAATGACAACATTTTAGATTTTTAAATATTCCTGAAATTCTCTCCACGTTTTCACAAATCCTATTAATAGATACCACAAAACTCTTTTAGGCTTTAACTTACTGGAGCAATATTCAATCACTTTAGTTCCAGCTGCTTAAATCTTAGAGATCACTACTCTGCAGTCACCATTTTTGTCCTTTGCTTTAATTTGCAATAGAACATGACGCATAGTTTTGTGCCCCATGCAGTTGTGTTTGCTTGTCATTTTTCCCAGTCTGGCTTGTGTCTGGCTGTTTGCAGTTGTGGTTTAATTAGTGGCCTTGTGCACTGCTTGCTCCTCACAGGTGTAATGTTGTCAATGGCATCTACAGTCAGTCTGGGGTCAGCGCTTGTCACTGTGACAAATTCAGTTTTGGATGCAACTCAGAGATAATTAGACTTGTCTTCACAGCCTCATACTGTCCAATATGTCCTCATTTATCTGCTACCAAATTTTCTGCTTCAGAAATTCCCTTTGTTGTTTAAGAAAAAACCCACAACCCTCCACCTCCTAATGAATTCAGCTTGGAAACAGATTGTTTTTTTTTTTTTCCTGCAGAATAGGAGAGTTCTGCAACCTCTAATATCCTAATAGAAAGCTGGGGACGAGCCAGAGTGACGAATCAGCAGATGGCAGCTAAAATTTAAGATCTAATTGTATATCATTTAATTCCATTCAAAATGAAGTTTCTAGTTTAAGTGACTGAAACTGTTCCTCGATTATCTAACCATGAGGCTTATATACTATTTCATCCTGTACGGCGGCCAATTGTGTTTTTCATTCTTTTTTATAATTCTTATGCCGAATTACTACAATGAGAACATGTAGTGAAGTGGGCGAGAATAGCGTCTTCCAGGTGTGACTGTGAGTTCATCCCACGTGTAACAGCCTGTATCGCCGGGTAGTTCAATTAAGGTATAAATATGAGTAGTGGGCTCTAGAGATGTGTATGGCTGGGATCTTCAATAGGAAGCATGTGGTCCAGATATTTACTGAACACCTGGAATCCCTGATGTTGTGAAAGGGACTAATTTCTTACATTGCAGCTTGATGCCATGATGCTTTAACAAATTTTATGGCTTTTTCCTAGTTGTAAATGACAATACTGTTCTATTTTAAGCTTTTGGCATCTTTTGGGGTGAGGGGGGGGGTTAAAACTAGTACAATGATAGCGTGCAAGGGTTGGTCAGACCAACTAAGCAGATGCTTCCTCTTATTATATGGGCAGCACAGTAGCTCAGTGGTTAGCACTGCAGTCTTGCAGTGCTGGGGTCTTGGGTTCTAAAGCCAAGTACAACATCTGCAAGCAATCTGCAAGCAGTTTGTATGTTCTGCCCAAGTTTGCATGGCTTTCCTCCGGGTTCTCTGGTTCCCTCGCACACTCCAAAGAAATACTGATAGGGAATTTTACTTGTGAGCTCCAATAGGGATAATGCATGTAAAGCGCTGTGGCGTTAATGGTGCTATATCAGAGTAAAGTAAACTATCAGCTTTATAAGATAAGCACAACGTTAATCTGATTTCTGGGGCATCAACCCTATTTATGGCTTATTTGAAATTTTTGAAGGGGTGGTCCTTCATTGTAAAAGGGTTGTCATTTTGAAGGGGTTGTCCCTTTCAGATAATCCTTGTCTCTGCATGGAGTTTGTTATACTAAAACAAAGAGTCTCTTTACTCACCCTAACTGGGTGCAGTGCTATCTCTGTCATTGTTGGCAATGACGACAGGGCCGGGATTTCTTGAAATGGAACAAATCCTTTAAAAACATATGATAAAAAGTTGTAAAAATGAGCCTCCATAGAAACAATGTTGATTCCCCAGCAACAAATTCACTGGCTTAGGTGGACAACATATTATTAATGCATAACATATATTATATGATATTTAGAATAGCCTAAATGCCTCCACCATATGTGATAAAGGCTATCCAGGAACAAAAAACACCTGGATACAAAAGGAAGCAAATTAAGAGGAATACCTTATAAGAATCTCATCTGTCACTTCTTAGGCAGAGAGAAAGTATCTATAATTGTTCTGCCTCATGGCAGCCTGCTAATAGTCATTCATTGCAATTTCTGTTACAACCCCTAGAGGTCATTGTTATTCTTTTGAATTGCTGAGTTTCTCTTTAAGCAAAATGTATTCTGGGTAACGAATACCCTCCTCCTGAGCTGAGAAGAAGCCTGCAGCCATTTTCTGTTTGGATTTGTTAGGAAAGGACCTGCCGACTTACCTCTCTGTACATTCACCCCTGCCTAGTGTAATCCGGTGAGCAAATCAAATTACATGTGTTAGTGATAGAATCTTAGGTGGAAGACTGTAGTAAATGTATTGTACATTGCAATCCTACATCTTAGCCCCTGCCTTGTTTGTATAGATAAGATTTTCTATGTATTGCAGATGCAGTGACCTTTCACCTACATTCTCATAAGAACTGTATCTCATGCACTGTTATGCTATGTTAACTCTGTATTAACACTGTACTGACTGTAATCATTTTCTTGGTATAGTTTTTACCCGTATAAAACAGTATCTTGGATATACCGTATTCCGTATTCAACTGCATCTTGGATATTCCTATATTCACTGTATATTCCGTGTATACTGCAATCAAGTTCATGTTACCAGCTAATAAATCAAGGCTATTGAACTCCACAGTCTGTTTATTTGAAATGTGAACAAGGGTTTAGCTGTATGCTAGAGATTCACAGCGTTACGTGAAAGAAGGCAGAACAGTAAAAACGGACACTGACCGCAGGTGGTAGTTGAACAGACTGCATGGGACCGCTATCACCCACACTGCACCGCATACGGGTACTACAGCAGCCACCATACAGCCGCAGGGATCAAGACCGCAGTCCTCCACAGCAAGCATGATACCTTTCCTGCCACGCGGAACCCGTTCACGTATAGACCCAGCTTTTCCGCCCAAGTTATCATCAATCCACAGCTGAGTGCACAATGTCTGCATCCCAAGTGTGACGACATGGACTCTCATGGGTTAAAGTTTCTTAAAATTCAGCCAGACAGCATGATAGATTGTTTATAGACGGGGGAGAAGTCCCTCATTGTTTTTACAAGACTCTTGTTGACTCAATGTAATTGTGTTGGCCATTGAAAGCCAGACGTATTGTTCTCCAGACTTTTCCAGTAACCATTGTATTGTAGTTGTGTATTGCTAATGTGATTACCTTAGTAGCCATTGTTGAGTCTGTGACTTGCAGACTCCATGTAGATATCTTCAGTCTTTCTGTAGACATCATTTGGATGAACATTGTCCATGCAGCTTGAGATTCATCCAATGGGAGAGGCCCTCTTGTCCAAAGAATCGATGAGGACGCAGTGTATCTAAGTGGAAGGCTGTGGCTATAAAAAGGGACTTCTTTAAGCCACCAGGTTGATGGATGCTGATGGATCCAGTCTAAGCTCTTCGGAGCTGACTAGAAGATCAGGATATCTTATGGCTTCAATCTAGGGACTCGGTTCCGGTTGGAGACCATATCCACAGCCTAGGGATTTCGACTCCGGCTGCCAGGATTGTAACATCAAACCAGGACTACCTAAGGGGGACACTCAGGTTGGGACAGTTCAGTCACCTGTTACAGACTTTGCAGACCTCAGACAGCTTCCTAAATCTGGCATTATTCCTTTCTCGGTGGGTGCCCGCCAAAAGCGGGGTGCTGCTGGATTGGAGTAAGAAGCCCTGGAACCTCTGAGGCAAGGACATTCTGAATCCCTGGTGAGCCAGCGGAAGGGTGAGACTCTGTTGCCTGTTACATTTGTGTGTTTTGCTGTTTATGTGTTATGTGCCGTTAATTGTTTGGGGATCCAATAAAGTCTAATTATTGTGGTTCCCTCACCCTGTGTTGTCTGAGTAGTGTTACGCCCACGGTTAAGGAGGCCGGCGTTCAGTTGGGATGAGCCCTGAGCCACGCTGTCTTTCTAAAGGCGGTGGGTTTTAGTGGACGAGAGCACCCACTGAGCCCCGTGTCTCCACAATTGGTGGCAGCAGTGGGATACTACTCAGCCTGGTTTTCCCAGGGGAGCTGCAGCGGACTGGTGTTCGTGGACACCGTCCAGGGCTCAACAACCAGGGAGGCACATAAGCATACCCAGCAGGCCATAGGGGAGGCATTCAGGTTTCGGAAGCTGCCATGTCCAACCCCACCAGCTCAGCCATGGAACAAGGACCAGAAAGGAGATACGACCGAAGCAGTAAATGGATGCTACAGGATCTGTGCCAGATGCGAAAGATTGAATACGGGAACACTGACACTCGGTCAGACTTGATCCGGAAATTAGTCTGTTGGGATGCCCAGAATGATGCAGAGGATGATGAGGACACTGCCGTTGTGGTATCAGAGGAGGTAAACCCTGTATTTCATCCTAGATCCATTGTCAGTCTGGAAACAAACCAAACCCAAGCAGACCGAGTCAAGGAATTGTTTACTGCATTGGGGCCTGAAGCTTCAAGGGAAGAGAGGGCTGGTGTTCTGCAATTTGTGTTTGGATTTCCAATTTCCTTACCATCAGCACCTACCTCCAGGATAGACCACCACTAAGGAAGTCATCTTCGCTACAGGGATGTGCCAGTGTTTAATGATTCCAGCACTGAGATAGATGAACACTTGCAAAACTTTGAGATGCTAATGCGTATGCACCAGGTGTCCACAGATGAGTGGTCCAAATACCTGTGGACAAGCTTGCCGGTCCGGGCCCAGGAGGCTGTCCGATCACTTGGGCCTCAGGACTGCTTGGACTACGGAATTATTAAGGACACTTTGTTGGCCCTTTTTACCATAACACCCGAGAGACATCGCACTAAGTCCCGGACTATGTCTCGCCAGGGTGTCTCGTACGTCGAATTTGGCAGTCAACTCCAACGACACTGAAATTGCTGGCTCGATGGTCGGGCTGCCCACTCCGCTGCTGCCCTCCGGGATGTGATAGTGCTTGAACAGCTGCTGGAGCAGATGGACCCGGAAATCCGAGAATGGGTAGCTGACAGGAAGCCCGACACCCCAGAGCAAGCAGCGCGATTGGCTGACGAATTTACAGCCAACCGACCCAGCTGGAGGCCCAATAGGCCCACCGATCTGAGGAGGTCCCTCAACCATGGATCCAAGCAATCACCAGACTCACGTGCTGGACTAACTCATTACCCCACAGAAGCCCCAACAAGACAAAGGTTTACCAACAGGGTGGGTGACTTGTCTAACCCACGGCGCTGTTATACGTGTGGGCGCCTTGGACACAAGAGTGTGTACAAAATCGGGGCCCAATGCCTGGAGCCCGTCTACCAGTCAACATATGCCGAGATGAACCAACGAGACCTGAGGAATGCTACTCCCGAGAAACACCAATAGCTGAGGAAGTGGTTTATCCAGTCCACACCCTACGGCAGGCCGGACACCGTACACCAGCCAACCTCCATCCCCACATCCAGACGGTCAAGGTCGGTGATATACAGGCTCAGGGACTTCGAGACTCGGGATCTTCCATCACCCTAGTCAGCCCAGATATTGTTCCCACAGAACATCATTTACCTGGCTGCCAAGTGACCATCAGCCTTGCTGGGGGCCAGCACTCGAACATCCCTCTGGCACGAGTGCAGTTGGACTGGGGAACTGGCCAAGGAGAGGTTGAAGTGGGGCTCATGGATGGCCTCCCCACCCCTGTAATTTTGGGAAATGACCTAGGACAAGGACTATCCAGCCAGTTTGTCACCGCCATCACCCGCAGCCAAGCCAAACACCATCCTGGTGCAGGTCTTTCTTCCAGCCCATCAGAGTAGAACCCACAAATGTGAGTACATCAGACCCAACTGTGGCCATTGATTGGGGGGAGATAGATCGTAAGGAGTTCAGGGAAGCTCAACTGTCAGACCCCACCCTAGAGCTTATACGTAGTGCGGCCGCCCAACCTGGGGGAGGAAATCAGGGGGAGGTATATAGATGGGAAAAAGGCCTCTTATATCGGGAGAAGCCCGCATCCTGCCCAGAAAAACCCTGGACCTGTGTACATCAGCTTGTGGTACCCCAGCAATACCGACCCCAACTATTGCGTTTAGCTCCATGATGTTCCTGCGGCTGGGCACATGGGGACCAAAAAGTCTCGGGCCCGCCTGCTGCATAGTTTTTTCTGGCCAAGGGTCACTCAAGAAGTGCAAAAATACAGAGCTTCTTGCCCAGTGTGTCAGCGTATGGGGGGAGCCCCATGCCGTGCCTCACTTCAACCCATGCCCTTGATAGGAGAACCGTTCCAGAGAGTTCCATTGATATAGTAGGCCCCTTAGCCATCACCAGCCGCAGTGGAAAAAGATTCATCCTCACCCTGGTAGACTTTGCCACCCGTTACCCAGAAGCCGTTGCCTTAACCTCCATAGATGCAGAGCACGTGGCTCAAGCCCTACTGGACATCTTTAGCCGGGTAGGGTTTCCACAGGAAGTATTGACTGACCAGGGGGCACAGTTCCAAAGTGAACTGATTCACACCCTGTGGGAAAAACATGGAGTCCGCCCCATGCGCACAACCCCCTACCATCCTGAAACAAATGGATTGTGTGAGCGCTTCAACAAAACGCTCAAACAGCTCATTAGCCGATATGTGGAGTCCGAGGGGGGGGACTGGGAGAAAAACTTGCAGCATCTCCTTTTTGCTTACCGGGAGGTGCCGCAGGACTCCACTGGGTTCTCTCCCTTTGAATTGCTGTACGGCCGAAAAGTACGAGGGCCCTAGAGCTGGTAAGAGAGAGTTGGGAGGGCACGTTCCCCACAGAAGAGGTTCCCATACTGGACTATGTTCAAAAGTTTAGGGAAAGGATGAGGCACCTCATGGCGTTAGCCCACGGGAATTTAGAAGTGGCTCAGGAAAGGCAAAAATGATGTTACGACTGCACTGCCCGGCCCTGAGAATTTGCCTGTGGACAGAAGGTCCTAGTACTAGTACCGGTGCGGAAAAACAAGCTGCAAGCCATGTGGGCGGGTCCATTCACCATTACCAAGAAATGTAGCAATACTGACTACACCGTGGCCCTGGATCGAGCAGGTGTTCGTGAGCGTACCTACCACATCATCAGGCTAAAAGCTTATGAGGAACGAGAAGTCACCAATTTAGCAGTTTGCTGTCCAGAGTTAGATGATCCAGAGTTGGACCAGATCCCAGACCTATTAGTGGACTCCAAAAGGGAAACGGGGGTAAAAGATGTATCACTAGGGGAGCAGCTTTGTCCATCACAGAAGCGACAGATATCAGACATACTCGGAACGTATGAATCCCTGTTCAACCAGACAGCAATGTCCATAGAAGATAGGATGTTCTTGGACACCATGGATTTGTTAGGAAAGGACCTGCCGACTTACCTCTCTGTACATTCACCCCTGCCTAGTGTAATCCGGTGAGCAAATCAAATTACATGTGTTAGTGATAGAATCTTAGGTGGAAGACTGTAGTAAATGTATTGTACATTGCAATCCTACATCTTAGCCCCTGACTTGTTTGTATAGATAAGATTTTCTATGTATTGCAGATGCAGTGACCATTCACCTACATTCTCATAAGAACTGTATCTCATGCACTGTTATGCTATGTTAACTCTGTATTAACACTGTACTGACTGTAATCATTTTCTTGGTATAGTTTTTACCCGTATAAAACAGTATCTTGGATATACCGTATTCCGTATTCAACTGCATCTTGGATATTCCTATATTCACTGTATATTCCGTGTATACTGCAATCAAGTTCACGTTACCAGCTAATAAATCAAGGCTATTGAACTCCACAGTCTGTTTATTTGAAATGTGAACAAGGGTTTAGCTGTATGCTAGAGATTCACAGCGTTACGTGAAAGAAGGCAGAACAGTAAAAACGGACACTGACCGCAGGTGGTAGTTGAACAGACTGCATGGGACCGCTATCATCCACACTGCACCGCATATGGGTACTACAGCAGCCGCCATACAGCCGCAGGGATCAAGACCGCAGTTCTCCCCAGCAAGCACGATACCTTTCCCGCCACGCGGAACCCGTTCACGTATAGACCCAGCTTTTCCACCCAAGTTATCATCAATCCACAGCTGAGTGCACAATGTCTGCATCCCAAGCACCCTCAGTTAAGACAAGGTCCCGAGCAAGCTGCTCTAACAAGTCTTCAGTGAAAGAGTTCGCTGCTCTCGCTCGTGCAGAATCTGAGGCTGCAAAAGTAAAATCCACCTTTGCCGCACAAGAGATGCAACTAAAGCTAAGACAAGCAGACCGAGATGCAGAAAGTGCGCGCCTGCAAGCAGACAGAACACGCTTGGTAGCTGAACAAGAAGCTGAAAAAGAACGCCTGCAAGCCTCTCTGGACAAACTTATTGCAGAAAAGGAGGCAGCAGCGGCAATTGCCAAAGCAGAGTTCCTGGAGGCCGTGGAGTATTCTGAATCCGAGGATCGCAGCAACGTACTTGGACCAGACGTAGAGCAACAGGATCCAACCCAACATGTCTCAGAGTATGTCCACCAGCACCCTGGAATGGATGACAACCCTGATCCACGACATCGATCAGCTTATATCGACTACCAGAGACTTCATCCTGAACTGCAGTACTGTAAGCAAGAAAGTATGCAGCAGGTCGACGTCGACTACAACTACAGTTCTACAGAACAGAAGGTATCACCTCCATCATTGCTTCAGAACGGTATTATACAGACTACCCTGAGACTGAAGCTCCTAAAAGGTATGGGGATACACCACACATTAGACATGACTATAACACACCAGCTCGCACCAGCGCCGACCAAGCTACCATGGACTTTGCAAAGTTCTTTGCTCGCCAAGAACTGGTTACTAAGGGACTTGTAAAGTTCACTAACAAAGCTGAGAACTATAGGTCATGGCGAGCCTCGTTCCAGAACACCATTCGGGGTCTGGACCTTTCTTGTAGCGAGGAGTTAGATCTCCTAGTAAAGTGGCTTGGGAAAGAGTCGGCTGAGCACGCCAAATGACTAAGTGACATTAATATAAAGCATCCAGCCACAGGCCTACATAAGGTGTGGGAAAGACTTGATGAATGCTATGGGTCCATAGAAGCCATTGAAAATGCTTTATACCAAAGAATTGATGGTTTTCCTAAGAAAGGGCCTAAAGGTTATCAAAAACTTAGAGAACTGAGTGATTTGTTGATAGTTACAGGTTGCCCAGGAGGAAGGAAATTTGCCCGGATTGGCTTTCCTGGACACTGCCAGGGGAGTTAATCCGATAGTGCAGAAACTTCCTTTCAACCTACAAGAAAAGTGGGTCACATGTGGTTCACGGTACAAACAAATTCATAATGTGCTTTTTCCTCCTTTCACTGTATTTGTAAATTTTGTTGTTCAACAAGCTAAAGTCAGAAATGACCTCAGTTTTGACTTCACCTTGCCGTGTCCCACTACCCCCGGTGTCAAACTCAGTAGGACACCCGTGGCAGTCCATAAAACTAACATTGTTTCCACAGGACCTTCTCAACATGTTAGTAAGAAGAGAACAGACCTCAAGATGTCAGTAAGCAGTGTCCGCTACACAAGAAACCGCATCCGCTACTAAAATGCAGAGCCTTCAGGGAGAAGTCTTTAGAGGATCGCAAAGGTTTCCTCAAGGAAAACAACATCTGCTTCAAATGCTGTGCTGCAACATCACACCTCACCAGGAATTGTGAAGCTAGCGTGAAATGTGCAGAATGCAGCAGCACGGATCACAATACAGCCTTACACCCTGGACCACCCTCACGATTGTTGTCACAAGCAGAGGAGCACAATGCCAAGCAGAAGGAAACTGACGTGGACTCCCCTGAGGTCACCTCTCAATGTACCAAGATCTGCGGAGGACCCGTAGGAGGAAGATCCTGTTCAAAAATCTGCCTTGTCCAAGTCTACCCAGCAGGCCATCGGGACAAAGCGATCAAGATATATGCAATCCTGGATGACCAGAGCAACAGATCGCTAGGCACGTCCATCTTCTTCAACCACTTCAGCATTGTAGGCTCCGGTTCTCCCTATTCCTTGAAGACATGCGCAGGTACTGTCGAGACGGCGGGGAGGAAAGCAGCCGGATACAAAGTGGAGTCTGTAGATGGCCAGATCTGTCTATCATTACCGACCATACTGGAGTGCAATCAGATTCCCGACAACAGGTCTGAGATACCTTCACCGGAGGTAGCTACTCATGACCCCCATCTGAAGCGTATAGCTCACCTGATACCTGAGTTGGACCCAGAAGCCCCAATAGCTTTACTCTTGGGAAGAGATATACTACGAGTTCACAAGACTAGAGAATACATCAACAGCTTCCAAAACGCTCCATACGCACAGAAGCTCGATCTTGGATGGGTCATTATAGGAGACGTCTGTCTAGAAGGAGCACACAAGCCGACCTCAGTCAACAGTATGCTCACCAATATATTAGAAAATGGACACCCATCTCTCTTCCAGCCATGTCAGAATAGTATGCTGGTAAAGGAGTTACCGTGCAGCACACCTCTGCCTTGCCCTTTCTCAGTTCCTTGCAACGAAGACCACGCTTGTGAAGGTGAAGAAAACCACATAGGGTGTGCAGTCTTCCATAGGACAAAGGAAGACAACCAGACAGCAATGTCCATAGAAGATAGGATGTTCTTGGACACCATGGATCGGGAAATAGTCAAAGACAAATCAAACAGTTGGGTCGCACCACTACCATTTCGACCTCGGAGACGACGCCTACCAAGCAATAGTGAAATGGTCTACAATCGCTTCATCTCCCTCAAGCACAAACTTCAGAGGTCACCTGAGACAAAAGAACACTTCTTTACCTTCATGGAGAAGATCTTACAGAACAACCACGCGGAGGTCGCACCTGCACTTCAAGACTCCGAGGAGTGTTGGTACTTGCCTATCTTCGGTGTGTACCATCCCAAAAAGCCAGGCCAGATAAGAGTGGTATTCGACTCCAGCGCCAAATGTGAAGATGTCTCGTTGAATGATGTCCTATTGTCAGGCCCAGACCTCAACAACAGACACCTAGAAGTACTACTCTGTTTCCGCAAGGATTCAGTGGCATTCATGGCTGACATACAACAGATGTTCCACTGTTTTCTCGTCAAAGAGGAACACAGAAACTATTTGAGGTTCTTCTGGTATCGCGACAACGACCCCGATAAAGACATTGCAGAGTACCGGATGAAGGTACACATCTTCGGGAACAGTCCTTCCCCAGCAGTTGCTATCTCAACCTCAGAAATTCCGCCAAAGAGGGTGAAGAAAAGTATGGGTCAGATGTCATATCCTTCGTAGAAAAAGACTTCTATGTAGATGACTGCCTGAAGTCCACACCATCAACTGAGGCTGCAATCAGTCTGCTAAAAAGGGCTCAAGAAATGCTTGCTCTGTCTAACCTGAGGTTGCATAAAATTGCCTCCAACAGCCGAAAATTGATGGAAGCCTTTCCCTCTCAAGACTATTCCAATGATCTAAAGGACTTAGACCTAAGCATTGACTCCCTTCCTATGCAGCGGAGCCTAGGATTGCTTTGGCATTTGAAAACGGATGCCTTCACCTTTCAGATCAACAGAGATGAGAAACCCTTCACGCGCAGAGGAGTTCTTTCTTTTGTGAGTAGCTTGTACGACCCATTGGGATTCGTGGCTCCAGTAACCATCCAAGGCAAGATGATGCTAAGGGACTTCACCCAAGAGACATCTGATTGGGATGACCCACTTCCAGCAGAAAAAGCAGATCAGTGGACTGAGTGGAGGAAGTCTCTCGAAGCCTTGACCGACCTTCGTGTAAAACGACCGTATGCTCCTGTGCCATCCACGGAAGTCAAAACACAAAAACTTTGTGTCCTCTGTGACGCATCAGTAAAAAGCGATCGCAGCAGTAGCGTACCTCAAAACCACAGATGCGAATGAACAGAGCCACATCGGTTTAGTTATGAACCGGGCAAAACTGGCGCCACTCCGTGAACACACGATACCCAGACTTGAGCTCTGCGCTGCCGTCCTCGCGGTTGAATTGACCGAACTTATCTCAGATGGGATGAGTCTGGAGATCAAAGACGTTGAATTTTATACAGACAGCAAAGTGGTACTTGGGTATATCTGCAATGAATCACGACGCTTTTATATCTACGTCAGCAACCGGGTACTAAGGATAAGAAGATCCACTTGCCCTAGTCAATGGCACTACGTGTCTACCCATCACAATCCTGCAGACCACGCGACTAGATCTGTTGCACCAAGTCATCTGAGAGACACTACATGGTTCACAGGTCCTGCCTTCTTGCACCGTTTGATGCCGGATATCAGAGAGTCTGATACATTTGACCTAGTGGACCCAGATGACGATGAAGAGCTTCGTCTTCAAGTGTCTGTTCTACGTGCAGTGACCTCAAGTAACCACCTCAAATCTCATCGATTCAGCAGGTTCTCGACTTGGAAGTCACTCGTTCGTGCCATCGCCTTTCTACTTCATGTAGTGCAGTCCTATAAGGCAACACTACAGTGCCTACAAGTAGTATTCAACCCCCTGCAGATTTAGCAGGTTTGATAAGATGCAAATAAGTTAGAGCCTGCAAACTTCAAACAAGAGCAGGATTTATTAACAGATGCATAAATCTTACAAACCAACAAGTTATGTTGCTCAGTTAAATTTTAATACATTTTCAACATAAAAGTGTGGGTCAATTATTATTCAACCCCTAGGTTTAATATTTTGTGGAATAACCCTTGTTTGCAATTACAGCTAATAATCGTCTTTTATAAGACCTGATCAGGCCGGCACAAGTCTCTGGAGTTATCTTAGCCCACTCCTCCATGCAGATCTTCTCCAAGTTATCTAGGTTCTTTGGGTGTCTCATGTGGACTTTAATCTTGAGCTCCTTCCACAAGTTTTCAATTGGGTTAAGGTCAGGAGACTGACTAGGCCACTGCAACACCTTGATTTTTTCCCTCTTGAACCAGGCCTTGGTTTTCTTGGCTGTGTGCTTTGGGTCGTTGTCTTGTTGGAAGATGAAATCACGACCCATCTTAAGATCCTTGATGGAGGAGCGGAGCTTCTTGGCCAAAATCTCCAGGTAGGCCGTGCTATCCATCTTCCCATGGATGCGGACCAGATGGCCAGGCCCCTTGGCTGAGAAACAGCCCCACAGCATGATGCTGCCACCACCATGCTTGACTGTAGGGATGGTATTCTTGGGGTCGTATGCAGTGCCATCCAGTCTCCAAACGTCACGTGTGTGGTTGGCACCAAAGATCTCGATCTTGGTCTCATCAGACCAGAGAACCTTGAACCAGTCTGTCTCAGAGTCCTCCAAGTGATCATGAGCAAACTGTAGACGAGCCTTGACATGACGCTTTGAAAGTAAAGGTACCTTACGGGCTCGTCTGGAACGGAGACCATTGCGGTGGAGTACGTTACTTATGGTATTGACTGAAACCAATGTCCCCACTGCCATGAGATCTTCCCGGAGCTCCTTCCTTGTTGTCCTTGGGTTAGCCTTGACTCTTTGGACAAGCCTGGCCTCGGCACGGGTGGAAACTTTCAAAGGCTGTCCAGGCCGTGGAAGGCTAACAGTAGTTCCATAAGCCTTCCACTTCCGGATGATGCTCCCAACAGTGGAGACAGGTAGGCCCAACTCCTTGGAAAGGGTTTTGTACCCCTTGCCAGCCTTGTGACCCTCCACGATCTTGTCTCTGATGGCCTTGGAATGCTCCTTTGTCTTTCCCATGTTGTCCAAGTATGAGTGCTGTTCACAAGTTTGGGGAGGGTCTTAATTAGTCAGAAAAGGCTGGAAAAAGAGATAATTAATCCAAACATGTGAAGCTCATTGTTCTTTGTGCCTGAAATACTTCTTAATACTTTAGGGAAACCAAACAGAATTCTGGTGGTTTGAGGGGTTGAATAATAAATGACCCTCTGAATAAACTTTTCTCAATTTAAAAAAAAAAAAAAAAAAGAAATAACATTCTTTTTTGCTGCAGTGCATTTCACACTTCCAGGCTGATCTACAGTCCAAATGTCACAATGCCAAGTTAATTCCGAATGTGTAAACCTGCTAAATCTGCAGGGGGTTGAATACTACTTGTAGGCACTGTACCTACAAGTCAGAGACCTTGTAGAGGATGGCATCACTGCAAGCATGCATATTCACCGCTTCTAATCTGGAAAGAGCTAAGATCGTAATACTCCGCATTATACAAAATGTAGCCAATATCTTTTGGGACAGATGGAAAAGGCAGTACCTCTCCACTCTGCAAACCAGGACGAAGTGGCAGAAAGACCACCCACACCTCAAACCTGGCGATGTTGTACTTGTGAAAGACAGTCAAGCACATCGGAATGAGTGGCCACTCGGCCTAGTCACCAAACCTTTTCCCAACAAGGATGGGAAAGTACGTAAGGTAGAGGTCAGAGTGTGCAAGCTTGGGGAGAACAAACTGTTCCTCAGGCCTGTAACCGAACTTGTGTTACTGATTTCCCCAAAAGAACCAAATAGTGGCATCTGTTGACGCCAAGCGGGGAGTGTTCTGCCTCATGGCAGCCTGCTAATAGTCATTCATTGCAATTTCTGTTACAACCCCAATAGGTCGTTGTTATTCTTTTGAATTGCTCAGTTTCTCTTTAAGCAAAATGTATTCTGGGTAACGAACACCCTCCTCCTGAGCTGAGAAGAAGCCTGCAGCCATTTTCTGTTTGGATTTGTTAGGAAAGGACCTGCCGACTTACCTCTCTGTACATTCACCCCTGCCTAGTGTAATCCGGTGAGCAAATCAAATTACATGTGTTAGTGATAGAATCTTAGGTGGAAGACTGTAGTAAATGTATTGTACATTTCAATCCTACATCTTAGCCCCTGCCTTGTTTGTATAGATAAGATTTTCTATGTATTGCAGATGCAGGGACCTTTCACCTACATTCTCATAAGAACTGTATGTCATGCACTGTTATGCTATGTTAACTCTGTATTAACACTGTACTGACTGTAATCATTTTCTTGTTATAGTTTTTACCCGTATAAAACAGTATCTTGGATATACCGTATTCCGTATTCAACTGCATCTTGGATATTCCTATATTCACTGTATATTCAGTGTATACTGCAATCAAGTTCACGTTACCAGCTAATAAATCAAGGCTATTGAACTCCACAGTCTGTTTATTTGAAATGTGAACGAGGGTTTAGCTGTATGCTAGAGATTCACAGCGTTACATTAAAGAAGGCAGAACAATAATCCTTGATAATTTAATATATCTGAAACATACCATTTTAAATACTTTAACAAAAAATTGGCCAACAGATTGTAAACTAATTCATCTTTTAATAGACCTAATGTTGTATTGGTCAATAATTTATAGGAATAAGGATCCCAAAATTAATTTATTGTTATAGTCAATTATTCCACATTCATCCCTCCATACAATTTTATATCGTCAGAGCAGTGTGACAATGATCTTTTTCTGCCCCAATTACACTCCCCATAATGGCGTTCAAGTAACGGAATTTTCTGATAGTATGGATAGTATTTAATTCCAGCCCAATTAAATTCCCATTCACTATTATCACAGGACTGTATTGTTTAATTGTCTTATCAGCAGGGCTGGGGAGGTCGGTAGGCCAAACCTGCGACTCCAACTCCGACTCCTCAATTTTCCTTGCACTGACTCCACAACTCTGACTCCCACATATATTGCTTATATTTAAGTGAAAAATGTATTGTTGTACAATGGGAGCATCAGACATTTAATCATTGCTATGATACAATAATCAAGATATTTAGATAGAACATAAAATATATTTATTGGAATACATTAGAACACAAAACTGTAATAAATACACTATGTAATATATATATAAAAAACACTATGTAATAAACTATGTAAGTGGCAAAAAACAGTTTTCATCAAAACATACTAAATAACATTTGTGCAGTCTATGAATTTGTTCTAAGAAATAGAATTTCCTCCATCAGATCCTCCTTCATAGTTGACCTCATATCTGACCTAATAATTTTAGGGCTAGAGAACAACCTCTCTACGCTAACTTGGGTTGGAGGCAAAGCCGTAACCACATGGGCAACATCTCTAAATATTTCCGGGTATAAAGGAATTGTCTCATGCACAGTCAGTTTTGATGAACGATTGAATTTTTCTATTTGTTTGAGAGCAAGTTCAAAAAAGTTTGCTGAAATATGGTCAATCTATAAGAGACCGAGTGAAATCTTTTTCCTTGCGGCAACGCTTTGCCTGCTCCATGTCATCCAAATACTTGTCAAAGTTAAACTCCTAATCTGATGGGGATGAAGATATGGCAGCAGTAGCACTGTCAGGACCCAAGTCCTCTTGCGCCTGGCAGTCCTGTAGGCCACTCATCCTAACTGCTACCTCAGTCAGAGTTTCTTTTCCTTTAGTAAGCTGTTGATCATCAAGCAGCATACGATATCTTGGGTCCACATAAACAGCTGCCAGAAGAATTTTATTTTCCAATAGCTGTGTCTCTCCATTTGATTGAAGCAGAAATGCCATCTGCGAATAAACCTCCTCTTTGGGACAGGCAAAATAGCAAGTTCTTCCACTCCCTTATGAAAATGCTAGGAGTTAAATCCTCAGTTTGTAATTTTTTTAGTCACGGTAAATGGTGATTAAGCAATTCCTTCAATTCAACCATTGACCTTCATTTAGGGTTACCTGAGGGTTCGCCATATCTATAAGAAACAATTTTAGTTCAAGCAATCGCTCAATCATTACATAAGTGCTGCCCCACCGAGTGGCTTGATCGACAATTGCCCCTTTCCCAGCATGTCTATTCAAGATGGAAATCAATTTTAGGGGTTGTGACGTCAATAACCAATTTCCTCACTTTTTCAATCAGATTTCCAGCATGTCCCTCTTGCAGACTATCTCTTATTGCCAGCTGCAGTGTGTGCACAACACTTAAGCTTTTTTACAGATCCTGTTATGTTTGCATCAAGAATTGGTTGAAATTTCATTGAATCTATTTTTCCCTCTACCCATGATACATTTCCCATGCAATTGGCTGCAGCACAACCCCAAAGCATGATTTATCCACCTGCATGCTTAATGGTTGGTGAGATGTTCTTTTCCTGAAATTCTGTGCCTCTTTTTCTCCACAGATACCTTTGATCATTATGGCCAAAGAATTCTATTTTAATCTCATCAGTCCACAGAACTTGTTTCCAAAATGAATCAGGCATATTTAGATGTTCTTTTGCATACTTCTGACCCTGAATTTTATGACGAGGACAGGGGAGAATGTTTTTTTTTTGACTATTTAAATTATTACTTATTAATTACAAATTATTACCTGTCTTCATACACTAATATGCATAATGACCACCCAAAAATTCCTTTTGGATGGTCTGGAGTTCATTCTTAAACATAATTTGTTCTCGTTTCAGGACAAATTCTTTTTACAGCAACTTGGCACTGCGATGAGGACACGCCATCAAGTTTTGCAAGCTTATTTATGGAGTGATTCGAGTCCTTATCACTTTTACACAATACACTTCCCATGTCAAAATTTAGGATTATTTTATAGACGATCTATTTATTATCTGGCAGCAATTTGTTTTGTTGCAGAACTTAATAACAATTCTTGGGGTCTAAAATTTATTTCCAATATTGAAAAAAAACCCAGAATAGTGTTTCTGGATATCAAACTAATTCAATTAGATGGATTCATCCAAACTTTAACTTATTTAGCAATAGACAGGAATGGTTATTTAGATTTTTTTTTAGATTTTAGAAGTGCAAAGTCCTAAATGGATAAAAAATATCCCTTTTAGCCAATTTTGTCGAATTAGTATAAATTCAACAAGTATTATTTAGAACAATTGAAAATTCTCACCAAAAGATTCTGAGAGAAAAATACCCCAAACAAATTGTAGAATCTGGTTTTGAAAAGAAAATGAACCTTACACAAGATAATTGTCTGAATTACAAAAACTGAAAAAATGATGGAATAAAAATGGAAGCACAGCTTCATTACCGCTTACACTAGAGGGAATCAAACTATATGAAACATTTTGAGAAAATATTGGTATTTATTAGAGGATCCTATTTTTAAAGGGATTGTGCCACACTAACTCAACACACCTTTCAAAGGGGTAACATCAAGGAGGATTTGCGGGGCACTACTTCCACTGAGGACTGTCCACATCAAACAACCAGCGGTAAGACCCGTCGAAGCCCCACCTACAGGGGCGAAACGGCCGTAGTCTTTTTGTGCTAACCATCCTCATTCCCTCCCTGTAACGCCGAAGCATGTATCCTCCGACCATGAAATAAACCTGAATACTTCACAGCAATTACCGGTGAGTGCTGTTCCTTTTTTCTCCCTTTGCTTAACACCTTTCAAAGGGGTATGACTGTAAAAAAATATCATAACACCAAGTGTGCTAAAGAAAAGAGTACCCAGGAATGCAACAGCAAAGAAAGAAAATAAAAATACCAACACAATCGACAATTTAATGGGAGAGATTGTAGTTTGTGGTACAAAAAATGTTGTTGCTGTAGAATTATTTATCATGGGGTGAAATCTATTAAATCAAATAGTAGTAATGAAATAAATAAACCAAAAATTATCCTGTAAATCAGATTATGTAGCTTATTCTAAATTGTATATGCAAACTTCAATATGTGGGCCGCAGATGCAAACGCTTTCATCCCGTTTGAACGGACACAAGTACAATACCATAAATGGCTTGTAAAAACAAAGCCTTTCCATAAAATTAACGATGAAACACATTGGAAATTTTGATGTAATAAATGTAATTCCCTGAGAACAAATTCAGGGTTGGTCATGAAGTGGTTGAAATGGAAAGGGAAATAGATCCATATAATTTATAGGGTAACCTAAAAATATGTATATACACATATGTGTAATGAGTTATTAATATAAAATTCCTCTTTTTTGTATGTATAGAATTTTATTGACAGACGAAATGTAATATTTCTTTCTTATTTCTTCTGATTCAGTTATTTCCAGCAGTATTCTAAAGTCAGGATTGTTCCTTCCTGAGGTCTAATTAAGCCGAAATGATTGAGGGTGTTACTCCAACCAGCTTCCGCTGCCTGTATTTCAGACAGATATATAATATCAATTCATTGTTCATCTGAATTTACATTTATATTACCTTAAGAAGGCATTTTAGCCGAAATCGGTCTCGTGGCCTGAGGCTGTCAAGTTCAGGTCAGGAGACCCGCAGCCAGTCTGTGCATTACAGTCTGTTCATGGGCCGTGTTACATGGACATATATATTGTAGTTATAATAATGTTAGCTCCTCCTATTAGAAATGTAGTATAGTTTTCCTAATATAGCCTTGTCTCTTACCTCATGTGCAGAGAATTTGGGCATTGCAGCTTAAGTATCCATGGTTGTGTCCACTCATATATTGACAGTTAGTTACTCTTGGTCATAACCATGGATGCCTAAGCTGCAATATCCTGCACAGGAGGTAAGTAACTGGCAATATCAGGAGAACTATACTACATTTCTAATAGGAGATATTTGCTACCGTGTTTCCCTGAAAATAAGCCCTACCCTGAAAGTAAGCCCTAGGTCAATAATGAAGTGTTTATGCAGCTCAAGAAGTTAAAGAATACTGCAGGACACTTCATTATAGAAAGAAGACACCCCCCAAAAGATCATACTCCCCAGACGCTGACCGGGAGCAGTGGAATGCATTAAGGACCTGCGATGGAACACACACCCACACACACCAGATCACACATACACACACACACACACACACACACACACACACACACACACTCACACACACACACACAGTGCTGGCCAAAAGTATTGGCACCCCTGCAATTCTGTCAGATAATACTCAGTTTCTTCCTGAAAATGATTGCAATCACAAATTGTTTGGTATTATTATCTTCATTTAAGTTGTCTTCAATGAAAAAACACAAAAGAGAATTAAACAAAAATCAAATCATTGATCATTTCACACAAAACTCCAAAAATGGGCCAGACAAAAGTATTGGCACCCTTAGCCTAATACTTGGTTGCACAACCTTTAGCCAAAATAACTGCGAACAACCGCTTCCAGTGCCAGAGGCAGCAAAGCAAGACCAAAACATCAGGGAACCTCTGCCATGTTTGACTGTAGTGACCGTGTTCTTTTCTTTGAATGCCTCTTTTTTTTTTCCTGTAAACTCTATGTTGATGGCTTTTCCCAAAAAGCTCTACTTTTGTCTCATCTGACCAGAGAACATTCTGCCAAAACGTTTTAGGCTTTCTCAGGTAAGTTTTGGCAAACTCCAGCCTGTTTTTTTTTATGTCTCGGGGTAAGAAGTGGGGTCTTCCTGGGTACTATACAGTCCCTTTTCATTCAGACGCCGACGGATAGTACGGGTTGACACTGTTGTACCCTTGGACTGCAGGGCAGCTTGAACTTGTTTGGATGTTAGTCGAGGTTCTTTATACACCATCCGCACAATCTTGCATTGAAATCTCTCGTCAATTTTTCTTTTTCTTCCACATCTAGGGAGGTTAGCCACAGTGCCATGGGCGTTAAACTTCTTGATGACACTGCGCACCGTAGACACAGGAACTTTCAGGTCTTTGGAGATGGACTTCTAGCCTTGAGATTGCTCATGCTTCCTCACAATTTGAATTCTCAAGTCCTCAGACAGTTTTTTGGTCTTCTTTCTTTTTTCCATGCTCAATGTGGTACACACAAGGACACAGGACAGAGGTTGAGCCAACTTTAATCCATGTCAACTGGCTGCAAGTGTGATTTAGTTATTGCCAATACCTGTTAGGTGCCACAGGTAAGTTACAGGTGCTGTTAATTACACAAATTAGAGAAGCATCACATGATTTTTCAAACAGTGCCAATACTTTTGTCCACCCCCTTTTTTATGTTTGGTGTGGAATTATATCCAATTTGGCTTTATGACAATTTTTTTTTTTCCATTGAAGACAAATTAAATTAAGATAATAATACCAAAGAATTTGTGATTGCAGTCATTTTCAAGAAGAAACTGAGTATTATCTGACAGAATTGCAGGGGTGCCAATACTTTTGGCCAGCACTGTACATGAGATCGCACACACATACTCACCACATCGAGCGATACCAATTGCTTCTGGGATGGTGTGCAGTGGAGCACCAGGACCTGTGGATGGAATTCATCATAGAGACAAGAGAGCAGAGAGTCCCTTGCTGGCTGGAAGCAAGTGGTATCGCCGGTGGTGTGTGTGCGCGTGCGATTGTATATGCAATCTCATGAGTGTGTGTGTGTGAGTGTATGAGTATGTGTAGGAGTGTGTGCGTCTGATGTGAGTGTTGGCTAAAAGGAGGGGAGGACGGTGTGCAGCATACCCACTGGGAGCGCACGCCGAGGATTGCAGGAGGACCTGGGAGCCACGCAGACGCAGGGGTCTGGTAAGTATGACGATCCTCGGAAGGGGAAACTGCATTTTTTGGGGGGGTAAACTTTCCCCCAACCATGTTTCCCAAAAATAAGCCCTAGCGCTTTTTTCGGGGCAAAAGAAAATATACAGTAAGACAGTGTCTTATTTTCGGGGAAACACGGTAATATCATTATTATTACACCTACTGTACATTGGGATAAGATCTTACAGATGGAAATATCCCTTTAAGGGTGTAAGGCAGATAAGCACTGCAATTGTTGGATTACATACAGTGCAGGGAGTTACATTGTGCAACATTCATGTGCCTGCATACGTAAAAAGACACTAGAGCAGGGGTCCCCAACTCCAGTCCTCAAGGGCCACCAACAGTGCATGTTTTCAGGATTTCCTTAGCATTACATGGGTGTTGCAATCATCACCTGTGCAGGTGATTAAATTATCACCTGTGCAATACTAAGGAGACCCTGAAAACATGCACTGTTGGTGGCCCTTGAGGACTGGAGTTAGGGACCCCTGCCCTAGAGAGACCAGGCTTTTTTTTTCTTTTGTATTCTGGGATCCATTATATTTTTTCCAAAATTACACAAGAAAACCTTGTTGCCTACAGCCACTAAGCATCTATTCACCAAATTGCATTGGAGATTGCGCTGTCTAACGGTGTAAATTATTCATGCTTTATATTCATATTTATGCTTTTTCTGCAGTTTTGAAGTTTGTCTTAAAAACGGGTGAACCTTGAATGATTATGAAGAGGACTGAAATGGTTTTGCTGATTCTGTAATTAATGAGGAAACATGGATGTTGTGTATCAGAACATCAGTGGGATATTTGACTTTCATGTGTGATTAACCACTTTAAGGTGTAGGATTACTCACTTCAAATGGATCTGCTAAACAGGGAGCATTTTTTAGTAAATAATTAAAAGCTATTTTGCTGAAGTGTCAAAATGTGACATTTCATAACTACTAAAATTTCAATTATCAGCACAGCCACAAATATGTTGATTGGAAGTATTATGTCTCAATATATTCTCAAAGAGTCTCCTGAATATTTGATTTCTCATAAAAATTAAATGTTTCAGATATTTGAAGCCAAGGATTTCAACGTTTCTCTTGATTTTGCACTGCTAGCATTGAGGTGTGATTATTTTGAACTGTCACAACACAGTTAATAATATTTGTTTCATCTTTCTGACATTGCAAAAATAAGCAAAATGAAAGTCTGCAAGATCACATTTATAAGTGCATTAAGTATTTCATTCTTTATATCTGACAGAGGGTATGGAGAAACATGGAGTATTCATTCTATCTAGTATATTTTGGAATGTCAACAGGATTGCTTTAATCCTTCAAGTTTGCCCCTTGAGACTGTTTGCCACCCAAAGTGTCCTTTGAAAATATTAAGGGCTGTTCACATCATGATTTTGATATTCACTTAAAATTATATTTGAATATAAAATAAAATAATAATAATAAAGTTCTTGGTGGAGAAATAGACAAACTTACAATTGATATTAAAAGTATACACATTCTTAAAATGCCACGTTTTTGTAATGTAAAAAAAATGCTTTCATCCTTCAGTATTGTCTCTTGAGAATGTTTGCTACCCAAAGTACCCTTTCCCCTGATGAAGCTTGCATAAGCGACACACCTTGGGTCAGGTGTTAGTATTATCCATCATGTTTTGTTTGATGTCATCTGTCTAGGTTAGCCACTCTTAGGGCGGCTTTGCACGTTGCAACATCGCACGTGCGATGTCGGTGGGGTCAAATCGAAAGTGACGCACATCCGGCGTCACTTTCGACATCGTAGTGTGTAAATCCTAGATGATACGATTAACGAGCGCAAAAGCGTCGTTATCGTATCATCGGTGTATTCTCCGACATTTCCATAATGCCGGTGCAGAGACAGGTACGATGTAGTTCCTCGTTCCTGCGGCAGCACACATCGCTGTGTGTAAAGCCGCAGGAGCGAGGAACATCTCCTACCTGCCTCCCGGCTGCCATGAGAAGGAAGGAGGTGGGCGGGATGTTTACATCCTGCTCATCTCCGCCCCTCCGCCGCTATTGGCCTCCTGCCGTGTGACGTCGCTATGACGCCGCACGACCCGCTCCCTTAGGAAGGAGGCGGGTCGCTGGCCAGAGCGACGGTCGCAGGGCAGGTGAGTGCATGTAAAGCTGGCATAGCGATAGTGTTCACTACGCCAGCTATCACAAGATATCGTACCTGCGACGGGGGCGGAGACTATCGCACTCGACATCGCAGCATCGGCTTGCGATGTCGTAATGTGCAAAGCCCGCCTAACTCTGAGTTGCCTTCTTTGTTCCACCTTGATATTCTCAAATCTTTGTTCCAGTCCAACAAAATTGAGGTTATAGAGTGGCCAGCCCAATCCTTGGACCAATAGAACACTTGTGGGGTGACATAAAAAATGCCATTTCTGAGGCAAAGCCAACAATTGCAAATAAATTGTTGGATCTAGTCACAGCATCCTGGACTGGAATTAGAGAAGACAGGGGCCAGAAGTTGGTTGACTCTATGCAACATAGATGTGAAGCACTTCTAAAACACTGTGGTTATACAACTAAATATTAGTTTAGTGAGTCACAGGAATGCTAAATCCTAAATAAAGAGGACAGATTTTGAGTATGTAAAGACAAATGCAGACACTGCTATTTTTTTGAACAGCCCAATTGTAATATACCAGGAGGGGTAGCTGGAATTCCTAGTATATGCAGGGTGGTGATGAATTGTCACTAGCTCCACCTTATGATCCGTCGAGGAAATTTGTGTCAGCCGAAGTCAAAGCCAGGAGATCATGCAGTACCAGGGAGGAGTCGGAGTCAGAGTCAAGGGAGAGCTAGGTCAGAAGTCGAGAGATTTTGTCAGAGATCAGCGAATACACTGCAGAGCAGAACTATATCTGGCGCTGCTCTGATGGAAATGACACCATGATAAGGCACCATGATCCCGGAAACGAAGCACAGAGCGATAGGCTCCTCCCACCGGCCATGCTCAGGAAAACACTGACAGCCAGAACAGGCACCAATGACAACTCTACAACAGCAGAGATAAACATGAATCGCGACTCCAATGTTAATTTTTTTATATTTTCTGTAAAGTAGTTAAACATTATATAAATTTGCCTGCATGTTCTGATTTAGAAAACAGTGTGCAATGTTCCCAATGCATGGAAATAAAAACTATTATAAAGATTTTGGGCTTAACTCATGTTTTTTAACACAGTGCTATTATTTTGAATACAACAGTACATACCTGTTACACCTCGTGGCTCTCCTGTTGCAAGGAATGAGGTGGTCCCCCATTCCTTGTCTGCCGCACCAAAGGTCTGGGAGACTGCGCAGTCTCTAGGAGCTGCCTCCTTGGAGACGCAGCAGAAGGGTGACACCTAGTGGTTCTCCCCTTGCAAGGAATGGAGTGGTCTCCCATCCCTTGTCTGCCACGAGCCCTCCTGCTCAGCATCACAGAGGGTCGGGGAGGTTGCGCAGTGTGCAAAGGATGGATACTTAGGGAAGCAGCAAGACTTCCCTTATCTCTGCACATTCTGAAACCGAGGATCCCGCCTTTATGACCCAGAGGCAGGAAGATGAGTATGTGCCCCACGTGACGTGTTCTGATTCGCTCACTGATATCACACGGCCCGATAACGAGGCTGGTGGTGTGCTGAATCTTGACTGGCCGGGCCAAGACGTCACGAATCCTGATTGGGTCACGTCCATCTCGCGCCCGCCCTTGGGTGGAGCTACACCTCCTTAAAAGCTCCCCCTGCCATCATGGCGGCGCGCGACCGTCCTTCTATGTTTGGATGTCTGGCAGCGTGCTGCCACGCCACTGCTCAGGCATTATTGTCTTTTGTGGGCTTTGCCCTTGCTGCTCAGGCAGCACCTGGTTTGCAGGCCGTGTTCCTGCCTTGCTGCTCCGGCAGTATCTCCTTTAACAGGCCGTGTTCCTGTCCCAGGTGAGCTCCTCGAGTCTCCACTGGACTCACCTGGTTATTGAAAGCACACGTGCATGGGCACCTCTGTGCTACCCTCGTGCCATATCCTGTGACTCCCGCTGGCACACGTGCGTAGGCACCTCTGTGCGTCCCCGTGCAACAGGTACACCGATCGAGAAGCCCCGAGCCATACAACCCTCACGGGTTAGGGCGGACCGGTGTACATAGATCGTCTGTGACATTCCAGACGATCACTAGTAGCAACCCGCTCACTCTTTCCTGACCGTAGCAGCGGTCCCTTACACCGCACAGTGGACCTTGACCGGCGGAAACTGTCCATTTCCCATCTTGGCACGCTTCCCCGGGTCCCCCTCGTAACACATACCCAAGTGAGTGGACCCATATGCACCAACAATGGGAACATGTAGAAGAGACCAGAAATCAGATTTCGGTCTAGACATGCTATATTTTGATCAAGAGAATGCTCAGAAGTAGTAATGGGTGGACTCGCAGATAACCGGGACCAGCGGGTCCCTGTTATCTGGTTTTTAAAATCCAGATCCAGGCCGAATGCTGGTCCCCATATAAATCTATGGTGACCAGAATCTAGCAATTAAAAATGGTAGTAGAAGGGATAGAGGGATACTTACTGGGGTTCCGTCGTGGCTGTACACTGCTTCCAGGTCATCCATTCACTTCCAGGGCTGTGAATTAGCCTTCACTGCATATGCACTGCTTTCCCCGCCCACCGGCACCTGTGGTTAATTGCAGTCAGACACCCCCCCACCCTGAGTGTTAGTGTGTCAGCTAACTGCTTCCAATCACAGAACATATGTGCATCTATCATGGTATAAAAATAAATAAATAAATAAAACAATTGGCGTAGGGTCCCCTCATATTATGATAACAAGCACAGATAAAGCAAATGGCTACAGGCTGCAGCCCCCAGCCGTGCGCTTATCTTGGCTGTCTATTAAAATATGAAGAACCACATTCGGCATTTTTAGAAAAATATTTAAATAAAAAATGTAGAAAACCAGCATGCGGTCCCCCCTAATTTTGAAACCCAGCCAAGATAAATCCTGATAGCTGGGGGCTAGTATTCTCAGGATGGGAAGACTCATGCTTATTGGGCTGTTCCCCAGCCTGCAGCTGCCCAGAATTGTCGCGTCAGTTAGATGCAACAGTCCCAGTGCTTTACTCGGCTCTCCCCGATATCCCTGGTGCGGTGGTAATCGAGGTAAGAAGGGGTTAATAATAGCCTACAGCTGTCACTTAGCCCTAGTTAGTAATGGGGATGATCTATGACTCCCCTATTACTAATCTGTAAGTGAAAGTAAATAAACACAAACACCGAAAAATCCTGTATTTCAAATAAAATACAAAATAACACCCTCTTTCACCACTTAAATAACCCCCAAAATTCCCCTGCAGTCCAACGTAATCCACGTGAGGTCCCACGACGATTCCAGCTTTGTTACATCTGAATTCACACCTGGTGGCCATAGAACATGACCGCCTGCTGTGAGGGTCAGTGTTATGATTAAGTGACCGAGCAGGATCAGAAAAAGGACAATAACTCAGAAACCCAAAAAATAATGAGAGCGGCTGGAACCTTAACGGACTGCAGACCTAATACTGACTCACAACTAGAAGTAGCCATGGGACGTGCCTACGATGACCTGGTTGCCTCGACAAAGCCAGAGAACTAAATATTCTTACAGAGAGAAATATTTGAAAAGCTAATCTGCCTCGGAGTAGTCCCCAAAGATATAGATAACCCCCCACATGTAAAGACTACAGTGATATAAGAAAACACAATACATAGCTAGAGAACAGATTCAGGAAAGATGAGGCCCAAACTATCTGCATAGGAAAGGATAGGAAAGAGCACTGTCTGCAGCCGTAAAAACCCTAATAAATACCAGCACGCCTGATATGGAAAAAGACAGCCTACACAGGCTCTCCCCCACTATATCAGTATTCTGGTGTTACTGAGATCCAAGAAAATCACTGATATAGAGGAGGGACTGAATTTTTTACCAAGCATGACAAAACACAATATATAGCAGAACATGGAACAAGGTACACAAATACTCCCAGCAGGGAACAATCAAACTCCACCAAGAACTCCACACAGGCAAAATTACAAGAAAGTGAAAGCCATAAGCAGAGGTACAAAGACCAACTTATCTGAGAGCAGTTCTGGTAGACACAGAGAAAAGGGCTGGCTTCAGAATGTCCTTAGCACACAGGAGATACATTGAGCACCTGCCAGGAACAAGAGAACACTACTCATTTATATAGGCCCAATCCGAATGGCCTGATTGCCAATCCTCGTCAGCTGGCTGGTTCCCATTCAGTAAGTCAACTGCACTACCAGCACTTACCACATGAGGGAGCCCCAAACTGGAATCTAATTCAAATGTATTCATAACAGTTCAGGCAGAGAATGAATGAGCCACGCGATCAGCGGTAACATCACTCAGGTTATATGCGGTCAAAGCCAGAGAGGTTCCCATAGTCCTCCACCTGTGACCGCAGGTAACCTGACCTCAGTGGACCTCAGGTATTCTCATTAAACTGAGTGAACTTACCTGCACTCCTGGCAGAAAACTTGCATGGCCAAGAGATGCATTTTACACTATAGTCATGCACCTATTCTACACCTTCTGGCAAAAAAAATCACTTCACTACCGCATCATCCCACACGCGGTTTTGATGCTTTTTTGCCAGGAGCTGTAGATTGGGTGCATGAATATGGTGAAAAAATGTCATCACCAAATTTGCATCTCTTGACCCAAAAATGCAAAGAAAAGTTGTTGTTTTTTCTGAAAGGAGGTGCAAATTTTTCAGCACCAATTTCAGCACCAACTTTGCACCTCCTGGCAGAAAATTGCACCAATATAGCATCAAAACCTTTTTTTTTGTTTTGCATTTTTGGGTCAAGAAATGTAGATTTGGTGATAACATTTTCACACCATATTCATGCACCCAATCTACTTCTCTTGGCGCAAAAGAACACATCAAGACTGCATGCGGTATGATGCAATTTTTTGCTAGGAGGTGAATATTGGGTGCAGGAATATGGTGTAAAATTTTCAGCACCAAATCTACATTTCTTAGCAAAATAATGTGGTTGTCTACCAGGAGATGCAGATCTCAACTGAGGGAAGGTTACTGACTTTACTGAGGTCACCTGAAGTCGAGTTACCTGTGGTCACAGATGGAGGACTGAGGGAACCTCCGGCTGTGACTGCAAATAACGAGTGACATCATCGCTGATCACGCGGCTCATTCATTCTCTGCCTGAACCTTACAGCGGGTGGTCATGTTCTATGGCCGCTCAGTGTGAATTCAGCTATATAGCGGAAATGGTATCATCATGGGACCTTGTATGGATTACATCCGACCTGCAGGGTTGTTTTAAGGGCTAATAAAGTGGTGAAAGAGGGTGTTTTTGTATTTTATTTAAAAAAAGGATTTTTGCAGTGTTTGTGTTTATTTACTTTCACTTACAGATTAGTAATGGGGGGTCTTATAGACCCTCCCCATTACTAATCTAGGGCCTAGTGGCAGCTGTGGGCTGTTATTAATCCCTTATTACCCTTATTGCCACCGCACCGGGGCAATTATAAAGAGCTGGGGAAAGTGCTGGGATTATCACATCTAATGGTTGTGCCAATTCTGGGCGGCTGCATGATGCTATTTTTAGGCTGGGGGGGTAACCCAATAAGCAGGGGTCTCACCAGTCTGAGCCCGCAGCTGTTGGGCTTCATCATGGCTGGGTATCAAAATTGGTGGGACCACATGCTATTTTTAAATATTTAAAAAAAAGTCACATGTGGCTCCTCTTATTTTGATAAACAGCCAAGATAAATGCACGGCTGTGGGCTTCAGCCTGTAGCCGTATGCTTTATCTGTGCTGGATATCATAATATGGGGGGACCCTATGTCAAATATTTTATCTATTTATTTTTACTGTACGATAGAGACTCGCAGACAGTTCCTGTGATTGGTTGCATTGCAGGTAGACACTGTCACACAGGGTGGGGGCATGTCTGACTGCAACCAATCATACACGCCAGTGGGTGGGGAAAGCAGTGCATATGCATGAGCCTAATGTGCAGCCCCGGCAGTGAATGGGCAGCCGCAAGAGCAGTGTACGGTCATACCCTAGCCTCGATAGGTATGTAGCGCTTGCTTCATTCTTATTTTCTTTATTTTTCCTTTATTTTTTTTTTATTTCCCTAGTTGCCAGATTTGAATCAACACCCGGAATCCTGGGCCCGGGTCTGGCACTCAGGTAAGTCTGAACACGCCCGGATCCGTACTTTTACAGTGCGGGTCCACCCACCACTACTCAGAAGTTTTCAGGCAATGTTAGAAGTAAAATTTGGATTTAAGCTGGGTTCACATGTCCTGTAGTCATCCATTATCATGAATCCATTAGAGATCTGTTGGCAAAAAAGTTGGGCAAACACAACTTTTTTGTCTGTTGTTAAATAACAGATGTCAGCCGGATCCGTTTTTAACATGTGGAGTCTATGGACAACGGATCAGTTAAGGGATTGCTATTTAGCCATCCATTGTACTTGCATTTGTAACGGATCCATTCTTTTCTTACTGTATCTTTTACAAATGTAAGATAGTTAGCAATCTGTTAATTGATCCGTTGTCTATAGTCTATAGACTCCCATGTTAAAAAGACAGAAACAGCAGAAATCAGTTTCCCAAGGGATCTATGCAGGATCTGTTCTAATGGATGACTACAGGACGTGTGAACTTAGCCTTATAAAGTACTAACAAAATAATAGAAATTAAAATTTAGATTCAAGGACCAAAACAGTAACAATGCAGTGACATGACAAGAATATGCATAACTAATCATATGCTAAATAGTTGCAAGTCAGATTTTTGTATGGGATAGCCAAGATAATTGTCTATAAAATTAAGGTAGTCTCATATTCAAAGCTGTAGTGGATGGTGAGTTATGGAGCCTGAAAGTCAAAATTTCCAAACATTGTTACTCTTTTGCCTATCACTGTATGTTCCCAATCCTGGTAAATATGCCCCCCATCCTGTTATATACGTCTCCCATCCTAGGCCCTATCCTGGTAAATATGTCCCCCATCCTGGTATATATGTCCCCATCCTTGGAGACATCCTGGTATATTTGTCCCCCATCCTAGTAAATATGTTCCCCATTCTAGAACATATGTAACCCATCCTAGTACCATCCTGATATATATGTTCGCCATCCTGGTATATACAGCGGGTACGGAAAGTATTCAGATCCCTTTAAATTTTTCACTCTTTGTTTCATTGCAGCCATTTGGTAAATTCAAAAAAGTTCATTTTTTTTCTCATTAATGTACACTCTGCACCTCATCTTGACAGAAAAAAACAGAAATGTAGCAATTTTTACAAATTTATTAAAGGAGGAAAACTTAAATATCACATGGTCATAAGTATTCAGACCCTTTGGTCAATATTGAGTAGAAGCACCCTTTTGAGCTAGTACAGCCATGAATCTTCTTGGGAATGATGCAACAAGTTTTCCACACCTGGATTTGGGGATTCTCTGCTATTCTTCCCTGCAGATCATCTCCAGTTCCGTCAGGTTGGATGGTGAATGTTGGTGGACAGCCATTTTCAGGTCTCTCCAGAAACGCTCAATTGGATGTAGGTCAGGGCTCTGGCTGGGCCAGTCAAGAATGGTCACAGAGTTGTTTTGAAGCCATTCCTTTGTTATTTTAGCTGTGTGCTTAGGTCATTGTATTGTTGGAAAGTGCACCTTCGGCCAAGTCTGAGGTCCAGACTTTGTGGAACTTTCTCCCATCTCCCTATTGCATCTCTGGAACTCAGCCACAGTGATCTTGGGGATCTTTACCTCTCTCACCAAGGCTCTTCTCCCTTGATTGCTCAGTTTGGCGGGACTGCTAGGTCTAGGAAGAGTTCTGGTTGTCCCAAACTTCTTCCATTTAAGGATTAAGAAGGCCACTGTGCTCTTAGGAACATTGAGTGCAGCTAAAATTCTTTTGTAACCTTGGCTAGATCTGTGCCTTGCCACAATTCTGTCTCTGAGCTCCTTGGGTAGTTCATTTGACCTCATGAGTCTTATTTGGTTTGACATGCACTGTGAGCTGTGAAGTCTTATATAGACAGGTGTGTGCCTTTCCAAATCAAGTCCTATCAGTTTAATTAAACACAGCTGGACTCCAATGAAAGAGTAGAAACATCTCAAGGAGGATCACAAGGAAATGGACACCATGTGACTTAAATATGAGTGTCTGAGCAAAGGGTCTGAATACTTATGCCCATGTGATATTTCAGTTTTTCTTGTTTAATAAATTTGGAAAAAAAATTACATTTCTGGGGAGTTTTTTTCTGTCAAGATGGGTTGTAGAGTGTACATTAATGAGAAAAAAAATGAAGTTTTTTGAATTTACCAAATGACTGCAATGAAACAAAGAGTGAAAAATGTAAAGGGGTCTGAATAATTTTTGTACCCACTATATGTCCCCATCCTGGTATATATGTCCTCATGCTGGGTCTATCCTGGTATAGATGCCCCCCATCCTGGTATATTTGTCTAACATCCTGGGCCCATCCTGGTATATATGTTCCCCATCCTGGTATACCTGTCTACCATCTTGAGCCCCATTCTGGTATACATATCTGCCATTTTTGTAAATATGTCCTATCCTTGCATATATGTTCTTATCTGGGCCCCTTCCTTGTATATATAGTCCGTGTTCTGTCTCCAGTGTATAAAATAAAAACAAAACATTCTACTGACCTTTCCCAGCTCCCACATTGCGTGGCATCCTCTTCTGTAGCTTGCGCAGTGGCCGGCAGCTGACATTGCATGACTGCTATGGTAACACATGACGTCAATCCCATGCACCCATAGTCACAGGCACACTGACGTTAGCTTCCGACTTCTATTTGGCAGGCAGTGTCTCTGTGCTGCAATGCATCTCCCTGGGCCTGGTCGCAACCTCTACGACCATGATTGTTACAGAGCTGCCGTCAGATACTCCATCCTCCTGACATCAGAAATGCTGTTAAGCAAATCTTGAAAAGATGGGGGATTAATCTTCTTCTAATGGAGAGCAATCAAGCATTTAGCTGCTGTCAACGTATGGAGAAGCAGTTTAAAAGAGTTTTTACCTGTACCCCTGGGGTGGACATTGAGAATATAAATAAAAGGATCTAGAAAAAATTCAATATATAGCACCTTTGGGATCAGGGTGTCAGAACCTGAGGATTCTACAGCAGGACCAAACTATATAATTAGCGGACCAGACAAGAACCCCCAGTACCAGCAGACATCCTTGCACAAGGGATTAAGTTTATGAAAAGGTCTGGTGTATGATACCCAGAACATTAGGATTTTATTTTGGTTCTCCATATATACAGTACAATGTGCAAAATTATGTTTTTGCCTCCCTATTCAAAAATATCTGCCAGGTCTGCAGGGACAATTCCTTCCTCCAAAAAAACCTCCAATTTGACCATATAAGAATGCTTAGCCCTACAGGTTCCCAGTGAGGCACCCAACATAATATAAATATCAGAGATCAGACCTTTAGTAGAAACCTGTCTCCTACATAGTCTCTCAAAGTCCATTGGTTGGGAGACTCCTGTGGAACTAAATAAAGATACCTCTAGATGCTTATTCTGTATATATTGAAAAAAGTCACCGTTAATAGTGGAAAACAAATTTTATATAATCAAAAGTTTGAATTTCCAAAGAGTTTTCATCAACCAAATCTAAGCAATCCTGAAGAAATCCATGAGTGAACCATAGAAGATTCTAAGTTACCTGGAATCATGGGTTGATAAATGATGTCACTGGGGAACCTGGAGACCTCAACCTACACTTACTTGCACATGAGCACCAATATTTCTAGTGAACTGAATGCGGCCCAATAAAAGGTAATAGGAGCTTAATATGACAGCTAGACCACAATAGGGAATTCGGATGGATGGGGACTAACTACAGTTTCTCAATCTCCGTCCACTTATTACAGGCTATTATACATGGTAGCCCTGTAATATCTAAAGATGTCTGGGTATACTATGATGTTTATCATTTCATACAAACCTCATAATACTTGCTTGAAGAGATTTACATTCACCTAATGGAACCTTTACAGGGAGAGTCTCAAGGTATTAAGTTAGTTTAGGAAGGAGAGAGATTTTTACAGCTGCTAAATGACCCCATAGCGAAATTAAATGAGGCTTCTATTTAGCTAACTTATTCCTCAGGTCCCTAAAGAGGGACGGGGAATTACCCAAATACAAGGTATTGTAGGAAGAGGTTAAATTAACACCTATATATTTAATTGCATCTACTGTAATTTAGATAATCCAATACATATGGCGGGATATTCACGGAAACATCTCTGTCTTTGAATAATTAATATTTTATCAGGATCCCTTATTCTTTCCATACTTCTTTCAGATTGGACAATGTTATATGAAGCTTGGTTACAGTTAACAGGACATCATCTGAAGAGAAATTGTAAACATTTTTTCTTTTGCTTCTGCCCCTGAAATTTCAGGATTTTAACAAATGACCATTGCCAAAGGTTCAATACACAGCAAATAACAGTGAAGGTAAGGGGCACCCCTGTCTTGTTCCATTTCAGATTTTAAAACTCGAGGAAGTGTGATAGGGCAGTTTTATAGAGCCCTTAGGGCTACAAGAAATGGACCCAATACACCGAAAAGTCTCATCATCTCAAACATAGGACCAGTTAAGGCTACTTTCACACATCCGGATTTTTGCTCTGCGGCACAATACGGCGTTCTGCAGAAAAGCCGCAACCGGCTTTTGTAACGCCGGTTGCGGTTTTTTTGCATAGATTTACATTAGTGCCGTATTGTGCCGCAGGGGCTTGCGTTCGGTCCGGTTTTTGCCGCATGCGGCAGATTTAGCCGGAGCCGCAGCCGGATCGAACGTTCCCTGCAACGTTTTTTGCTCCGGCAAAAAACACCGCATCGCGCCGCATTTCTCAATGCATACCTATGGAGGCCGGATGCGGCGCGATGCGGAAAAAAACGCATCTGCTCGCCGCATGCGGTTTTTTCCACTGCGCATGCTCAGTAACATGCCGCAACCGGAAAAAAACGGACGGGCCGCATGTAAAAACTTATGCAAAGGATGCGGTGTTTTCGCCGCATCCGTTGCATAGTTTTCACAGCCGGATTGAGTCGCAGTGCTCAAACCGGATGTGTGAAAGTAGCCTAAGACAATCAAACGCCTGTTCCACATCAAGACTCAGAAGAAGAGCCTGCTTTTTATTTATATTGACCACATCAATTAAGTCGACTATCCTCCTGGTGTTGTCCCCACCCTGACGAAAAGAAATAAATCCCACCTGATCTTTATGAATTAGGTGTGGTAGACAAGTATTATGTCTTTTGACCAAAAGGCGAATAAAAAACTTCTGATTTTAATTGAGGAGAGCAATTGGCCTTTAATTTGAGCAATCAAGGGGATTGCTACAAGATTTAAGAATAAGAATCACATAAGGATGACAGAACATATTAGGTATGGGGTAGACCATCATAAAAAATTAAGCAACTTGGCCATGTGAGTAGTTAATTTATCTGCAAATATCTTATAGCAAAGATATGTCGGGCCATCTGGTCCCAGGGACTCACCAAGAGGGAGGTCAGAGATTTCCTCTACCGTAACTTGTTTGTTAAGAGAATTTAGTGCTTTTACCAGAAGAACTGGAATACCTAACTGGTATATACACACATGGTCAAAATTGTTGGTACCCCTCGTTTAATGAAAGAAAAACCCACAATGGTTACAGAAATAACTTGAATCTGACAAAAGTAATAATAAATAAAAAATCTATGAAAATAAACAAAAGAAAGTCAGACATTGCTTTTCAACCATGCTTCCACAGAATTTTTAATAAAATAAACCTCATGAAATAGGCCTGGACAGAAAGGATTGTACCCTTAACTTAATATTTTATTGCACAACCTTTTGAGGCAATCACTGCAATCAAACGATTCCTGTAACTGTCAATGAGACTTCTGCACCTCTTGACAGGTATTTTGGCCCACTCCTCAAGAGCAAACTGCTCCAGTTGTCTTGAGTTTGAAGGTTGCCTTTTCCAGATGGCATGTTTCAGCTCTTTTTATGTTTCTTTTTTTTTCATGTTTCACAGTAGGGACAATGTTCTTTTCTTGATATGCTTCATTTTTCAGTCTGTGAACATAGAGCTGATGTGGGTTGCCAAAAAGTTCAATTTTTGTCTCATGTGTCCATAGGACATTCTCCCAGAAGCTTTGTGGCTTGTCAACGTGTAGTTTGGCAAATTCTAGTCTGGCTTTTTTATGTTTTGTTTTTTTTCAACAATGGTCTCCTCCTTGATTGTCACCCATGAAGTCCACTTTAGCTCAAACAATGACGGATGGTGTGATCTAACACTGATATTCCTTGAGCTTAAAGTTCACCTTTAAACTCTTTAGAAGTTTTTCTGGGCTCTTTGTTACTATTCGTATTATCTGTCTCTTTGATTTGTCATCAATTTTTCTCCTGCGGCCACATCCAGGGAGGTTGGCTACATTCCCATGGATCTTAAATTTCTGAATAATATGTGCAACTGTAGTCACAGGAACATCAAGCTGGTTGGAGATGGTCTTATGACTTTACCTTTAACATGCTGGTCTATAATTTTCTTTCTAATCTCCTGAGACAACTCTTTCTTTTGTTTCCTCTGGTTGATGTTGAGTGTGGTACACACCATGTCACCAAACAGCACAGTGAGTATCTATAGCTCTACATACAAGTCCACTAACTGATTACAAGATTTTAGACACCTGTCATGCTAATTAGAGGACAGACCTTGATTTAACATGTCCCTTTTGTCACATTATTTTTAGGGGTACCATGATGTCTGCCTGGGCCTATTTCATGAGTTTTATTTTTTTAAAAAAATTCTGTGGGAGCATGGTTGAAAAGCAAAGTCTGACTTTCATTTGTTCATTTTCATAGATTTTTTATTTATTACTTTTGTCAGATTCAAGTTATTTCTGTGACCATTGTGGGTTTTTCTTTCCTTAAATGAGGGGTACCAACAATTTTTCTGTGTGTACCAGATAACTGGTAAGCAAGGATGTCCAACTTGTTGGATTTCGAGGGGAAGGAATCCGAGAGATTGTAAAGTTTTTTCGTTGAAGTTTAGAAAAATATTTGAGATAGTAGCTGGGTTATACCAGATGGTAACATCCCCATCCTTAGGGGTTTGGGGAGCAGAGCCACAGAACATTCTTTGAGATGACTGGCAAGTAGTGAGTGAACTTTATTCCCCTTTTTGTAATATTTTTACTTAGTGTATAGAAGCAATTTTTAAACCTTGCGCATTGATAGGTCCTTCAGCTTGTCTCTAATTGCTATCACCCTCCTCAGCGATAGACAGTAGATAATTTGTTTTACAAATGTTTAAGCTGGGAGGAAAGTTTAGAATGTAGATAATGAGAATTTTTCTTCTGCTGGATCCCTCCGCAATTCAAAATCCCCTCATCACTGCCTTATGGGCTTCCCACTGGACTACTGGGAAAAACGCGGAGCCCAAGTTGTGAGGGAAGAATTCCTTAAGTTGTCTGGTTAAGGTTTTCCCTATTTTGGGATCTTTAATTAAGAATTAATTTAAACACCAATGACAGGACCACGATGAGGAAAAGCTTGCCTTCAAATCTAGCACGATCAGAGCATGGTCAGACCAAGTAATGGACCCTATTTCGACAGCCTCCATCAATCTAAGAGATAAAATATTGGCAATAAAAAAATCTATTCTCGTGTGGGTATCATAGGGAGAGGAGTAGAATGAATATGCTCTTTCTCTAGGATGGTCTACTCACCGAAGATCAAACAGGGAATTATTCATAACCAATTTCCTAAACTCAGCCGACAGTCTTTTCAAATTAGCAGGAGGGGGGGATGCCCCCACCAAAAGCCTATCTGAGATTTTAGAAAACGGACATTAAAGTCACCCCTATCAATAAGGCCATAGGGTGTAGTTTCTGCAATTGGGAAAAAACTTTTCCTAAAAAGCAAAATTGTCCTATATTTGGTGCATAAATATTACATAGAGTGATGTGCTTACCCTTTAATAGACCTTAAAGAATTATAAATCTATCACCTGGGTCCAAGTGAGACTAATGCCTGCTTTACACGCTTCAATAAATCTTTCAATCCGTCGTCGGGGTCAAGTTGTAAGTGACGCACATCCGGCATCGTTCGTGACGTATTTGCGTGTGACACCTACGTGCAATCAAGATTGAACGAAAATACGGTGATCGCATACACGTCGTTTATTCCTCATACATTGGACGTTTTGTTGTATGAACCTAGTCAATTGAAACGTGTGACATCCCTCATACGATTGTGATGTCTAAGGCGGGCTTTGCACACTACGACATCGCAGGCCGATGCTGCGATGCCGAGTGCGATAGTGCCCGCCCCCGTCGCAGCAGCGATATGTGGTGATAGCTGGCGTAGCGAAAGTTATCGCTACGCCAGCTTCACACACACACTCACCTGCCGTGCGACGTCCCTGTGGCCGGCGACCCGCCTCCTTGTTAAGGGGGCGGGTCGTGCGGCGTCACTGCGACGTCACACGGCAGGCAGCCAATCAGAGCGGAGGGGCGGAGATGAGCAGGATGTAAACATCCTGCCCACCTCCTTCCTTCCGCATATCCTACGGAAGCCGCAGTGAGGCCGGTAGGAGACGTTCCTCGCTCCTGCGACTTCACACACAGCGATGTGTGATGCCGCAGGAGCGAGGAACAACATCGGACCGTCGCGTCAGCGTAATCATGGATTACGCCGACGCTGCACCGATGATACGATTATGACGCTTTTGCGCTCGTTAATCGTATCATCCAGCCTTTACACACTGCGATGTCGCATGCGATGCCGGAAGTGCGTCATTTTCAATTTGACCCCACCGACATCGCACCTGCGATGTCGCAGTGTGCAAAGTGCCCCTTAGGCTATGTGCGAAGGTGTGCGCTCTGCACCGCAGCTTAAAAAAGGTCCGCTTCAGAGCACAGCTGAAAAGCTGCGTTCTGAAGTGCCTCACAATGTCTGTCATTCACTAATCTCTGTCAGTCGGTCACTATCTCTGTCCCTCTCTCTCTGTCCATGTCAGGCTATCCCTCTTACCCCCTCTCTCATACTCACCGATCCCCGATCACCGGCGCGGCGCTGAACGGCATTCACACTGCTCCGGCGGCTTTTACTATTTTGAAAAAGCCGGCCGCTCATTAAACAATCTCGTATTCCCTGCTTTCCCCGCCCACCGGCGCCTATGACTGGTTGCAGTGAGACACGCCCCCACGCTGAGTGACAGGTGTCTCACTGCACCCAATCACAGAAGCCGGTGGGCGTCTATACTGTGCAGTGAAATAAATAATTAAATAATTAAAAAAAACGCTGTGCGGTCCCCCCCAATTTTAAAACCAGCCAGATAAAGCCATACGGCTGAAGGCTGGTATTCTCAGGATGGGGAGCTCCACGTTATGGGGAGCCCCCCAGCCTAAGAATATCAGTCAGCAGCCGCCCAGAATTGCCGCATACATTAGATGCGACAGTTCTGGGACTGTACCCGGCTCTTCCCGATTTGCCCTGGTGCGTTGGCAAATCGGGGTAATAAGGAGTTATTGGCAGCCCATAGCTGCCAATAAGTCCTAGATTAATCATGTCAGGCGTCTCCCCGAGATGCCTTCCATGATTAATCTGTAAGTGACAGTAAATAAACACACACACACGAAAAAATCCTTTATTAGAAATAAAAAGCAGAAATATATGCCCTGGTTCACCACTTTAATAAGCCCGAAAAAGCCCTCCATGTCCGGCGTAATCCAGGATGCTCCAGCGTCGCTTCCAGCTCTGCTGCATGGAGGTGACCGGAGCTGCAGCAGACACCGCCGCTCCTGTCACCTCCACGCAGCAAATGAAGACAGCCGCGCGATCAGCTGAGCTGTCACTGAGGTTACCCGCTGTCACTGGATCCAGCGGTGGCCGCGGGTAACCTCAGTGACAGCTCAGCTGATCGCGCGGCTGTCTTCATTAGCTGCGTGGAGGTGACAGGAGCGGCGGTGTCTGTTGCAGCTCCGGTCACCTCCATGCAGCAGAGCTGGAAGCGATGCTGGAGCATCCTGGATTACGCCGGACATGGAGGGCTTTTTCGGGCTTATTAAAGTGGTGAACCAGGGTATATGTTTGTGTTCTTTAATTCTAATAAAGGATTTTTTCGGGTGTGTGTGTTTATTTACTGTCACTTACAGATTAATCATGGAAAGCATCTGGGGGAGATGCCTGACATGATTAATCTAGGACTTATTGGCAGCTATGGGCTGCCAATAACTCCTTATTACCCCGATTTGCCAACGCACCAGGGCAAATCGGGAAGAGCCGGGTACAGTCCCAGAACTGTCGCATCTAATGTATGTGGCAATTCTGGGCGGCTACTGACTGATATTGTTAGGCTGGGGGGCTCCCCATAACGTGGAGCTCCCCATCCTGAGAATACCAGCCTTCAGCCGTATGGCTTTATCTGGCTGGTTTTAAAATTGGGGGGACCGCACGCCGTTTTTTTTAATTATTTAATTATTTATTTCACTGCACAGTATAGACACGCCCACCGGCTGCTGTGATTGGGTGCAGTGAGACACCTGTCACTCAGCGTGGGGGCGTGTCTCACTGCAACCAATCATAGGCGCCGGTGGGCGGGGAAAGCAGGGAATACGAGATTGTTTAATGAGCGGCCGGCTTTTTCAAAATAGTAAAAGCCGCCGGAGCAGTGTGAATGCCGTAAAAACGTCAAAAATCGTTGATCGTTGACACGTCGCTCCTTATCATAATATCGTTGGTGGTGCATGGGCTGGTTGTTCGTCGTTCTTGCGGCATCACACATCCCTATGTGTGACACCGCAGGAACAATGAACATCTCCTTACCTGCGTCCACCGGCAATGAGGAAGGAAGGAGGTGGGCGGGATGTTCCGGCCGCTCATCTCCGCCCCTCCTCTGCTATTGTGCGGCCGCTTAGTGATGCCGCACAAACCTACCCCTTAAAGGAGAGATTGTTCGGTGTCCCCAGCGACGTCACTAACAGATATGTACGTGTGACGCTGCCGTAGTGATATTGTTCGCTACGGCAGCGATCACCCCCATAACGAAACAGCGACGTGGGCGGGTGCTATCGCGCACGACATCGCTAGCTATCGCTAGCGATGTCGCAGTGTGTAAAGTACCCTTTAAATAGCAGCGTCTCACTGGAACTCCAGTCTCCCAGGACCTCTCAGTTCAGCATCCTGGAAACGCCCCCCACTTCATAATTTCTAGGGAGACAAAAGATTTTACATTTTCTTTTTATCTGAGGTTCTTATCTCTACTGGTCATACATTAAGTCTGCCCTTCTCCGCATTCTTGTGCATTCAAGCCAAGATTGACCTCTCACCTACTAGCCTTTAGAGTTCTCTATAATTACCTGTTTCCCAAGGAGGGAGTCAGCTGCATATGGGTCATAAATCGAATGTTAGATTGCAAGCTCCTTAGTTCATTTTCAAATTATGATGGCGCAATGTTTTAATATACTGATCCTCTCATACCATCCATTACCTTATGAGAGTTTGGTATTCTTTTGGTAATGCGCAGTTTTGGTTTTGTGCCAGATGTACCTTTTGAAACTATGACGAATAATTTCAACCTCAATGAGCTAGCTGTGTCCCCTGTATGACATGTGGAAGAAGGTAATCTGGTGAGATAAGACCAAAGTAGAATTTTTTAGCCTAAATGCAAAATGCTACATTTGGCAAAAAACTAGCATTGCACATCACCCTGAAAACCCATCCTCACAGTCAAACATGATGGTGGCAGCATCATGCTGTGAGGATGCTTTTCTTTAGCAAGAACAGGGAAGCTGGTCAAAGTTCATGGTAAGATAGATGGAGCTAAAGACAGAACAGTCTTTGAGGAAATCCTGTTAGGGGTTGTAAAAGACTTGAGACTGGTTTGTTGGATTTCGTTGGTTCAGTTTTTAGCAAAACAACAACCCTAATCATACTGCCAGTGCTAGAATTGAATGGATTAGAATCAAAACATATTTATGTGTTTGAATGACTCAGTCACAGTCCAGAATGAAAACCTATTGAGAATCTTTGGCAAAATATGAAAATTGCTGTTCACAGACACTCTCCATCCAGTCTCACTAAGATTGCGCTTGATTGCAAAGAATTGGCAAAAGTTTTAGCCGCTAGTGGTACAAAGCTGGTAGAGACATAACCTAAAAGAGATTAAGCGGTAATTGAAGTGAAAGGTGGTCCTACAAAGTATTTACACAGGGGGACTGAGTACAAATACATGTAACCATTTTCAGGTTAATTTTTTTAAATCCCTGGATCATTTCTTTACACTTCACAAATTCTTGTTACTTTTTGTTGGTTTGTTACGTAAAATCCCAATATAATGCATTGATGTTTGTACAGGGCATAAATACTTTTTTCAAGGCACTGTATATGTATAATATCTGAGCAGAGATGTAGGAATGAATTTTTGCTACTGTATTTTTCTTTTTATATTTCTTCCTATGTAGTTTTCTTTGTTTTCTCTTGAATTAATCAAAATGCTTCCACTCAACTATTTATTCTTCAAACTTCTATAATGACCAGTCTTTTTCCTACGCAACTCAATTAGCTCACAGTTTTCCCATCGGGACTACTCATTCTGCAGAAAGCTTGAAGCAGAATATCTTCTAAACTTGGTGCAGTTTCCTTTAAAATTAATAATTAAGGAGTATTTCTGTGTGAGTTATAATCTAGCCAGTGCTGCTCAGGAGGAAATTAAAAGACTTGGAGTGTGTAGATAAATATTAATTTTTGATTCTCTGAACTATGCAATCAAAGATTCTGTGCGCACAGAAATCTGAATTCATTGGCTGAAGTTTGCTTTATACAAAAATGTTATATGTTGATGTTATACTCCCAGATAGTAATGATCTATCAGTATTAGTCCTCAGAGATAACTTCAGTAATGGTCAGGACAGAACATGTACCTGAATACATCACGATGTTCAAGAGCCAGTAGAGTAAGATGGAAATACAAGACATATTTTGTTTCCCAGGAAAGTGAATATAGACGAAAGTGAATATAGACTGCATTTAAAAAATATTAATTGAGACGACATTTGTGGGTTATTTTGTGTATATATATATATATATATATATATATATATATATATATATACACACACAGGGCGCTTAAAAGAAACGTATACACATTTTGTCCACTTTGAACATTATTGATATTTTCATCAGAAATATATATACAGTGCCTACAAGTAGTATTCAACCCCCTGCAGATTTAGCAGGTTTGATAAGATGCAAATAAGTTAGAGCCTGCAAACTTCAAACAAGAGCAGGATTTATTACCAGATGCATAAATCTTACAAACCAACAAGTTATGTTGCTCAGTTAAATTTTAATAAATTTTCAACATAAAAGTGTGGGTCAATTATTATTCAACCCCTACGTTTAATATTTTGTGGAATAACCCTTGTTTGCAATTACAGCTAATAATCGTCTTTTATAAGACCTGATCAGGCCGGCACAGGTCTCTGGAGTTATCTTGGCCCACTCTTCCATGCAGATCTTCTCCAAGTTATCTAGGTTCTTTGGGTGTCTCATGTGGACAAACAAAATAATTCAGGATAGTCAAAAGGTACATATATAGTGAAAAAAACAATCCCTTTAAAATTTCTTATTTTATTAAATATGTCTTAAAAATTTCCCAAGTGATTCACCTATCTAGAAATTATCAAGGGTAGTATAAATATACACCAGGGGATTGTTTTTTTCACTATATATGTGTCTCATGTGGACTTCCACAAGTTTTCAATTGGGTTAAGGTCAGGAGACTGACTAGGCCACTGCAACACCTTGATTTTTTTCCCTCTTGAACCAGGCCTTGGTTTTCTTGGCTGTGTGCTTTGGGTCGTTGTATTTTTGGAAGATGAAATGACGACCCATCTTAAGATCCTTGATAGAGGAGCGGAGGTTCTTGCCCAAAATCTCCAGGTAGGCCGTGCTATCCATCTTCCCATGGATGCGGACCAGATGGCCAAGCCCCTTGGCTGAGAAACAGCCCCACAGCATGATGCTGCCACCACCATGCTTGTAAATCAAACAAGAAAGGACAAGATGTACGACCAATTTTACCATATTATTAAGACTGCACCCAATAGACATAAGCACAACCGAAGAGAAACAGGGGCAAAGCAGTCATAAGTCACACCAAGGACCACTGAATCAATAATCAATATATCAACTTTTGCAAAAATATAAAAAATATTTATTTAAGTATAGTGCATAGCAAAAGGAATAATATTACATACACATAATAAAAGACATAAATCCTGATCAGGCTAAAGCAGAGTCACAGATGAAAAGCACGGATCCACATACCAAATGGGGAGTGTGAGTATACCAATATCATCAGCAGCCTCCTCAGAGTTATTTAATCATAGGCCAAAAACTGCCCATTATACACAAACAAGGATCATGTGCAATGCAACAACCGTTGCAGTACATGTCCAGGGTGACGGGCACAAATAACATTCAATTCCCATTACTCAGAGGGGCCAAAATCAGTACAAAGAACGCCAGTCAGGGAGTAAGTGAAAATTCACTAAAGCAACTCCCATCCAAGCACTCACCCATTGGTAGCCGTGGGAACCGAGAAAAACGTGCCCCGACGCGCACGTTTCGGGGGGCCGAAGAAGTCAGCGAAACGTGCGCGTCGGGGCACGTTTTTCTTGGTCTTGATCTTGGTCTCATCAGACCAGAGAACCTTGAACCAGTCTGTCTCAGAGTCCTCCAAGTGATCATGAGCAAACTGTAGACGAGCCTTGACATGATGCTTTGAAAGTAAAGGTACTTTACGGGCTCGTCTGGAACGGAGACCATTGCGGTGGAGTACGTTACTTATGGTATTGACTGAAACCAATGTCCCCACTGCCATGAGATATTCCCGGAGCTCCTTCCTTGTTGTCCTTGGGTTAGCCTTGACTCTTCGGACAAGCCTGGCCTTGGCACGGGTGGAAACTTTCAAAGGCTGCCCAGGCCGTGGAAGGCTAACAGTAGTTCCATAAGCCTTCTACTTCCGGATGATGCTCCCAACAGTGGAGACAGGTAGGCCCAACTCCTTGGAAAGGGTTTTGTACCCCTTGCCAGCCTTGTGACCCTGATGCAGTAGGAAGATGAGAGAAAGTCAACTATCACTGCAACCGTTCACCGGTCAGGCCTTTATGGCACAGTTGCCCGACGGAAGCCTCTTCTTAGTGCAAGATATATGAAAGCCCTCATAGAGTTTACAAAAAAACACATTAAGGACTCCCAGACCATGAGAAATAAGATTCTCTGGTCTGATGAGACGAAGATAAAACTTTTGGTGATAATTCTAGGTGGTATGTGTGGAGAAATAACAGGTACTGCTCACCACCTGCCCAATACAATCCCAATAGTATAAATATTATAATATACTATAGTAATAATAATAATACTATATAAACATAGTGGTGGCAGCATGATGCTATGGGGGTGTTTTTCAGCTGCAGAGACAGGATGACTGGTTGCAATTGAAGGAAAGATGAATGTGCCCAAGAACAGACTTGGCTGAAGGTTCACCTTCCAACAAGACAATGGCACTAAGCACACAGTTAAAATAACAAAGGAGTGGCTTCAGAACAACTGTGACCATTCCTGACTGGCCCAGCCAGAGCCCTGACCTAAACCCAATTGAGCATCTCTGGAGAGATCTGAAAATGGCTGGCCACCAACATGAAACATCCAACCTGACGGAACAGGAGAGGATCTGCAAGGAAGAATGGCAGAGGATCCCCAAATCCAGATGTGGAAAACGTGTTGCATCATTCCCAAGAAGACTTATGGCTGTACTAGCTCAAAAGGGTGCTTCTACTCAATATTGACCAAAGGGTCTGAATACTTATGACCATGTGATATTTCAGTTTTTCTTGTTTAATAAATTTGCAAAAATTTCTACATTTCTGTTTTTTTCTGTCAAGATGGGGTGCAGAGTGTACATTAATGAGAAAAAAATGAACTTTTTTGAATTTACCAAATGTCTGCAATGAAACAAAGAGTGAAAAATTTAAAGGGGACCGAATACTTTCTGTACCCACTGTATGTATATATATATATATATATATATATATATATATATATATATATATATATATATAGTCATGTCTGAAAGTGTTGGCATCCCCGAAATTGTTCCAAAAAATAAAGTATTTGTCTCAGAAAATTGTTGTAAATGCATGTTTATTTTCTTTGTGTTTATTGGAACAAAACAGAAAAACTGAGGGAAAAAAAGCAATTTGGACATAATGTCACAAGAAATCCCAAAAATGGTCTCCACAAAATTGTTGTCACCCTCAACTTAATATTTGTTTGCACACCATTTGGAATAAGTAACTGCAATCAATCGCTTCGTATAACCATCAACAAGCTTCTTGCATCTTGCATCTGGATTTTGGTCCACTCTTCTTTTGCAAACTGCTCCAGGTCTCTCATATTTGAAGGTGCCTTCTCCTAACAGCAATTTGAAGATCTCTCTACAGGTGTTCAATGGGATTTAGATCCAGACTCATTGCTGGTCACTTCAAAACTCTCCATTGCTTTGCTTCCATCCATTTCTGGTGGGGACTTCATGAAGTTTGTTGTTATTGTCCAGCGTGACGACTCATGGCCTAAGATGCAAACTCAGCTTTGTAACACTGGGTACTACATTATGACCCAAAATCCTTTGGTAATCTTCAGATTTTACGATGCATTGAGCACAGTCAATGAACACAGTGCCAGAGGCAGCAAAACAACCCCAAAACATCTTTGAATCTCCTCCATAAACTGTAGATACTGTAATTTTTTTCTTTGTAGTCCTCATTCCATTTTCGGTAAACAGTAGAATGATGTGTTTTACCAGAAATCTTTATATTGGTCTAATCTGTCCCCAAGATGCTTTCCCAGAAGGATTTTGGCTTACTAACGTACATTTTGGCAAACTATAGTCTAGATTTTTAATGTCTCTGTGGAAGCAGTGGGGTTTTCCTGGGTCTCCTGCCACAGTGTTTCATTTCATTCAAATGTCGAGGGATAAGTCATGCTGACACTGATGCACCTTGAAGGTCAGCTTGAATTTCTTTTGAATTTGATTGGGGCTGCTTATTCACCATCTGGACTATCCTGCGTTGCAACCTTGCATCAATTTATCTCTGCCGTCCACGTCCAGGGAAATGAGTTACAGTGCCATGGGTTGTAAGCTTCTTAAAGGGAATCTGTCACCAGGTTTTTGCCACTAAATTTGAGAGCAGCATAACGTAAGGGCAGAGATCCTGATTCAAGTGAAGTGTCACTTACTGGGCTGGTTAGTTTAATGTTAACAAAACCCCTATTTAATCAGCAGTGGATTATCATTAGAGGACTACTTGGCAAGCTGACAGGTAGTCCAACATATTCATGAATTCTGTATAACTGCTAGATCTGCAGCAGATAAAACATTGATTTTATGAAAATGGCAGCAAACGGCCGAGTAAGTGACACATTGCTGGAATCAGTGTCTCTGTCTTTACATTAATTATGCTGCTTTCAGATGAGGTAGCAAAAACCTGGTTACAAATTACCTTTAATTATGTTGCACATCATGGATAAAGTAACATCGAGATCTCTACAGATGGACTTGTTACCTTGAGATTGTTAATAAGTTTCAACAATATTGGTTCTCATGTCCTCAGACAGTTCTCTCCTCTTTCTGTTGCCATGCTTGGTGTGGCACACACAGATATACAATGCAAAGATTGCATGAACTTCTCCTATTTTTATCTGGTTTCAGGTGTGATTTTCCTATTGCCCACACCTGTTACTTGCCTCAGGTAATTTTGAATGAGCATCACATGCTTGAAACAAAGTTGTTTAGCCACAATATTGGAAATGTACCAGCAATTTTGTCTGGCCTATTTTGGGGGTTTTGTGTTAAATTATGTACAATCTGCCTTTTTTTCTCACGTTTTTTTGTGCTGTCCCAATACACAAAAAGAAAAGAAACAATTTCAACGGTGCCAACACTTTTGGCACTTTACATTTCTGAATGTAGTTGTACAGATAATAAAGACATTACAGAGTAAACAAATTAAACAGAACATACAAGTCAATCCGAAGTGAGAGAGGGGATGCAGCACATAAGTTGGGCACAGAAAAAAGAAAACACCCACCCAGACTTAAAGGGTTTGTCCAAAAGCAAAAGTAAATTTCATTTAAATCCCTATTTATTTGATGCTAAGGTACTTCTATTTTTTTCTATTTTCTGTCTGATGACTCATTTGAGAATCCTAGTGCAGAGTCTATGGCAGTGACCCAGCTGGTTTGTGCCTGCTGTGTCTGTCCTTTCTTTGTTGTGTCTGTCTTTCCCTGCTGTCTGTTCCTCCCTGCTGTGTCTTTCACTCCCTCCTGTGTCTGTCCCTCTCTGCGCTGTGCGATATGCATAGTGCATAGCTAAGCTCTGTTATGGGCTCAGAATAGCAATTACTGAGCGGTGTGTGTACCCAGCATGCAGGAGACTATCACCGCCCTTGCTTGTGACGTTATTGGTCTCCTGCATTCCGGGTACACACACTGCACAGTCCCACAGTATCCTAGGCTGGCTAGCCCAATTTCTCTTCAACGTCGCTTCCTAGCTAAACACTTGGTTCTCTCAGTCCCACCTCACTGTTCCACGACAATACCTTTAAACCCTCAGTGGATACTGAACTTCACTATTTCTCCCCTACTCTTGGCAATACAAGGGTTCTTGCTCTATTATTCTGGCTGTAATGTCTCTGAAAGTCCAATTCTTGCTTAGCAAATTCTGCCACTCTGAAATCCAGTTGCTTCTCTCCCCCTATTGATGATGTGTAGATGTGTACTTCACTCACTGGCATTCACTGCAACACTCAACCAGCATAGATGTCTTAATATAAGCATGAAGCATTGATTGGTACTGGAGCGTGCACGAGTTATGGACGTGCATGGATATCTCAGTCACAGTCATATAAAGGCTGATCACTGCAATTGTGTTCTAAGTTGTGACACATGACTGGAAAACATGTACATTCGCAAAATTTGGCAGAAACAATTTGATGCTTTTGAGCTGTGGTGCTGAAGAAGACTTCTACTAATCACAGGGACAGCTAGGATCACTAACAAAGATTTTCTTGATCATATAAGCCCTGGAAGATACAATTACCAGACATAATCTGACCTATTTTGGGCAGGTGTTGAGGGCAAAATCATTAGAAAAGGAGACACTACTTGGAATTGTCAGTGTTAATAACAGGGGAGATCGAAGGCCCCTTAGCTCAATACCATAAAACTTGACACGGGAATGAACAGATGAAAATGAAAGATGCTGTGGAAAACAGGAAAGTTTGTCAAAAGCTGGCCTATAGTTTCTAAGAGTGGGAAGTGTCATCAGTGCTGCCCAGAAATAAAGCGTCATCAGTGATGCTCATTTCAGTGGCTGGTCTGGTTCTTGCTCTGTTGAAATGCAATATCCACAATGACAGCTTGTGCTGTGCTGCTGGCTCAGATCAGCTGTAATGAGCAGGCAACAGAGCAGTGCAGACAGCCAGGGTGCATTGTCAGAGTACACGTCGGTGTTCAGAGATCATGCTCCCTTGCTGTCTCATTACTGCTCAACTAACCCAGCAGCAAGGAGCACACTGTCACTGAGCACCTTGCACAATGACAGTGCATAAGGACAGAGCAAGGATCAGACCAACACCTGAAATGAGCTTCACTGATGATGCTTCACTTCAGGGAGGGGACAGAGGCTGAGTCAGATACCTGGACGTCTGCCATCTAATGACATTTCATTTGAGATTCCCAGCATGCACTGGGATTCTTAAATGAAGCATCATAGTACGGAAGTAGGGGGAAAAAAAATCAATGCCAGATAGTGTAGTTCGTTAATAGTAGGGAATTTTAAATGCATCCATATTAGAAATTAGTTCAGATAACCCCAATGAATAAATAAGGATTTGGTTCAAATTTTGTGTAACCTTTGGTCCATCTCTTTAACTCCCTCTTGTCTAGTGTGCTACATTAAAGGTAAAATGTATAGAAAATTCCTCGCATATAGAAAATCTATCTCACATAAAATATGGTACACATTATGCAATCTACTATATTGAATAGAAAACCTGTTCTTACAATAAATACTGTTTAATCTCATACAATACAATATTTAAAACATAAAATCCTCTGAGGCTACAGGATTCATCCACTGTTTCCTTACACTAGTACAAATGTAACATGGCGCGGGCGGTAGCTGTGGGCGAAGTACTTGTCTCCAACACCCAGGTACATTAGATGAAGGTTGGGGTCCTGGCTGGGTGTTTGGATTTGTGCTTTGGGGCGGTACATCCTTGCAGGCTGATTGGTTAGTTGGTTGGTGACTTCAGCTGGCCAGCACCAGATGTGCAATGAGAGAGACCACCAATTAAAAATAAACTCTTTATTGAACCATAACTTGGCAGGTAGTACAGTTATATGAAAAAGTTTGGGCACCCCTATTAATGTTAACCTTTTTACTTTATAACAATCTGGGTTTTTGCAACAGCTATTTCAGTTTTATATATCTAATAACTGATGGACTGAGGAATATTTCTGTATTGAAATGAGGTTTATTGTACTAACAGAAAATATGTAATCCGCATTTAAACAAAATTTGACCGGAGCAAAAGTATGGGCACCCTTATCAATTTCTTGATTTGAACACTCCTAACTACTTTTTACTGACTTACTAAAGCACTAAATTGGTTTTGTAACCTCATTGAGCTTTGAACTTCATAGGCAGGTGTATCCAATCATGAGAAAAGGTATTTAAGGTGGCCACTTGCAAGTTGTTCTCCTATTTGAATCTCCTATGAAGAGTGGCATCATGGGCTCCTCAAAACAACTCTCAAATGATCTGAAAACAAAGATTATTCAACATAGTTGTTCAGGGGAAGGATACAAAAAGTTGTCTCAGAGATTTAAACTGTCAGTTTCCACTGTGAGGAACATAGTAAGGAAATGGAAGAACACAGGTACAGTTATTGTTAAGCCCAGAAGTGGTAGGCCAAGAAAAATATCAGAAAGGCAGAGAAGAAGAATGGTGAGAACAGTCAAGGACAATCCACAGACTACCTCCAAAGACCTGCAGCATCATCTTGCAGCAGATAGTGTCAGTGTGCATCGGTCAACAATACAGCGCACCTTGCACAAGGAGAAGCTGTATGGGAGAGTGATGCGAAAGAAGCCGTTTCTGCAAGCACGCCACAAACAGAGTCGCCTGAGGTATGCAAAATCACATTTGAACAAGCCAGTTACATTTTGGAAGAAGGTCCTGTGGACTGATGAAACAAAGATTGAGTTGTTTGGTCATCCAAAAAGGCGTTATGCATGGAGGCAAAAAAACACGGCATTCCAAGAAAAGCACTTGCTACCCACAGTAAAATTTGGTGATGGTTCCATCATGCTTTGAGGCTGTGTGGTCAATGCCGGCACCGGGAATCTTGTTAAAGTTGATGCGTCGCATGGAATCAACTCAGTATCAGCAGATTCTTGACAATAATGTGCAAGAATCAGTGACGAAGTTGAAGTTACGCAGGGGATGGATACTTCAGCAAGACAATGATCCAAAACTCCGCTCCAAATCTACTCAGGCATTCATGCCTGGAATGGCCATCCCTGTCCCCAGATCTGAATATCATTGAAAATCTGTGGGATGATTTGAAGCATGCTGTCCATGCTCGGCAACCATCAAACTTAACTGAACTGGAATTGTTTTGTAAACAGGAATGGTCAAATATACCTTCATCCAGGAACTCATTAAGAGCTACAGGAAGTGACTTGAGGCTGTTATTTTTTCAAAAGGAGGATCGACAAAATATTAATGTCTCTTTTATGTTGAGGTGCCCATACTTTTGCACTGGTCAAATTTTGTTTAAATGCGGAATGCACATTTTCTGTAAGTACAATAAACCTCATTTCAATCCAGAAATATTACTCAGTCCATCAGTTATTAGATATATGAAACTGAAATAGCTATTGCAAAAACCCAAATTGTTATAAAGAAAAAAGGTTAACATTAATAGGGGTGCCCAAACTTTTTCATATGACTGTATGTACGGTAGATAGCTGGTACATAGCTTCACCAACGTTTCCTTTACAACACAGATCATATTGTCTCCTTACTTCTCCACATACAATCACTGGCTCAATGAATCTCAGTTTCTTCACCATAACCCAGCTCAGTACAACAGTCCATTCAGTGAGAGTTCTATTCTCAACCTGCGGTTCTGTGTCTTTTTCCTTTTAAAGAGATTATTGTGTCATATAACCAGTATTTAGCTTTTCTACTTCTGACGTATTGGAACTCTTGCCTAGGGCACACTCTTTGTCTGACGTTCTTTGTTCCATCCTGGCTCGTTACTTCTCTGAGTTACTAACTAGGGGCTGTACTGCAACTCATCCTACTACAGAACCCATTTCCAGTCAATCACTCTATCATTCAGTTAATTCTCTCTCTTTACTAAGGATCATGCTATCTACTGTCCCAGTCCCCTCTTCCATCAGGTACATATACATCATGTGGCTCTGCTCACTGGTCAGACCTTAGGTCTGCTTTTACTGCATGCTGAGCCCTATCTCATCTCTTCACAGGAAACTGCCTCTGTCACTTCCCTATAGCCCTTTCCACTCTGGGTTAGAGCCAAAGATTAACCCTTAAGGCCCCTTTACACACTGAAACTTTCTAGCGATCCCACCAACGATCCCAACCTGGCCGGGATCGCTACAAAGTCTCTGGTGAGCTGTCAAACAGGCAAACCTGGCCAATGACGCAACAGCGATCCGGACCTGCAGAACGACCTAGCTAGTCATTGGGGACGTTGTAAAGCAGCTTTTTGAAAGGGAAGTTGCTAACGAAGTCGCTGTAAAGTCCCCTTTACACACTAAAACTTTGCTGCACAGCGGGAAACAAAGGACCAAAGAATGGTCCTGAACGATTTGTAGCGATCACAACTTCACAGCAGGGGCCAGGTCGCTGATGTGTTTCACACACTGCAATGTCGCTGGGGAGGTCGCTATAACGTCACAAAACTGGTGACGTTACAGCGATGTCGTTTGCGATGTTGCAGTGTGTAAAGCCACCTTAACTCTCCATACTGTCAGACAAAATACAATCCATCACTAATAACATGTCACAATAGACATTAACCATCATAACAGTCTTGTGTCTTAAAGTGGGAACGTGAGCAGTATGTCCATCTCCTTACACAAAAGCAGCAGCAATCTGGCACAGACATCACATCTATTATTTTTTTTTAGGTTTTTTTTGTAGATTGGATATACCCACAAATAAGAATTCTAAAAGTTAGAGCACTCTACACTTACAGGTACAAATAAAAGATATTTGATACATGGCACTGACGTCCACTTTCTGGCTGTCCATGAATTGCCACATCATGCTTCACCCCCTCAGGCTTTGCAATATGCATAATGTTGTGCATCAGTTTCACTTGGACTGTCCCTTTAATGATGTTCTTTATTAGCTTTTAACAGAAGCCATGTAAATTGTGTTTGTAAAGTAATCAAAAGAAAATCAAAGTGATTAACACTGACAAAGTAAATTGGAAGGGTGTACATATTTCAGATGTCAAAAAAGCATAGCAACAACCCATTTCTTGAGTGCCATACATAATTTCAAGATCAGCAGAAATGTCAGAAAAATATCAGTGCTTTACATTGAAATATTAGTTCTACAAATTTGTTCAATACCATTTTCCCCATGTTTAGTGTTTAAAGTGGCTGAATGCCTATAAAATCCATATAATCTTACTGGTTCTGGAGGCCATCTGTATTAGTGTGTATATATTCCCTGCCATCTTATGATTTGCTGCTTGCTCATCCTGTTGCAAGACTGTCTTGACAAGTAAGGGCATTCACCTATGAGAAACATCAATATCTTGGATGAGAACTTACTGCTCCTCTGAGTCCAGGCCAAGCTATTTTATCTGCTGAATTCTACCACTGATCCCAGCACTTATTATATTATAGGCTGCTATCAATCTCTGCTTGTCATCCACAGCTAGTATTTATTGTATTCTGTTATCACCAACTTACTACATGGCATACTTGACAAATATGTCCTTATGTCAACTAATATGGCCTACTCTGATTAGGAAGTTGTGTAGATACTGTAATGGAAGAATCTTCTAGTGTAAACTATAGTCCGTCAACATAAAACATGAAAAATAAGATGAGCTGTCTGTTTCAATCTGTACTAGTGTGACGATATGTGCATGCACTCCTCAACTTTTAATTTGCAACACCAAGAAGAAAAAGTTGAGCAGTTATGGGAATGACAGGAAACAGTGTCAGTCCTCACCGCTCCTGTGACTTCTGCTTCGATCACCAGGTTCCACCATATTTACTCTGTGAGCGATGCTGGTGATAGGGGAGAAGTCAGCGCCAATGGCTCTGGTGGGCGCAGGTTCTGCCCGTCCACTAAGCTGGGTTCTCCTGGGACCTGCAGTACAACTGGCTGACAGTGGTGGCATGTGTCTTCCAGCTGAAGTTACCACCTTTCAGCTACAGTCAATGGGAAGACACCACACCCTTCTTATTTCCCCTCCAGTCTGCTGGTCACTGCCAGATATATAGTCTTATAGTTCACTGCTTGTCTCTGGTTCTCGTCTTGTTCTGAATATTGATTCACGTGTTTTGACCCCTGCCTTCTCTGTGACTACTCTCCTGCCTGCTGTTTCTGTACCTCGCTGCCATCTCCAGTTTTTGTCCTTAGCCTGATGTGAAGATGTAATTTACCCTCTCACTGTATATGCTGTGATACTATGTCATGATATGTATATTTCCCTGGTTGTATTAGTTGTAATTCATGTATTTTCTTGGGGGAGCTACTGGTCTCAATGTGTCTCTCTCATACAATTGCAGTCTTGGCATCTAATGTGATTATGTAAATAGCCTGTCATCTTCTATCCAGAGTTGTGTATCTAGTCTGTAATTGCATTGGCCAGTGAAGGAATAGTCATTGTTCTGCACAGCAGGGGATCCCTTCATCTACTGTGGCTGGCAGACATATCGGAGCCCTGTGATGGACCAAACCATTGATGATAGGATGTGTGACCCCCACCCCCTGAACATGGTGGGCTGGTCAAGGAGCACAGACAATGCATTTCCCTTTTTGTAACTTGAGAGTGAGCTGAAACTTGGAAAGAGAAGGAGCCCCAGCCTGGGTGGCTGTGGACACGGACGGAGCTAGGCCTGTGTGGCGGCCCGTGGGATTGTGTGGAACTCTTTGGACTACTGTAAGGACGATTGCTTTGTTATCCGGTCCGAGGATTGTCGGGAAGGGCCCCCGAATCTGTTTTATGTGGACTTATCGTGTGCTGTTCCAGTGTTCTTGTGAATAAACCTGTTGGATCGTCCCTCGGCCTCGTCCATCCTTTGCTCTGTTGTACACCCCCGTCACAAACTGGTTGGCAGCACTGGGATCAGAGCAGAAGGAATGGAGGACAATGGCTCAACATCAGGAACCAGCACTGCAGAGTACAAGACCTGGACTTTGGGGAGCCTGCAATCAAAGGCCCGTGAAGTAGGAGTTTGTTTCAAAGGACTCTCCAAGAAGCAGCTGATTGAGGCGCTAGAAGGAGTCTGCTCGCAAAATGACGTGGAGGAAGGATCCTCACAGCAAACGGAAGAAAGACGGCAGCCGGAGGTAAATACCCAAAAAAGTCAGTGGGTTGTGTGGTACGAGGAGGAGATGGCCTTGCTGGGAGAGGAGACCACCATAGAATATAAGATGGAGGTCATGCGTGGAGCTAAAGAGAAGGAGCGCAGGATGGAGGAGATGGCATTGCTGGATAAGCAGCTCGCTGTGGAAGCCGCGAGAGGTTCCAGACAGACTGTAACCCCAGCACCCATCATGAGGGAACTTCCCAGGGTGTCCCGCAAAGACTTTAAGCCGTTTAATGAGGCTGCAGGCGACATTGAGGGCTTCTTCCAGGACTTTGAGCATCAGTGTCGATTAATGGAAGTCCCGGACAGGGAGCGTGTCCGGCATCTGGTTGGGCTCCTAGAGGGGGGAGCTGCTGAAGCCTATAGAGCTATGGACCCTCGGGGGAACTGTGAGTATGCGGATATTAAACAGACTATTCTAGAACATTATGCTGTGACCCCAGACACTTACAGGACTCAGTTCCGTGCTTTAGCCTGTGATGGGGAAGTGTCTTTTAAGATATATGCTCATAGACTCAAACAAATATGTAATCGCTGGCTGGAGACAGAGGAGGCCTTATCTTGGGAGACCTTCCTGCAGGTCATCCTAAAAGAACAATTCTTTGCCCAGTGCCCCGCTGAGATCCGGGAATGGGTGCGTGAGAGAAAACCAGCGACAGTGGAGGAAGCTGCTGCTCTAGCTGATGAGGTGCTCACTATCAAGCCTCAGTGGAGGGTTCTGTTGGAGGATGGAGAGACGCCTAACAGCTCCACAACACCGGATTCCCCCAGTTATTCTGTCCCCATTGTTCCCCATTCCTCTAAGCCACCACATGTTGATACCCGTGTTAATGTGCCTCCAGTTGCTTCTACTGCATTTTCTGGAATACGCCGGGGAGAGGAAGTAACAGAGCGCAGGTGTTATGTTTGTAGGCATCCCGGGCATTTGCAGGCCTCATGCCCAGCCAGCCCATGGAGGAATCATCCTCAAACCCCTACAGCACCTTCAGGTGGGAGCCGGCCTCCAAGTTCCCCTACCCCTTACCCAAGAGGACGCCTTGGATGGAGGGAGACCCAGCTCAGATGCTATCAATGTGGACAGCCAGGCCATCGGCAAGTCTCCTGCCCAGCTGTTCAAATGAGGACTGATCCTGCACCCAATCGGATTGTTAATTATTTACAGCCCAGTGCCATGGAGGAAGATGTGGCACCGCTATGTGAGGACTGGCCTAGTGACTCAGCCCCCCATGTTGCACCACCAGGAGTTTACGGGGTGCGACCCGCAGTTATGACGACTTCTGCTCATCGAGGTAAGCACTTGCAGGAGGTTCTGCTGGATGGACAGAGACTTGTTGGATTTTGTGACTCGGGTGCTTTCCTCACACTGGCTGATCCCCGAGTGGTTCGGCTTGAGGCAATCCATAGAGGACCTGGGATTATCATTGAACTGGCTGGTGGACAATGGAGGACCATTCCCACAGCCACTGTGGATCTGAACTTTGGTTTTGGGGTCAGGCGATGTGTGGTTGGGGTGATGGGTGGTCTGCCTGCAGCTGTTCTCCTGGGCAATGATGTGGGAGATCTACGATGCCAATTCGTGGCTGCATGAAGCCACATGTAAGTAACGCTCTGCCAGTGTGTACTTAACCAGTGACCTGTAGAGGTCCCTAGTACGTACACAAGTTGGGAGGGGAAGGGATTGTGAAGATGTAATTTACCCTCTCACTGTATATGCTGTGATACTATGTCATGATATTTATATTTCCCTGGTTGTATTAGTTGTAATTCATGTATTTTCTTGGGGGAGCTACTGGTCTCAATGTGTCTCTCTCATACAATTGCAGTCTTGGCATCTAATGTGATTATGTAAATAGCCTGTCCTCTTCTATCCAGAGTTGTGTATCTAGTCTGTAATTGCATTGGCCAGTGAAGGAATAGTCATTGTTCTGCACAGCAGGGGATCCCTTCATCTACTGTGGCTGGCAGACATATCAGAGCCCTGTGATGGACCAAACCATTGATGATAGGATGTGTGACCCCCACCCCCTGAACATGGTGGGCTGGTCAAGGAGCACAGACAATGCATTTCCCTTTTTGTAACTTGAGAGTGAGCTGAAACTTGGAAAGAGAAGGAGCCCCAGCCTGGGTGGCTGTGGACACGGACGGAGCTAGGCCTGTGTGGCGGCCCGTGGGATTGTGTGGAACTCTTTGGACTACTGTAAGGACGATTGCTTTGTTATCCGGTCCGAGTTTTGTCGGGAAGGGCCCCCGAATCTGTTTTATGTGGACTTATCGTGTGCTGTTCCAGTGTTCTTGTGAATAAACCTGTTGGATCGTCCCTCGGCCTCGTCCATCCTTTGCTCTGTTGTACACCCCCGTCACACCTGATTCCTAACTACGCTCTTGTCTGCTGATTTTTTCCCTTTTCTGTATCTCCTGATTTAACCCTGCCTGACAACTACCCTTCTTTGAATTGCAGCCTTCCACAGGAAGCGATCTCTGGGGTTCTGTAGTAATTCCAAATCCCTGTATAGGGGTTAAAGAGTTTCAGGGTTTTCGGGAACCTACTGCCTCTAGCCTGTCCGTGACAGCCATTCTGAGTCTGTGGTTCCAGTCAGACATCACACTAAGTTTACAAAACATTTCAGTTTATTCAGTAAAGAGTATGAGAGCCATAACCAGAAATACATGCACTTACATTCCTTGGCATGATAACAGTAAGGTATTTAATGATTTTCAGAGAGGTTTACTACAACACTGAATTCACTTGGACACACACATTATCAAGATCCGCTGCTGGCAGCTCCCTTTGCAATAGCCAACCAGTGACATCCAAGATGTGCATGATGGGAGACAAGTCTGGAGATGCTGCAGGCCATGGTTGCACATTTGGGCCACACAGGCTGTTCACACTAGGACAAGCAACAAGTAGCCTGGCATTGTCATGTTGGCATTATCTTGGGACACTTTTCCATTCTGGAAAAAATAATGTGAGAACAAGATGGTATTATTGCTAATTTGCAATAAAAGAGCGAAAAAGTAATGTATATGATGAGTTGCCCTGGATATGCAACTGTAAGTTTGTGGTAGTGAAATGCATGTGTACTTTATTTCTGTGCAATGGTAAATGTGGTATGCACACTACAATACTTTGATCTGCCCTGAGTAGGGCAGATGAAAGTGCGCCTGCGCAGGACCTCAATGCCAGCGCGTGTGTATGACGTAGACGCGTCATGCACCGCCTCCTCAGAATAAGGAAGACCAAGATGGCCGAAAGGGGAGGCGCTGGTCCCAGAGAACGGTGCCACCCATCTGACTGTTGTGCACCAGTGCGACCTTCTAGGTGAGTATTATAAAATGATTTTTATATTATATAGCACAGCCTGGGCTCTTATATGCAGCATTTTAAAATACTGTGTATAAGAACCCACTGGTGGTGGCCGCAGCTTATAGGCCAAAAAAGTGGTAACAAGTTCCCTTTAATGAAAAAAAAAATAACTTTTTTGAATTTACCAAATGGCTGCAATGAAACAAAGAGTGAAAAATTTAAAGGAGTCTGAATATTTTCTGTACCCACTTCATATATGGTTTTTGTGTGTGTGTATATATATATATATATATATATATATATATATATATATACACATATATATACATATACTGTAACGTTGCGCCCTGCAACGTGGGGGTTTCACTCGCTTGCAGCGGTGTGAGGTAGCTTCAGCAACACACGTTCACAGTCTCTTCATAGAAATTCCGGCAGTTTATTTAAACACACTCAGCATAAACTGCCCTCAACCATAAACAATAAGTCCATAATGGAAGTTTTAGCAACTTCCCCACTCTCTGGCCCTTGCCAGCGTACAACTCTAGCCAAGGTTCCTTCCAGCACCCAGGGCCCTCTGCAGACCCCTGTCTGTCTCTCCTCCTGGAGAGATTCAGCCCTACAGCCCTGGCCTGGCTTGGCTGCACTCACCTCAGACTCAATATCAGAGCCTTGTGTTCAGCCTCCACACAGGCTGATACACCCAGAGCTCCCGGCTCTGCTCTCACTTGTTTCCAGTCCACACACTGGACGTCTGGAGCTAGTCTCTATCTAGACTGCCCTAGACACACTCCCAGAGTTCCCTGCTCTCACTTGTTTCCAGTCCACACACTGGACGTCTGGAGCTAGTCTCTATCTAGACTGCCCTAGACACACACTCAGAGCTCCCTGCTCTCACTTGTTTCCAGTCCACACACTGGACGTCTGGAGCTAGTCTCTATCTAGACTGCCCTAGACACACTCCACCTAGGTTCAGGGACAGGATTGCTTTAACCCCTGGAGCCACACCCACAGGTGGTAAGGAGTGTGTAATCAGCATCACACACCCTTCCATGGCTCTGCATGTAATGCAATCCTGTGGAACCACAGGTCCCAGCCAACTTCACATTGCAGAGCACCCATGCTTCTGCAAAACATACCAGCCCTTTGTAATACAGCCGGTTGATACGTCACATACCCTCCCCCTCTGTTCAAACCCGTAGGGGAGAACACTTGCCAACGACCCGGGACCACGAGACAGGGTATCCCCGCTGCCATGCCCCACCAGTCGAGAGGGCCGTCCAAGGTGCCCAAGAGCAGAGGTCCCTGAGACATCGCCCGACACTGTCACCAAACTCTGTCGTGTCAACCTAGGGTTAAAGGATGTCCCCTTTCCAGACCGTTCTCTCCCCGACCCCCTCCCAGGGTCACAGTAGTTGAGAGACACGTTCTCAGTCAAACCTACAGTCTTGTCCGAACCTAGGCTTACTCGTGTACCCCAGGGCTACTGTCGGGAACTCTAAGCTCATAGCGGCCACTATCTACAGTATATCGCAGGGTACTTTTCTGTCGGCGATTCCTTTTATCGCGTGTCTTAACTACTGGACCGACACGCCATCTTCCACTTCTTTCCCCTGAACAATGGGGAGAAGACAGCTGCTGTCCCCCACACAGTTGGCGAAGCTGCTCCTCAATTTTCCGGTTTTCTTGCCTCAACCGCTCCATGTCACGTACATGGTGTACCCGATATCCAAGAAGGCTTCGAATGTTTCCAAGACTCTCTACAGTCCCGACACAGACGAACGGAACCATACCAGCTTTTTTAACTGCATGAGAGGACACACACAAGCTAGGGACCCCAACGTAGAGAAATACTTTGGCGTAGTGTTGGGGCTCTATTGCATTGATCAATTCAGTAGCTAAATTTCTCTTGATTCATATGTTCATGGCAGTAATGCAGATTCCATTTTTCACATTTTCACTCTTACATATAGCTATTGGATTTTTCAAGTCAGTATTCACACAGCAGTTTCTGCTATTCCATGTATTCCCCTTACATAGTCACTGGTGTGCATACCTTATCTCCCCATAGTGATGTTTTTTTAGGTTTTTGCACCCAGTTCAGACTTAGAATGGTGTTCCAAATGTTATTCCTTATTTGTTAGTTGTTTTTCGTTTGTGAACCCTCCCCAACCACACCTATTGCCAATCCATATCATACGCATAAATAGCCTGGGTCTCAGCTTCCCATACACGGTAAGTTTTTTAACTGCATGAGAGGACACACACAAGCTAGGGACCCCAACGTAGAGAAATACTTTGGCGTAGTGTTGGGGCTCTATTGCATTGATCAATTCAGTAGCTAAATTTCTCTTGATTCATATGTTCATGGCAGTAATGCAGATTCCATTTTTCACATTTTCAGTCTTACATATAGCTATTGGATTTTTCAAGTCAGTATTCACACAGCAGTTTCTGCTATTCCATGTATTCCCCTTACATAGTCACTGGTGTGCATACCTTATCTCCCTATAGTGATGTTTTTTTAGGTTTTTGCACCCAGTTCAGACTTAGAATGGTGTTCCAAACGTTATTCCTTATTTGTTAGTTGTTTTTCGTTTGTGAACCCTCCCCAACCACACCTATTGCCAATCCATATCATACGCATAAATAGCCTGGGTCTCAGCTTCCCATACACGGTAAGTTTTTTAACTGCATGAGAGGACACACACAAGCTAGGGACCCCAACATAGAGAAATACTTTGGCATAGTGTTGGGGCTCTATTGCATTGATCAATTCAGTAGCTACATTTCTCTTGATTCATATGTTCATGGCAGTAATGCAGATTCCATTTTTCACATTTTCACTCTTACATATAGCTATTGGATTTTTCAAGTCAGTATTCACACAGCAGTTTCTGCTATTCCATGTATTCCCCTTACATAGTCACTGGTGTGCATACCTTATCTCCCCATAGTCATGTTTTTTTAGGTTTTTGCGCCCAGTTCAGACTTAGAATGGTGTTCCAAACGTTATTCCTTATTTGTTAGTTGTTTTTCGTTTGTGAACCCTCCCCAACCACACCTATTGCCAATCCATATCATACGCATAAATAGCCTGGGTCTCAGCTTCCCATACACGGTAAGTTTTTTAACTGCATGAGAGGACACACACAAGCTAGGGACCCCAACGTAGAGAAATACTTTGGCGTAGTGTTGGGGCTCTATTGCATTGATCAATTCAGTAGCTAAATTTCTCTTGATTCATATGTTCATGGCAGTAATGCAGATTCCATTTTTCACATTTTCACTCTTACATATAGCTATTGGATTTTTCAAGTCAGTATTCACACAGCAGTTTCTGCTATTCCATGTATTCCCCTTACATAGTCACTGGTGTGCATACCTTATCTCCCCATAGTGATGTTTTTTTAGGTTTTTGCACCCAGTTCAGACTTAGAATGGTGTTCCAAACGTTATTCCTTATTTGTTAGTTGTTTTTCGTTTGTGAACCCTCCCCAACCACACCTATTGCCAATCCATATCATACGCATAAATAGCCTGGGTCTCAGCTTCCCATACACGGTAAGTTTTTTAACTGCATGAGAGGACACACACAAGCTAGGGACCCCAACGTAGAGAAATACTTTGGCGTAGTGTTGGGGCTCTATTGCATTGATCAATTCAGTAGCTAAATTTCTCTTGATTCATATGTTCATGGCAGTAATGCAGATTCCATTTTTCACATTTTCACTCTTACATATAGCTATTGGATTTTTCAAGTCAGTATTCACACAGCAGTTTCTGCTATTCCATGTATTCCCCTTACATAGTCACTGGTGTGCATACCTTATCTCCCCATAGTGATGTTTTTTTAGGTTTTTGCACCCAGTTCAGACTTAGAATGGTGTTCCAAACGTTATTCCTTATTAACTACTGGACCGACACGCCATCTTCCACTTCTTTCCTCTGAACAACGGGGAGAAGACGGCTGCTGTCCCCCACACAGTTGGCGAAGCTGCTCCTCAATTTTCAGCTTTTCTTGCCTCAACCGCTCCATGTCACGTACATGGTTTACCCGATATCCAAGAAGGCTTCGAATGTTTCCAAGACTCTCTACAGTCCCGACACAGACGAACGGAACCATACCAGCTTCCCTGGGTACCTTGCTCTCATTAGCAGCAGGGATTCTTAATCTCGCCAATCCCGACTTATTCACCATGTCTTGCATGACTCGTCCGGTTCTTCCAATGACTCTCCCCACCAGAGCCCAGGGTACTTGGACGATATCTTCCGCCAGACTCTGCACTTTCCTTTTATACTCTAGCTGTCTAGTGGCTTCCTCATTTTTCAGTTGGACCTGCCACTTCATACGAACACATCTGAAGTGCATGTCCTTTAGAATAGCCACCCGCTGCCCAGTAGTTTTACTGGTGGACAATATCACTAACTGTTCAGCCTTTGGGGTACAGTAGACCTCACACGCTTCCACAGCTCTCTTAAAGTCATCATGCATGCACTCGATGGCACACGCTTCTCTTAAGTCCTCAGGTATATCCACCATGCACTTGACTACAGAAGTCTCATTCATCCCTGCCGCTTCCACATGCTTGTCCAATTTCGCTTCCAGAGTCAGCTCTTTTTGGGCCTCCCCTGCTTCAACAAGTTTGGTCAGGATTGACACTCGCTGCTCCATCTGTTCCAAAGCTGCCTGGGACCTGGACTGGTACTCTGCCAAGTGACTTCGGAGCTCAGCCACTTCTTTCTCCAGCTCCCTTACTCGACTCTCAGTAGCCTTCCTAAGAAGTATCTCTTGTTGCAGATGGTCTTTGCTCATCCTCTTGACTGAGTCTTCACTTGCAGACCTCTCTGGTCTATGACACACTATTTCTGAGGCTTCTTCCACCTCTACACCTCCAGCCTTTCCATGGGGTGCAACTTTGTCATAGTCACCCCTCTCTTGGGTCTCAGCTTCAGAACCTTTGGGTTTCTTACTCTTCTTACCCACGACCTTCTCTATACCAAGCAGGTCAGGCAGGCTCTCAGTTCTGGATGAGACCTCTGGTCCGATCTTCACTTCTTCCTCAGAGGCTCTTTCCATTTTTACAGCATCAGCCGTGTCTTGGGACTTCACTGCATTCCCTCCAACTTCCTCTTGGGTCTCTGCAGTGTCACCCTCTGCCTTCTCTTCGGCCTTTACAACATCACCTTCTACCAGGGTGTCATGCCCTTCAACACGGTACTTTGTTCTTTTTAGAACCTTGGCACCATTTTCAACATTCAGCACCTCAACACTGGGTAGCTTACCGGTCCGCTCACCAGGACCTTTGTGGATTTGTACTCCACCAACACTGTCTAGGTTTACTTCTCCTATATTACTCTGTAGGATGTCATCTCCTACAGTGCTTTCATCTGACAGACCACCAGCTTTATGCTTGGAAATTATAGAAGACACCGCCATTACTTCTTTGGTCGGTTCTTTCCCTGCAATTTCACCCTGCTGAATTCTGTCGTTACAATGTGTCAGTTCCAGCACAGACACAACTTTCTTTTGCATGATTTTGCTGTCCGACTCTACCTGGTCCATATTTTCTGAGGTTGTAGCTTGCTTCGCCTCACTGCGCCTGTTGCACCTTCGGCGACTGGAGGAGGATTTCTCCTCTTTGTTCATCAGTCTGTCACTGTACTCATTTGTCACTTTAGTAACGTCAGTGTCTATTCGGGAGTCATCGTCACTCCCCCTGGTGTTCTGGACTACCACATCCCCACTTAACCAGGTGTCAGACCCCTTGTCTGGAGCTCTCCCGTTTTCAACGGTCACACTACCATTTGTTACTTTAACGGTCATGTCACTAAGTTGGGCATGTCCCCCCTTATCTTTGGTCACCCCTAACTTAGGACTGTCCTTACGTGGAGGTACCTCCTCCTCAGTGTACCTCAATGTCCCACCGGGAACCTGTATAACCTCATAGCGGAAAAGAGGCTTCTGTAGACGGGAGCCGACTTATTCCTGTGCAATAGGTCCCGGCCTCTGTCTTCCATAAGTCCCGAAAGAACTCACAGTCCTGTCCTATGACAACCGGATATAGCAGATCTGGAGCTACACCCACATCAGGGCGCCCCACACCTCTGGCCGTCCAAATCAGCACCCTGGCCAGAGGATATTCTTTAGTGGTCCCATGCACACAACGTCCTTCTATTGTCCTACCCACCATAAAATGGAGATCGGACATGGGTCTCACTAAGGTCAACTGGCTACCCGGGTCTAACAGACCAGACACACTTATCCCATTCAAGTCCACGGAGCACTTCTGTGGCCTCACATCGGATGGATAGCCTATACCGCAGGTAGGACATAGGTAAGGCGAATCCCATTGCCCCTTGCTATAGTCCACCTGTTCGGCTTGTGAATGCTCCACCCCCTGGTGGGTCACCACCGCTTTTTGAGGCTCCGCCCCTTTTGGGGAACCACCCCTTTTGGGACTCCGCCCCCTTTTGGGCAACCACCCCTTTTGGGGACTCCACCCCCTTTTGGGCAACCACCCCTTTTGGGGACTCCACCCCCTTTTGGGCAACCACCCCTTTTTGGGACTCCGCCCCCTTTTGGGCAACCACCCCTTTTTGGGACTCCGCCCCCTTTTGGGGTTTCCATGCAATGTCCTTAGCCCCCAGTTCACACCGTTCGCCCTTAGCTCCCTGGGCACCTAGTGTCCATACTGGGCCCCGAAGGGAACGCTCTAACTGGTCCATGGCTGCGACATCGCTACACACTGACAGCTCCTGCTGTCCCCTGACCAGGAACTGGTACAGCTCCTCCACAACGTCCGCAGGGACCATTCCCTCTTTTTGGCATTCAGCCCCCACTGCTGTCACTGGACCTCCTGGTACATGCTGTTGGTGCTGCTGGCTCTGCAGCAGCTGGTTCAGGAGCCCCTCCATGCTGCAACGAGAAGAGGAACAGGAGGGCCGCTCCAATGGGTAATACCCGGTGGTCAAAGACAGGGGGGGGTTAGAGAACCACTAACCTTTCCGGGTTGTACCGCCCGTACAACCAGGATCTCCAGCCTGTGGTGTATCACTGCTCACCAAGCAGGGCCTCGCAATTCCGGCTGGCCTGGAACCTCCAGTCACTGGTCTCTCGCCACTGCAGCACAGAACCCTGCAGACCCACTGATTCACTGCCAGGTGCTTGAGAGCGCTGTCACTGTTTGTGGACCCGCCGATCCACCGCCAGCTGCTTGAGTGCGCAGACAAAATTTTCGTGGACCCGCCGATCCACCGCAAACCACTTGTATCCAGAGGAATACGTCCTAGACCGTTACTCTCAGCAACCAGGCTGCGTTGCCCCTAGGAACTAGACCGCATGCCCGCTACCTCCACCATATGTAACGTTGCACCCTGCAACGTGGGGGTTCCACTCGCTTGCAGCGGTGTGAGGTAGCTTCAGCAACACACGTACACAGTCTCTTCATAGAAATTCCGGCAGTTTATTTAAACACACTCAGCATAAACTGCCCTCAACCATAAACAATAAGTCCATAATGGAGGTTTTAGCAAATTCCCCACTCTCTGGCCCTTGCCAGCGTACAACTCTAGCCAAGGTTCCTTCCAGCACCCAGGGCCCTCTGCAGACCCCTGTCTGTCTCTCCTCCTGGAGAGATTCAGCCCTACAGCCCTGGCCTGGCTTGGCTGCACTCACCTCAGACTCAATATCAGAGCCTTGTGTTCAGCCTCCACACAGGCTGATACACCCAGAGCTCCCGGCTCTGCTCTCACTTGTTTCCAGTCCACACACTGGACGTCTGGAGCTAGTCTCTATCTAGACTGCCCTAGACACACTCCACCTAGGTTCAGAGACAGGATTGCTTTAACCCCTGGAGCCACACCCACAGGTGGTAAGGAGTGTGTAATCAGCATCACACACCCTTCCATGGCTCTGCATGTACTGCAATCCTGTAGAACCACAGGTCCCAGCCAACCTCACATTGCAGTGCACCCATGCTTCTGCAAAACATACCGGCCCTTTGTAATACAGCCGGTTGATACGTCACTATATATATATATATATATATATATATATATATACATATATATATATGTGTGTGTGTGTATATATATATATATATATATATATATATATATATATATATACACACACACAGTGCCTTGCGAAAGTATTCGGCCCCTTTGAATTTTTCAACCCTTACCCACATTTCAGGCTTCAAACAAAGATAAAAATTAAAAGTTTATGGCGAAGAATCAACAACAAGTGGGACATAATTATGAAGTTGAACGAAATGTATTGTGTATTTTAAACTTTTATAAAATATCAATAACTGAAAAGTGGGGCGTGCAATATTATTCGTCGCCTTTAAGTTAATACTTTGTAGTGCCACCTTTTGCTGCGATTACAGCACAAGTTGCTTGGGGTATGTCTCTATCAGTTTTGCACATCGAGAGACTGAAATTCTTGCCCATTCTTCAATTGCAAATAGCTCGAGCTGAGTGAGGTTGGATGGGAGCGTTTGTGAACAGCAGTTTTCAGCTCTTTCCACAGATTCTCAATTGGATTCAGGTCTGGACTTTAACTTGGCCATTCTAACACCTGGATACGTTTATTTTTGAACCATTCCGTAGATTTTGCTTTATGTTTTGGATCATTGTCTTGTTCAAAGACAAATCTCCGTCCCAGTCTCAGGTCTTTTGCAGACTCCAACAGGTTTTCTTCAAGAATGGTATTTGGCTCCATCCATCTTTCCATCAATTTTAACCATCTTCCCTGTCCCTGCTGAAGAAAAGCAGGCCCAAACCATGATGCTGCCTCCACCATGTTGGACATTTGGATGGTGTATTCAGGTTGATGAGCTGTGTTGCTTTTACCCCAAACATATTGTTTGGCATTTTGCCCAAAAAGTTCGATTTTGGTTTCATCACAGTATCATAGTATCATAGTTTTTAAGGTTGAAGGGAGACTCTAAGTCCATCTAGTTCAACCTGTAGCCTAACATGTTGATCCAGAGGAAGGCAAAAAAACCCCAATGTGGCAAACAAGTTCCAATGGGGAAAAAATTTCCTTCCTGACTCCACATCCGGCAATCAGACTAGTTCCCTGGATCAATACCCTGTCATAAAATCTAATATACATAACTGATAATATTAAATTTTTCAAGAAAGGCGCCCAGGCTCTGCTTAAATGTTAGTAGTGAATCACTATTTACAACATCATGCGGCAGAGAGTTCCCTAGTCTCACTGCTCGTACAGTAAAGAATCCTCGTCTGTGATTATGATTAAACCTTCTTTCCTCAAGACGTAGCGGATGCCCCCATGTTCCAGTCGCAGGCCTAGGTGTAAAAAGATCTTTGGAAAGGTCTCTGTACTGTCCCCTCATATATTTATACATTGTGTTTAGATCCCCCCTAAGCCTTCGTTTTTCCAAACTAAATAACCCCAAGTTTAATAACCTGTCTTGGTATTGCAGCCCACCCATTCCTCTAATAATCTTGGTCGCTCTTCTCTGCACCCTCTCCAGTTCAGCTATGTCCTTCTTATATATCGGTGACCAGAATTGTACACAGTATTCTAAGTGCGGTCGCACTAGTGACTTGTACAGAGGTAGAACTATATTTTTTTCATGAACACTTATACCTCTTTTAATACATCCCATTATTTCATCTGACCAGAGCACCTTCTTCCACATGTTTGGTGTGTCTCCCAGCTGGCTTGTGGCAAACTTTAAACAACACTTTTTATGGATATCTTTGAGAAATGGCTTTTTTCTTGCCACTCTTCCATAAAGGCCAGATTTGTACAACTGATTGTTGTGCTATGGACAGACTCTCCCACCTCAGCTGTAGATCTCTGCAGTTCATCCAGAGTGATCATGGGCCTCTTGGCTACATCTCTGATCAGTCTTTTCCTTGTTTGAGATGAAATATTTGAGGGACGGCCGGGTCTTGGTAGATTTGCAGTGGTATGATACTCCTTCCATTTCAATATGATTGTTTGCACAGTGCTTCTTGGGATGTTTAAAGTTGTGGAAATCTATGTGTAACCAATCCAGCTTTAAGCTTCTCCACAACAGTATCACTGACCTGCCTGTTGTGTTCTTTGGTCTTCATTATGCTCTCTGTGCTTTAAACAGAACACTGAGACTATCACAGAGCAGGTGCATTTATACGGAGACTTCATTACACACAGGTGGCTTATGTATATCATCATTAGCCATTTAGGACAACATTGGATCATTCAGAGATCCTCGATGAATTTATGGAGTGAGTTTGCTGCACTGAAAGTAAAGTGGCCGAATAATATTGCCCGCCCCAATTTTCTGTTTATTTTTTTTTCACAAAAGTTTAAAATAAGCAATAAATTTCGTTCAACTTCACAATTGTGTCCCACTTGTTGTTGATTATTCAGCATAACATTAACATTTTTATCTTTATGTTTGAAGCCTGAAGTGTGGGCAAAGGTTGAAAAAAAAGTTTTGTTAAAAGAACTGAGAATCCTTAGTGGTTGATACCTTTAATGGATAACTGAAAAGCTGGTAATAATAGCAAGCTTTCGAGACTACGCAGGTCTCTTCATCAGGCTTAGTATAACACAAAGATATATTTTACCTGTATGGAAAAGGTTGAAAAATTCAAGGGGGCTGAATACTTTTGCAAGGTACTGTATATGGTTTTGCTCATCGTTATCGCCACCCTTGAAGTTTAAGAACATAATGTGGAATATCTCCTGAAAAAAATTAATTAAGTGAAACAGCTTTTTTGTATAGAGAACTCATGTTAAATACAAATGAGCAAATGATAAACCACAATTTAAAATAAAAAACAATGGGGGTATTGGAAAAACCTAAAGCTTGATGTGACACTGGTATTGGCACCCTTTTTATTAAATTAGTAGGGAAACACATTTTGTCTCGCCTTTAGTAGATCTCAAATGAGAATTACCTGTGATAAACTGATGATGCCCATGTGACATGAATTAGCCAATGAATGATAACTTCTATGTTTTAAAAAGCCACATGGCAGGCCTTTTTCCTTTGTCAAAATGGTGAAGACACAGGAGCTGTCTGAGGACATCAGAACTGCTATTATTAGCAGACACTAGACACCCAAAAGTTATAAGGCCATCTCCAAAGACCTTGGTATCCCAGTTTCAACAATGTGCAATGTTATTCAGAAATGTGCCAAGCATGCAACCGTGAAGAACCTCCCTAGACTTTAGGCAAAGAGCAAAATTGAGAAGAGATTTCTTCGAAGGTTGGTGTCAATGGTGGAAAAAACACTACGCCAAACATCCAAAAACCTGAAGGTCAACCTGGAACAGTCTGAGGTCATGTTTTCAACAGCTACCATATATCGCACACTAAACCAAAAAGAGCTTTTTGGGCAAAGGCCAAGGAAGAAACCATTGCTGAAAAAAAGACACAAAAAGGAATGACTGATTTTTTCCAATGACAACCTTGACAAACCACAAAAAAACCACAATCCTTCTGGGAAAATGTTCTGTGGACAGATGAAATAAATTGACCTTTTTGGCAATGCAAAGCAACAGCTTCTTTACGGATGGCGCAATGAAGCTTATAAGAAAAATAACAGCCTACCAACAGTTAGGCATGGTGGAGGATCCAAAATGCTGTGGGGTTGCTGTGCTGCATCTGGTACTATAGGCACTGACCGTATGACAGAAATCATGAAATTAGATAATTATAAAGAGAATTTAGAGCAAAATTTATTTTGAGTCAGAGATCATGAGCCCTCCAGCAAGACAATGACCCAAAGCAAGCACACATCAAAAAGTACACAGGAATGGTTGAAAAAGGAAAAATAGACTGTTTTAAAACTGCTAGGAATGAGTCCTGACCTTGATCCCATTGAAAATGTTTGGGATGAGCTGAAATCTGCCATTGGGAAAAAGAACCCTGCAAACATTGAAGAGCTTGAACAAATTGCAAAGGAAGAGTTGGTTTTTCATACACTGTACAATAACTTCAGGTATAAATGGAAATGTACCAAAGTTGTATCCTTAGGATTTTATAATTAGTGGTCCAAAGTAATACAACAATAAAACATTGTCAACTATACATATTGCAATTTCAAAGAAGAAACAGAATAAACAGCATTTGAAGCAATAAAGGCTCCCCTAACTATTACTTGGTTGCATACTCTTTGACATTAATGACAGCTTCCAAACGTTTCTTGTACACATCTATAAGCTTCTTGCACTTCTCAGCTGGTATTTTCCCCCACTCTTCCTTTGCAGTTTGTTCAAGCTCTTCAATGTTTGCGGAGTTCTTTTTCCCAATAGCAGATTTTAGCTCACCACAAAGATTTTCAATGGGATTCAGGTCAGGACTCATTGCTAGCCATTTTTGAAAAAGTCCATTTTTTCTTTTTCAACCATTCCTGTGTACTTCTGGATGTGTGCTTTTGGGTCATTGTGTTGCTTGAGGATCCATGATCTTCAACTGAAGTCAAGTTTTCTTACACTGGGTAGGACATTTTGCTTTAAAATTTCTTGATAATTCTCTGATTTCATGATTCCTGTGATATGGTCAAGGCCTGCAGTACCAGACGCACCAATGCAACCCCACAGCATTAAGGATCCTCCTCCATGCTTAACTTTTGATGTTCTTTTTCTGATAAGCTTCATTGCATCATTTGCTAACAAACTAGAAAAAAAACCAAGGAGAAAATTGTAGAAAAAATACCCTGACTATAAATAAATAAATTGCAAGTGCTTAATAAACAGGGTACTTAGTATATACATTTTTGCCAAAAGGTAAGAAGCTGTCTCACCTCGTCACGGTGTACCCATCTGAGACAGTCCCTAACCTACTAAAGTTAAAAACATATTCTGTACCTGACTAGTGTCATGTCAAAACTTCAATATGGATGGTAAAGTGGTTAGCTGGGTCCCAGATTAAATACACAGCAAAAAGTGAGAAGCAGGTAATTGTTCAGCCTCAGTATCAGGAGGGCTGCACCCCCAACTTGCATTAAAGCAAGATTTGCTAACAAACTGTTGCTTGGCATTGCCAAAAAGGTTTATTTTTGTTTCATCTGTCCACAAAACATTTTCCCCGAAGTATTGTGGTTTGTCATTGTATTCTTTGGCAAAGATCAGCTATTCTTTTTTATATATTTCCTTCAGCAATGGTTTTCCATGAAAAGCTATAATAAAATATTTGCAAAAATGTGAAGGGGTGTACTCACTTTTGTGATATTCTGCATATATACATATATATGTACACACACACACACACACACACACACACACACACACACACACACACATAACACTCCTATTGGTGCAATGTCACAATACTTTTAACAGTATGTATAGTATACATACATTCCTTTCTATGGCATTAATATGAATCTGACTATCCCTTTGCCATTAACTAAAATACCTTCCATTCTTTTTAGAGTGCTTTCTACAAGATTTTGAAATGTATGTGTGAGAATTTTTGATATTCATTGCCGCCCAACAGAGGTCGGACACTGATGCTGGATAAAAGGGCCCGTTTGAAAAATCTGTTCTAATTCCTTCTATGTGTTCAAAGTGGGCCAGTCAAGTTCTTCAACGCTACTCACTGAACCATCTCTTTATGGCCCTTACTTTGTACATTGGGGCACTGGAACAAAAAAGGGCCTTCCCCAAACTGTTCCCACAAAGTTGTAACCATACAATTGTCCAAAAATTCTGAAGCATTAAGATTTTTCTTCCCTGAAGCTAAGGCGCTCATACCAAGCCTTGACCAACAAACCATAGCTTTATGCATTTTCCACCGAACGTAATAGTTAGCACCAGTGTTGGATTTGTGCTAGGGCCTACAAATTTTTTAGGGCCTACAAACTGTAGTAAAGAAATATCCTAAATCCTGAGGTAAAAAAAGTAATTTAAACTAATACATTTTTATGTGATTTTAATAGGAACTTCCCATAAACTTGAATAAACAATATTTGACAACTTAATGAAATTAATATAGAACTAATCAAGGCAGTTTCTTATGGCTTCTCCTTTCACTAAAGTCATTAATGATGTCTTCAAATTCCATACTTTCTGTCAATTCACTTTCAATGCACAGAAGAGCCAAAGATGATAGACGATCTTGACCCATGGGTGAGCGTAAGTAGTTCTTAATGTGCTTCAGCTTAGAAAATAACTGTTCCCCTTCGGCATTAGACCCTGCAAAAGACAAAAAGTTAAAATTACTTAAGAAAAATTACAAACAGAATATTCTCTGCTTGTTTGTTAAAAACAGAGAATTTTAGACTGTAAATTAATTTGCAATTACTATTTCCAATGGAGTATGGAAACTTTCCATACATTTTGTATTTAAAGGGAACCTGTCAGGAGCAATATGTACCCAGAACCACGTGCAGTTCTGCATGTATATTGCTAATCCCTGCCTAACCGTCCATGTATACACTAGCATAGATAAAGAGATCTTTAGGAAAAGATTATTATGCTAATGAGTGTGGGGACTAGTCCTAAGGGCATTATATCCCCCAACTAGTCCCCCCTCTTAGCATGGTAGAGGGCGCAGGGGTGTACTATGATGCTATTCAATTCAGCATCACCAACGGTGATGCACGTATCTGTGTTCGCAGTGACTCCACTTCTGAATGCTGGGCGCTTCCAGTCATGCGCAGTATGAAGCCGGTTTTACGCGTCCCATCTTCAGACAGGTCTATTGCGCATGACTGGAAGTGCCGGTCATTCAGAACAGCGCTCACAGCGGACACAGGTACGTAATGTCACCGCTGGTGATGCTGAATTGAATAACATGTTAGTACGCCCCTGTGGCTGTCCTACCATGCTAAGAGGGGGGAACTAGTCAAGGGATATAATGCCCTTGCGACTAGTCCCTGTGCTCATTAGCATAAGATAAAAGATCTTTACAAATACTTTTCGTGAAGATCTCTATCTATGCTACTAGACACGGTGACAGTTAGGCAGGGATTAGCAATATGCACGCAGAACTGCTCGTGGTTCTGGGTGCATATTGCCCCTGACAGGTTCCCTTTAAGTTTGTGTGCCTAGAGCCTACGAAGACCTAAATACATCCCTGGTTAGCACAATATAGTCAGACAGATACTGTTCTTCTAGCAGTTGCTAGATTCAACCATCAGACTTTTCTACATACATGACATTAAAGGAATTCTTTGTTAAATGCTAGACCCTCAGGGCAAGAAGTAACTACAAAGAGCATCTGGAGTTAAGGAGGAGTCAGTACACCCATGGTTTATTGATTTCACCGCCACTTTGCTAACTCTTCATTTTTCCTATGTTGCAGCTAGAGGGCCATTAAGTACCTGTTGTCTTCTCTACCTCATATTCGGACACACTTTGATAAGCTCATTGACTGAATAATCAGAAATTCTAACAAAACTATAGAGAATAGCATATTTAAATTTGACAAGACCCTGAAGGAACTCCCCTTGGGAAAAATGATATTTTTGTGAAGGGAGGGGGTGCATCTCAAAGATTCATAGAACACCTCAATAAATGTCATCTACATCCGTGACCATATACTCGGAAACATATACTCTACCTGTTTTACCAGGAGTGTCCCTGAGACGACATGTGGACCATTTCTAATGCTTAAAAATAACTTCTGCTTATATTTAGCCTTTGCAGCTTTTTACATGAAACATTAATATGATAAGCTTGATGTGCAGTTGGATGCATTTAAAGGTCTTTTACTAACTTTATGAATCATTCTCTATTAATTCCTTGTGAAAGCATAATATATTCAAGGTGGCTCTTCTGTGTTTGGGGTCAGAAATTGCAGTGCAGGGATTTATTTTAAAAAAGAGACCGGATTTTTTTTTAAAGACATGATCCTTTGATGTTTGATTTTCAAAGCATTTCCCATAATCTTAACATTTAGGATAGAATATTTGGAAATTGTATGTTGGTTTTTGAAAACTAATTTGATGAGTACATCTTCAACTTTACAGAAAATATGAAATCGCTTACCGTCTTTTCTTGTTCATTGTCATGTTGGGACAAATCAGAGATGTCGGCTACAGGACAAGAATTAAATGCATAACTTTGCGTTTTCACTATTCTACTGTCTCTTTCAGATGAACAGCAAGGGTTAATCCAAATTTTACAGGCCAGTACTTATATTATCCATCTGGCCTCCCCCTAGCCATTAGGACCCCTAAGTAATGGGGCCTCAACCACACTTGCAGGTTCGTAAGTATCAAGAGTTTTAAGAATTCTTTATTCGTAAATGTCTTTCTAGCGAGCACAGGTAAGATTGGATAGCTGTTTTTTTCTCGTCCTAGATGTCTGTTTAATCTTTGTTCTATTGCTTCTGATTTACCTTAATTATAGCACAAATAATTTCATTTTTGTATGCAATGCTTCATTTTTTCTATCTGCATTTGAACTCATTATAAGGAGGTTTGAATAGAAATACACTTTCTCATTATCTCCAAAAATAAGCCAAAGAGTGTGACAGAAAATATGACTTCTTAATAAGCTTTCAAGCATCTGCTTTAAGAATCTGCCGGGGAATTATGTATGAAAAAGTATGTTGTCATTGTAATGAATTGTTTATGTGTATTGGCTGATTTTGGACTAAAGCCCATGTAATATAGATACCAGCTTGCTTAGTAATTCTCTTCATGACATACAGCTGTTTGGAGTCATAGCGGCAACAAAAATAGCTGAAAATTCAGCCTTGTGGAAGGGCATCCTATTTTCTTCAGGTATATGCATTTTTCAATTAAAAGTTCCATCTCAACAAATAATGTGCATTGCTGTGTGACAGAATTGGTGGTTAGATGTAGTGACACACTAAGGTACACATGGTACAGAGTAATTCTTTTTGAGAGCCAGTTAGTCCAGGACTGGATGTAATGAAGTTTTGGCACTCCATTTATAGTGTTGGCCCCCTTGGTGATGTGTCAGTCACCAAACCCACATTGGTGCCTTCATGACCTGTGGCTTCAGCTTCTATTCTGTTGCCTTAACCTCTTCATAACACATGACGTACTGAGTACGTCATGGATGGTGTCAGGTTAATCCTTGCCAGCTGCCGCCGGCAGTGATCACATCGCATGTCAGCTGATTTGAACAGCTGACATTTGCGGCTATCAGGCATGAGTGGATTAACTACCCACTCGCGCCTCTTAGCCCCTTACAGCGCACTGTGAAAATGTTACAGCACAATGTAACAGCGCAATGCGGTAAGCATTCACTTTCCCTGCTCCATCGGAAGTCACATGATGTGATCACGTGGATCTGATGGTTGCCATGGTAGCACAGGGCCATGTGATGACTCCTGTAGCTATCATGAGTCAGTTCCGCTTACAGCCGGGAGAAGGCCGTGTGTAAGAGGAGAGCAGCTGTTGTGCAGATCAGAGCAATGCTGCTCTGATCTACAAGAAAGAATGAGTGATCAGACTGCTGATTATTATAGTCCCCTAAGGACACTAGTAAAATAAGAAAAAAAAGTTAAAAGAAAGTTTTAAAAAATTAAAACAAAAATAAAAGACCTAAAAGTTCAAATCACCCCCATTTGCTCCATTGAAAATTAAAGGGTTAAAAAATGAAATGTATATAAATATATATTTATTAAATATTTGGTATTACTGTGTTCAGAAATGTCCGATCTATCAAAATATAAAATCAATCTGATCGATAAAAAGCGTAGCAGCAAAAAAATCCATACGCCGAAATTACGTTTTTTGATCGCCTGCAAATTTTACACAAAATGCAATAACTGGCGATCAAAACGTCGCTTCGGCGCAAAAACCGTACAGTTAAATACATCAGATCAAGATACAAAAAATAAGCCATCATTGAGACATAGATCCTGAAAAATGAGAATGCTTTGGATCACGGAAAATGGTGCAAAAAAAGTGCTTCATTTTTTTTGGACAAACTTTTGAATTTGTTTTAACCCCTTATGTAAAAGTAAAGCTATACATGTTTGGTATCTATGAACTCGTACTGACCTGAGGCATTACACAAACACATCAGTTTTACTATATAGTGAACACTGAATAATCTATCCCAAAAACCATCATGCAATCGCACTTTTTTGCAATTTATTTTGCAGTAGGAGTTTTTTCTTACTGTTTTCCAGTACCCTACATGGTAAAACTTATGGTTTCAATTAAAAGTAGAACTCGTCCCACAAAAAATAAGCTCTTATATGGAAAGCTCTTATATTGACAGAAAAATTAACAGTTACGGCTCTTGGAAAAAGGGGAGCGAACCCCCCCTAGAAAAACAGAAAAATCGCCTGAGGGTGAAGGGGTTAAAATAAGTAATTGACTGAGGCAACTATACCTTACAGAAAAGCCACAAGTCTACTTCATTTACAACATCCCTAGATGTTAGAATCTGAATTGGTGTCATTAATTGATGTCCATATGGTCTCATGCCTGCATTTTCACCATCCGCCTAAAAGAGAAGTCTTACACATTCTGTACATTCCATCTATGTTTTCTGGTGCTCAACTATAAGGCCAGCAGATTTGTGACTTCACCACCCACCGACACCTATGACATTAGCATCTAATGGCACTGACACACTGATTCTCTTTAAAATGCTTTTCGTTAAGGTCCACAGACAAACTACTGGTATATATCTTTACTAGGAACAAGGTGTCTTATATAAAGCTGCTGAATTTCTATATTGATGAAGACTGAAGCGGCTATAGCCATGGCGAATATGTTGGCACACTTGAAACTATTCCAGAAAATTAACTATTTTTCCCAGAAAATTAATGCAGTTACAAATATTTTGTTATACACGTTTATTTCCTTTGTGTGTATTAGAAAACATAATTTCACACAGACCCCCAAAAATGGGCCACACAAATTTGTTGTTACCTTTCCAAAATTGTGGGTAAACAACTTTGTCTCAAGCATGTGATGCTCATTCAAACTCACCTGTGGAAAATAACAGGTGTGGGTAATATGAAAATCACACCTGAAACCAGATAAAAATAGGAGAAGTTGACTCAATCTTTGCATTGTGTGTCTCTGTGTGCTCTACTAAGCATGGAGAACACAAAGAGGTGATGAAAACTGTTTAAGGACTTGAGAACCAAAATTGTTGAAAATTATCAAGGTTACAAGTCCATCTCCACAGATCCTGATGTTTCTTTGTCCACAGTGTACAACATAATCAAGAAGTTTACAGTCCCTAGTACTATAGCTAATTTTCTTGGCCATGGATGACAGAGAAAAAATGATGAAAGGTTGCAATGCAGGATAGTGGATAAGCAGCCCCAATCAAGATGCAAAGAAATTCAAGCAGTCTTGCAGGTTCAGGGTGCATCAGTGTCAACATGAACTATTCGTCAACATTTGAATGAAATTAAATGCTATGATAGGAGACCAAGGAAGACCCCACTGCTGACACAGAGACATAAAAAAGCTAAACTGCAGTTTGCCAAAATGTGCGTGATTAAGCCAAAATCCTTTTGGGAAAGCATCTTTTTAACGGCTGTGGAACAGCACATCATTCTAATTCCCATTGAACACCTGTGGAGAGATCTTAAAATTGCTGGTGGGAGAAAGCACCCTTCAAATATGAGAGACCTGGATCAGTTTGCAAAAGAAGAGTGGTCCAAAATTGAAGTTGTGAGGTGTAAGAAGCTTGGTGGTTATAGGAAGCGATTGATTGCAGTTTTTATTCAAAAAGAAGTGCAACCAAATATGAAGTTGAGGGTGCCAACATTTTCGTCCGGCCCATTTTTGCAGTTTTGTGTAAAATGATGTCCCGCAACCCCTCACTCTGAGAGGCGCTTAAGAAAGCTAGGGCGAAACACGTGTTGAGTGAGGGGTCGTGGGCTAACACTGCTGCCATTATTAGATAATTATGATGTCTCCTTGTCTTTCTAATTGATTTTGGTTTATCATATACTATTGCACCAGTAAGGGGAGCCAGTGGCGTATTATAATTTACATCACTGTTATCTCCACTGTGCTTCTGATAGTGATTACCATTTTTTGGATTTGTTGGCTATTATGGGATTATACCATTGTTAACTGTTGGTACCACTGTTACTACTATTACTTTGGCGTATTATATACTGTGGTACCTGTAGGGGGAGCTGGTGGTATCTTATAACCTGATATCACTATTTTTATCACTGTGCCTTTTATCATGACCAATACCCACTATTTTTAATCCTTTGTTATTATGGGATTATATAAATGATAACTGCTGGTACTATTGTCATTACAATGTTTTTGTAATATTTTTAAAGATATTTTTTGAGGTGTTTCATCAATCTACTCCATGTGTGATTTTCTCTTGGGAAGCCCTGATTGTTTTATCCATAACCCTGTATAACATCAATTTATTTATAATAACTGTCTAATTAATTCTATACTAAGCACTATTTTGCTGATTATATATATATATATTCTTAATATGCATTAATAAAAATTGTAAAAATTGTTTTTACATATGTTGATGTTGTCACTTTGTGTTTTGGCCATTCACATATGGCTGAGGTTGGATAATATCATTAATGTCTTAACTGTTGATTATATAACAATTTGTTGTTAGGACTTTTTGGTGAAAAAGGAAATAAACATAGCAAAATGCGTAATTCCAATAATATTCTGGCAGAAATACATCATATTATGGAACAATGTCAAGGTTGTCAATACTTTCGATCATGACTTTATATACAGTACAACAACATGAACTTCACGCTACAAAGTTGTGCAATCAAAATTTATTACTCAGTATACCTTAGATTTCATATAAAGACATATTAAGGATTTATTATCACATTACATATGGGAAGAAAATGTTGGCATGCTGATTTGGAGTGCAAGTTATGTAATATGGACCTTTATGGCTTAGGAAGTGTCAAGCAATGCATATGGTTTTCTAGTATAGAGGTGCAGAGACTCTGTGTACCTTCATACAACCTCCACTTTAATATGTGGCCCAATGTTCAAGCATTTTAAAAATCACAGTGTGTAATAATAGGATAGGTTCTCCCAAAAGACAATTTTCCTACGTTGGCAAAATTGGTTCTGCTACCAGTTTATAGCTTCAATAAATGTTGATGGTCTCCAGGCAATTCTTTTCTTCAGTACCTCCTAAGGTATGTTTCACAGTTAAATCCCATGGTGATTTCTAAACTGCTCCTTACTTCTTGCCCTATGGCTTTACAGGCATCAGGTAACAGTCTTTTCTAATTTGAGTAGAGACTCTATAGATCTTCTGTTCTAGCGTTTGTCTTGCAAACTTTAAGAGTACAGCTATGATTCTTTCATCTCCTGGGGCGTTGTTCATCAGATTCCTGATTACTTTTCACTTTTTATCGTGTAAACATATTCCTCCTTGTATATCTGTTTCATTCTGTCCTTTTTTTTTTTTGTTCTAGTCAAATGTTATTTGCACTATGGCAAATAGCTGACATTCCTGGGTAAAGCTGAGCCCAAGTAGGCTTGAGTCTGACAGAGCAAGAGCTTCTCTAACAGTGACTTCTTTTGTCTGGCTCATAGAGAGGATTCTGAGGCATGGGACCTCACCCAAACCAATTATCCTCACATGCCCTTAACTGTTGTCTTCTACAAAATAGTAAAATAATAAACTTCCTAAAAAAAAATGGCAATTTTCAAATATTTTTATGTAGACAAGGGATGAGTGAGCACTACCATGCTCGGGTGCTTGGTACTGGAAAGGATTAGGTCGGACGCTGCGGCGGGCTCGACTTGAGCACCAAGTATAATGGAAGACAATGAAAAACGCAAGTTTTTTTCTGGATATTTCTGTAAAAATGCTCGAGTTTCCCTTTAACTGCCATTATACTTGGTACTCAAGTCAAGCCCGTTGTAGAGTCCGAACAGCTCGTTTACAGTACCGAGCACTCGAACATGGTAGTGCTTGTTCATCCATAGTGTAGATGTCTATAGAGTACTTGTGCTTACAGATTGTTAAAAAAGATATCTTGGCTTAGGTTTGGCTTTCTTATTTGGTACTCTGGGTAAACTACAACAATATTTATCACATTCCCTCACTTTAGCATTTGGAAATAATAACTCTAGCTGTGATTCAGTTGTGTCCCGGAGGTTTTGAGGAACTTAAAGTGACAGACATGTAAGGTCTGAGCAGTGGCATTGCTAGGGTCAGAAAAGATCAGGGGTCCAAGACGCAACATGTAAGCCCTCTCCTCCTCCCAAAAAAGTATAACACTACAGATAAAACGGTGATCACTCTCTGAGTATGTAAGCGGATGGTGAATTGAAGATGCACTCAGTTGACATCTTACAGTATCTGAAAGTAAAAGTCGCCATCTGCTGGTCGAGAAATACAAAGAGGAACTAAAGAGTTAAGTGTGGGTTTCCTCAAGTTTAGAAAAGACGATGGGTCAGATGGCAGTTGTGGTGTAGTTTCGAAATATAAAATGCTCGGCTGAGCTGAGAAGGTAAGGAGTTGACGCCAGTTGCTGTACCAAGCAGGTGGTGTTACCAGGAAAGAGGTTTACAGCCACCTTTGACACACAAGGGCTCAAAAGCAGTCAGATCCAAATGAAAGTTTGAGTTTGAGAAGACAGACCAAATCCAGACAAGGCTTGGGAGAGGATATGAGACTGTAGCAAAGAACTGTTACTGTGGACCTTTGCTTTCCTGCACAGACGTGCGGTACTGGGAGTGGATTGGGGCCGTGCTTCAGGTAGCGAAGTTAGCCAGCACATTGAGTGAGAGAGACCACTCCTGAATTGGACTTGTGGTGTAGCGGGTGTTGTTGTAGACTCCGTCGGGGCCTGTGTACTATTTTTTTTTAAATCAGATCTTTTTTATTAAACAACTAGGAATCAATAGAGAGAAAATATATTGCATCTTATATAACTAGTAAAGGCGTACATTGAAAAAACATATGTTGTCTATAAATCAGGTTCTTCACTGTATAAAAAAAAAAAAAAAGGATTCTTAGATCATAATTATATAAATTGAGCCTACAAACAACATGGCTGCACAGATAAACAAAAGATAAATTATGCAATAATACCTCAGTCTAATAGGAAAGCCTCCTCCATCAGCCGTGTCGCTCCGCATCATATTTCCATACCAGCTTGCCTCTCTCTTCCCGTTTAGTCATCAATCAGTTGTATTGTGATATGATATATTTGGTCTATGAGTCCCAGGGTTTGTTTGCAGAAATCACCAATGTGTCCACACTCCCACATAACATGCATCAAATGGGCATCATCCTGTCCACACCTAATACATTGTGCATTTGGTCTAAGGGGTACTTTGCACGTTGTGACATCGCTACTGCGATATCGTCGGGGTCAAATCGAAAGTGACGCACATCCGGCGCCGGTAACGACGTCGCAACGTGTAAAGCCTAGATGCGCCGATAAACGATCTCAAAAGCGTCGTAAATCGGCGATCTGTGTAGCGTCGGTCATTTCCATAATGTTGCACCAATAGGAGATACGATGTTTTTCCTCGTTCCTGCGGCACCACACATCGCTGTGTGTGATGCCGCAGGAGCGAGAAACATCTCCTTATCTGCCTCCACCGGCTATGCGGAAGGAAGGAGGTGGGTGAGATGTTTACATCCCACTCATCTCTGCCCCTCCGCTTCTATTGGCCGCCTGCCGTGTGACGTCGCTGTGACGCCGCACTACCCGCCCCCTTAGGAAGGAGGCGGGTCGCCGGCCAGAGCGACGTCGCAGGGCAGGTAAGTGCGTGTGAAGCTGCCATAGCGATAATGTTCGGTACGGCAGCTATCGCAAGATATCGCATGTGCAACGGAGGCGGGTACTATCACGCTCGGCATTGTTAGCATCGGCTATCGATGTTGCAGCGTGCAAAGTACCCCTAAGTCCTATCCTGAATAATAGGCTGGGAGTTTTATATACCCTGTGGATGAGATATATTTGAGAAAGCCTTTGGCACTCAGAGACCGCCAGTTTAGGGACCTGTTCTAGAATGTCAGACCACTGGTCTTCCGTCAGGGGACTAACATCCCGTTCCCATTTACTTTTAACAGTCAGAGGGTACGTCTCTAGATGGGCAGGTAGTAATCTTTTGTATAGTTCAGAAATAAGGCCTTTAGAGGACTCAGATGTAAGTAGCATATGTAATGTTTGATTATGTGTCACTGTCATCAGGTTTGTCCTCCTCTGTCTTTCCAGTGCGTGTCTCAGCTGTAAGTATTGATAAAAGAAGAGATGCGGGAGGTGAAACTCCGTTCTCAATTGCTCAAAACTCTTAAGAATATTATTTTGTAGTACTTGTGACACTAAATGGATCCATTTATCTTCCCATCCTCTGAACCCCACTAATTTTTTAATTTCTGGCAAATCCGGGTTCCGCCACAGTGGCCAGAACTCCGTAGGCCCATTTATCTTCAAAAGAAACTTACCTCTGTCCCATACCCTAAATATCATAGCCAACGTGGGATATCGTGCCCCATTTATCTGTCTTTGTCCTACATCCAACTGGCAACCCGGATATTTCCATACCGATCCCTCTCTCACTATATCACCACTATTATCATACGCTCCTTCTTTGCCACAACTCCTAAGATGTCGCATCTGGGAGGCTATATAGTATATATATATATATATGGGTTTGGTACCGCCAGTCCTCCCTCCTCCTTTCTCCTCTGTAGCACTTCCAGTCGAATCCTAGCCTGTTTTTTCTTCCAGATAAGTTCCTGGAATAATGTATTAATTTTTGCAATAATTTCCTACGTATCCATACTGGAGAATTCTGTATAAGATATAGTAATTGTGGCATCATTACCATTTTGATTAAGTTGGTTCTACCGATATTTGATAGCGGCAAGCGACACCAGGTGTGTACCTTTGCTCTGAACTGCTGCAACAGGGGTTCCAGATTTAGGGCCTGGAAAGCCTTCGGATTTGGGCTAACAGTTATTCCCAGATTCTTAAACTCTTGGACCACAGGAACCGGTATCTGCAAGTCCGAGAAATCCACCGGGAGAGGGTCTATCGGCATTAAAGCCGATTTGAACCAATTAATCCGAAGTCCAGACCTACGCCCAAATTCTTGAATGATATCCATTGCTGGCAAAATCGAAGAATGTACCCTGTCTAAATATAAAAGTAGGTCATCCGCATATAATGATATTTTCTGCTCCACTGCTCCACACCTAAATCCCGTTATCTCCCTGGACTTCCGTATTGCAACTGCCAATGGCTCCACTGCAGTAGCAAATAGCAAGGGCGAGAGCAGGCACCCCTGTCTAGTACCTCTTCCAAGAGGAAAAGACTCAGAGACCCTGCCATTAGCCCTAACCTTCGCCACCGATGAGTCATATAGCAGCTTCACCCAGTTTATAAATCTGTGTCCAAAACCCATTTTCCAAAGTACCGCCCACAAATACCCCCATTCTAGGCTATCGAACACCTTAGCGGCGTCTAAGGACAAAATTGCCCTTTACCCTGGCTTCTCAGAACTCTGTTGAATCCCTAAGTATAATTTTCTAAGATTCACAGATGTGGCTCTACATGGAATACATCCTGTTTGATCATTCTGTATAATAGATGAGATGACTCGAGACATCCTATTGGCGAGCACCTTGGCCAGTAATTTAACATCTGTTGGTAGTAGAGAGATTGGGCAGTACGAGTGCGGGATCTCTGGATCTTTTCCGGGTTTTAATATTAAAACTAATAAAGCTTCCCTCATAGAGGGCGGGAGGACCCTCTGCCTTTCGGACTCTTCAAATACTTTAAGACGTTTAGGTAGCAGTAAGGGTGCATAAGTTTTATAAAACTAGCCAGGCAGGCCATCCGTTCCCGGAGCTTTTTCATTTTGCGTCTGGCCAAGCGCTTCCTCTAATTCTTCCAACAGGATGTCTCGATCCAACAAATCCCTTTCTTCGTCGGCTAGTGTGGGGAGAGAGAGAGCATCCAAATATTGCTCAATCTCACTCTCCGTAAGGTCACAGTCTGATGTGTATAGTCGCATATGATACCTCTTTATCTCCCTCACTATGTCCTCACTTTCCGTTATAAGATCACCCGACTCCGTCTTCAGCCTATTTATATATGAAGATCCTTCCCGCACCCTAATGACCGTGGCTAGTAGGTGCCCTACTCCTTCCCCCTCTATGAAGTATTTCTGTTTCAGGAAGTAGCGTTTATTTGCTGCCGCCGACATGAGATTTTCTTTGAGTGACGTTTGTGCCTTCACTAGAGTGTTTTTAGTTTCCTCTGTCGGGTTGAGCAGCACCGCAGTCTCCGCAACAGATACTTCCTGAATTAGACTCTGGGTGTAGCGTCTGTTTTGTTTTTACGTATGCATATTTCTCAGATATAGATGCCCCTGACCACGGCTTTAATAGAGTCCCAGACTATATGTGATGGTGCGGAGCACTCATTAAGTTGGAAATATTATAAAATAGTATCATGCAATGACCCCCTATAAGCTGGATCCAGAAGGGATTAAGTTTCCAGATAGGCCTAGACAGGGTGAGGGGGTTTCCCCATGAAAGTGTAACATGGAGTGGTGAGTGATCAGATACGCTTCTAGTTAGATAGGCCACCGTTTGTACATATGAGGTCATAAATGTGTTCCCAATAGCCAGGTCTATCCGTGACATAGTGTGGTGGGAGCTAGAGTAGCAGGAAAACTGTTTGGATGTGGGGTTTTGGACGCGCCAAAGATCTACCAAACCCATCTCTGTCAGCATTCTAGCAAATGAAGTTGAGGCTGCGTTCTCCGATATGTTCCCCGAATGTAGCTTATCTAGATAAGGATGTAAATATGTGTTAAAATCTCCTATCAAAAGAGTCGGCGCAGGGGGAAGGAGTCTAAAACAGACAAGATTCTTTTTATTGGTTCAACTGAGTATGGTGGAGGGATGTACAGTTAGGTCCAGAAATATTTGGACAGTGACACAATTTTCGCGAGTTGGGCTCTGCATGCCACCACATTGGATTTGAAATGAAACCTCTACAACAGAATTCAAGTGCAGATTGTAACGTTTAATTTGAAGGTTTGAACAAAAATATCTGATAGAAATTGTAGGAATTGTACACATTTCTTTACAAACACTCCACATTTTAGGAGGTCAAAAGTAATTGGACAAATAAACCAAACCCAAACAAAATATTTTTATTTTCAATATTTTGTTGCGAATCCTTTGGAGGCAATCACTGCCTTAAGTCTGGAATCCATGGACATCACCAAACGCTGGGTTTCCTCCTTCTTAATGCTTTGCCAGGCCTTTACAGCCGCAGCCTTCAGGTCTTGCTTGTTTGTGGGTCTTTCCGTCTTAAGTCTGGATTTGAGCAAGTGAAATGCATGCTCAATTGGGTTAAGATCTGGTGATTGACTTGGCCATTGCAGAATGTTCCACTTTTTTGCACTCATGAACTCCTGGGTAGCTTTGGCTGTATGCTTGGGGTCATTGTCCATCTGTACTATGAAGCGCCGTCCGATCAACTTTGCGGCATTTGGCTGAATCTGGGCTGAAAGTATATCCCGGTACACTTCAGAATTCATCCGGCTACTCTTGTCTGCTGTTATGTCATCAATAAACACAAGTGACCCAGTGCCATTGAAAGCCATGCATGCCCATGCCATCACGTTGCCTCCACCATGTTTTACAGAGGATATGGTGTGCCTTGGATCATGTGCCGTTCCCTTTCTTCTCCAAACTTTTTTCTTCCCATCATTCTGGTACAGGTTGATCTTTGTCTCATCTGTCCATAGAATACTTTTCCAGAACTGAGCTGGCTTCATGAGGTGTTTTTCAGCAAATTTAACTCTGGCCTGTCTATGTTTGGAATTGATGAATGGTTTGCATCTAGATGTGAACCCTTTGTATTTACTTTCATGGAGTCTTCTCTTTACAGTTGACTTAGAGACAGATACACCTACTTCACTGAGAGTGTTCTGGACTTCAGTTGATGTTGTGAACGGGTTCTTCTTCACCAAAGAAAGTATGCGGCGATCATCCACCCCTATTGTCATCCGTGGACGCCCAGGCCTTTTTGAGTTCCCAAGCTCACCAGTCAATTCCTTTTTTCTCAGAATGTACCCGACTGTTGATTTTGCTACTCCAAGCATGTCTGCTATCTCTCTGATGGATTTTTTCTTTTTTTGCAGCCTCAGGATGTTCTGCTTCACCTCAATTGAGAGTTCCTTAGACCGCATGTTGTCTGGTCACAGCAACAGCTTCCAAATGCAAAACCACACACCTGTAATCAACCCCAGACCTTTTAACTACTTCATTGATTACAGGTTAACGAGGGAGACGCCTTCAGAGTTAATTGCAGCCCTTAGAGTCCCTTGTCCAATTACTTTTGGTCCCTTGAAAAAGAGGAGGCTATGCATTACAGAGCTATGATTCCTAAACCCTTTCTCCGATTTGGATGTGAAAACTCTCATATTGCAGCTGGGAGTGTGCACTTTCAGCCCATATTATATATATAATTGTATTTCTGAACATGTTTTTGTAAACAGCTAAAATAACAAAACTTGTGTCACTGTCCAAATATTTCTGGACCTAACTGTATACCCCAACCAGAATAAATTGTTATGCAAAAAACCACAGATTTGAGATGAGGGAAAATGCTTAACAAAATCATGTTTGTTTATCAATTACTCCCTCTCTATGTGATGGATATAGTAGTATAGAATAAACTCCATAAGTATGAGTATTCAAAAAATGCGTGTAGAGAGATACACACACAAGGAGTGCTATATTCAAAACATGTAAATAGTTTATTGGTTACAAGAAATTTTTTTTACAAACACAGACACGTTTAAAAAATCATCATATTATACAAACGATTATTAGGGGACTCCTAAAAAAGGTTGGGATAGTAAGTGAGTGTCCAGTACCAAATGTAAAGATGGTATGTAACAAAAGGCGCTTTCTGAGTGTAGATATAGTGCTCACAATATAAATATCCACGTGTGACTAAATATGGCCTAAGTCAGGGAGCATGAGATAATATTCTATGAGCAGATCATTAGGGAAAGTGCATTCTATAATAAAGGGTTAAATACCCTATGTATCAGGCTCAACCATAGAGAAAGACAGCCAGAGTCCTGGTAACGGGGCACAGTGGTGATATTCCAACCCGTGCTGCACGCGCGTATCGCGTAGGCAGCTTCTTCAGTAGAGTGGGATAGGCATATCGCAGGTCTCTAAGGTCCATTTTAAATCTATGTTGAGACGTGTTGCAAGTGTATTTGGGATGTATTCAGGTGGATCTCGTTCATCTCATGTGGCACATGCACTGCAGCAGGCACCCGGGGATGTGCACACACAAGCCGGGGGCACTCAGGCTGATGTGCGCCCCGCTCAGGGAGAACTCTCCCGATGACATCATTTGGGCATGCGCATCAGCGTGTTAGAGGCCCCAGGGTGTATGCACCCGGAAGTGCTCGCTACAGCGCACGCGCCCGGTGAGGAAAGGATCCACATAGCTGTCCGTCCATTTCATTATATGGAAAGTAAAGGTTATGTGACAAATGGAATGTTTCACAGAGGTGACCGTATATTATGTGGATAATTGAACCATCACAGAAAAACGAATGGATGTTAAAATAACAAATATAACATAATATTGCAGAGGTAATTAAAAAAGTTATACACATAGGTAAAACATTACTTCATGATGAAAGTTAGTTTCACATTCAGTTCTCAATATAAAATAATAATTGAGGTGTCATTTCTTATTGTGTGGGAGTTCCCATATCTTGTACAGACAGGGAACGGCCAGACAATTTGAAAGTCCAAAGGAGAATAATTGTCTTAAGGGATTGTGAAAAGCAGTCGATTTTTACATAAGTCATCATATATCAATAAGTACGGTTCATAGGTAACACACCTATATCATAACAATCAAAAAAGATTAATGGATACAGACAAAATATAAGAATATATATAGATATGGAATGTGACACCTAATATGGGGGACAGTATATTAAGATGGAGTAGTCAAGTGAATCCGTATATGAGGATGTTCCTTTCCCAGTTGCAACATGTCAGAGTTGTTGAGAATACTTCAGGAAATAGGAGAATGTAGAATAAAGCATTCAAGCTCATGAATAGTTACTAAAAATTAAAAACATAGAGACAAAAGAACAGTTAAAAATGAATCATAAGGGAGTAAAAAACTACCATAGTTAGAGAACTAGGAAAATGGTGGGTGGCATATATTATAGGAAGGGGGCAAAACTAAGTTTTTCATTTAACCCAACGGGGGTCATAGTGCCTAAAATAGTGATCCACCGGCACTCCAATTACGCAAGTTGTTTCTTCAAATCCCCTCCTCTGATACTGCAGTGGAGGGCATCAATGCCCTTCACTTTTAGTCGAGAGGGGTCACAGTTATGGGCAATTTTGAAGTGTCGGGGGAGAGTTCTGAGGGATGTAAGATCATCAACTTGTTTGGAGTTAATAATATCATGGACATGCTCCCTGATTCGGACTCGGAGCTGTCTTGACGTGAGTCCGATATAGATTTTAGAGCCGGGGCATGTCGCGTGATATATGATAAAAGTACTACTGCAAGATATATGTGTCGCGGGCGGAGGAGGGGACGCTGCGCTCTCCCACTGCTCGGGTCCTGCTGCCGCTGCTGCTGCGGCCTGCTGCTGCTCGGTGGCTCGAGCGATGGGCCGGATCCCGGGGACTCGAGCAGCGCTCCTCGCCCGTGAGTGAAAGGGGATTGGTTTTTGGGATTGTTTATTGTCCGTGACGCCACCCACGGTTGTGGTGATTGTATGGACACCACCGCTGCTCTGAATGGGGATCCTGGGAGCGGTGACAGGGAGCAGCAAAGTTGTTGGCTCTCCCCTCCGTGGGTAGGGGTTGGTTGTCCCGGGGCCCAGTGATGGGGTGGAGGATGAGGGATGGCGGGCCGGTGCAGGGCTTAGTGGGGTGCAGGGACGCGGGGGCAGCGCTGTGCCTCACGGCACTGTGGTACTCACTCGGCCTGAGACGGGGACACAGTTCTCGGTAAAACACATGGCTGGAAAGACGGTTCCCACGGACGGCTGCTGTTGCTTTTCCCCAGTAGTTGACGGTGACGGTCCCTTTTCCTGCACCTAAGATGATGTTGGTAGCGATGGGTTCCCACCGGTAACCCGCTCCCCGGCTTGGATATGGGCCGGAGGAGCCCCTCTTTGCCCGCAGGTGCTGGCCCTGAGAAACTGGTGCCTTGGCAGTGGCGGTGTCTCTCTCTAACGGTTGGACTGTTGCCTTCAATCGGGACTTGGTTGTTGGGAGACCCAGAGGTCCCCTTCACTGACGGATTTGGCAAATTCACGGCGACTCCTAGCCTTGCCGGGATCCGAAAGGCCCCTGCCAATGGTGCTGACTTCTCTTCGTATACCGCTCCGGTACCGCCGGGCCACCACCCGTCCACGGTCCTTTCGGCAACCTCCAAGCAGCCTCTCCTGCAGACAGTCACCGCCGTCTGCTGACCTTGCTGTCTCAGTCCGGGGCGCACACCCGGACCAACTTCAGGCTTCCTCAACTGTCACTTTCTCTTCCACCTTAACTCCTCTCTCTTGCTCCTCTACCACTTCACTTCAACTCCTAAACTCATCTCCCTGGTTTTCCCGCCTCCAGGGCTGTGAACTCCTCGGTGGGCGGAGCCAACCGCCTGGCCCACCCCCTGGTGTGGACATCAGCCCCTGGAGGAAGGCAACAAGGGTTTTTGGTGTAGCTTCGGTGTACCTATCTGGGGTGTAGGGTGTGGTGGTGTCATGACCTGTGACCCCTGGCTTGCCCAGGGCGTCACATATGCTTCAAGATTTTGTAGCATTTTTTAGAGTTATTCATAGATTTAAACTCCAAACTTTGAATTATGTTCCCCTCCCCGCATGGGTAGCATCCTCCTTTCCTTTCTGTTCTCAGATTGCCATAAAAGTTTTTTGGTTTAGCCACGTAGTGGCTATTAACTAAGATGTCTTTCAGATTCCTTCCTTTTCGGGGGGTCATTAGGGGGAAATCTGAAAGGGATTTACCCAGGGCGTCATCTGTTTTTAGAACCTCCCAATGGTCTTGTAAGGAGGTTCTAATAACATGCCACTGACAATTAAATGTCGAGATGAATCTGATTACATTTTTTTGTTGTTTATTAAGGGGGGGTATGTTTAAAGAGTAATTGTTCCCTCGGGGTATGTTTCGACCTGAGGTAACCATGTTTAATTATACGGTTACTATACCCCCTTTCTTTAAAGCGTTCTGTAAGGTCAATAGCTTGGGTTTCGAATTTTTGTTTTGTTGAACATACACGCCTCGCCCTCAAGAATTGCCCTGTAAGAATGGCCCTGATCGTGGACTGCGTGTGAGCTGATGAGGCGTGCAGAAGGGCATTCACAGAAGTGTTTTTTCTGTGAATGTCGGTCTGCAAAGCCCCATCAGCCCCCACTTCAAAATGAATATCCAGAAAATCAATAAATTTATGGTGTGCGTTATATGTTAATTTAATGTTCAAATTGTTCTGGTTGAGGTCTTTCATGAATTTTACCAACAGAGACTCAGCACCTTGCCACAGGAACAGCACGTTATCTATATATCGATACCAAAAAATAACGTGTTTTGAGAATAAGATGGAATATGTTTCGTTCCCATTTGCCAAGGAATAAATTGGCGTAAGCCCATGGCTGTGCCACGTCTGTGAAGGTAGAATCGATCTTTAAAAACAAACACATTGTGAGTCAAAATGAATTCCAAAAGTTCTATGATTTGTCCACGTAAAGGGCCGCCCAGGTTACTACCCTCGAGGAAGAAGCGTGTCGCTGCTATACCACCCTTATGTGCAATGCAAGTGTAGAGGGACTCCACATCCGCGGTCACCAACCACATATCGTGGTCGATGTGGAGGCCCTCTACCCTGGACAGCACATCAGTGGTATCTCATACAAAAGACGGAAGATCTTGTGCCAAAGGCTTGAGGTAATGTTCAACAAATTTACAAATAGGGTCACAGATGCCACCAATCCCCGAGATGATGGGGCGTCCATGGGGATTGGTGGCATCTTTGTGGACCTTCGGCAGTAAATAGAAGGTTGGAGTTTTTGGGTATTTAGCTATTAGACCTTCCATGACCTTTTTTGGAATAACTCCCTCCAGAAATGCCCTATCAAGGAAAATTTCGACTTGTGGACAAACGGACAAGGGGGGGGGGGGGAGGTGGTCGATCTGGGAAGCAGCGCTACAGGAAATTTGTCAGAAGGGATGGCAAATTGTTCGCTCAAGAGATCTTCAAGTGCTTGCAAAGCTTCTTGTTCCAGGTCAGACAGTAGTTGACCCTGAATATCCCGTTTTTGGTGTAATTTTTTCAAAATCAATTTGCGAGAAAACAGGGGAAGATCTTTGACAACTGTAAAGTAGTCAAATGGATTGGTAGGTACAAATGTCAATCCTAATTTAAGTACCTGTAATTGAGCATCTGAGAAGATATAAGAGGAAAGGTTAATTACCTCCAATTGGCCGTGCTTCCGTTTTGTGTCCTGGGCATCTCTAGGGGGAATCTTTCTCTTACTGCAGTATGCACCTCTATTTGATTTAGTAGGGTCAAAGGTATTCCTTTTAAAGTTTTTGAATAGAGTTGATCTGCCCTTGGCACCGTCTGTTCCTGATTCTTCACCCGAAGTAATGGATGAGAAGGATTGGGATCTCGATCTGGATTGAAAATGTGAAGGCAACTTCTTACCTCTCCACCTATATACCTGATGGTTTTGGAAGTCCATCAGCTCTCTTTGGAGTTTTTTGGTTTTTGTTGCCTTCAATTCTCCTTCCCATTTGACGAAATCAGATTCCATCTCATGGTAAAGTTTGGTTAACTCTGTAGTGGAGAGTTCTTTTTTTAAAAAGTCCTGGGTAGTTTCAATTTCTTTTTCGAGGTCTTTAAGGTTTTGGTCGTTATATTTAATCAGCAGCTCCATGAATTTTTTGGAGCCTTGATCCGTGCCATTTAACAATCTTATAGTCACGGCACTAATCCTTGATCAGTGTATTTGTGGCGCCCCTGCGGGTTCAGGTGCCACAGGGTACTACACCTCACTTAAGGTGCAGTATTCAACTCGGATATGGAGGTGGTCGTCCCCGGTAACAACCACAACCACAACCAACACATAACACGGGGTTTCTGTCACTGGGACCGGGCTAGGGTAGGAGCTGGGGTAGCCATCACGAGGTATGGGACCTCATGCCCACTAGTCAGGAACCTGGGAGGCGGGGCTTCCATAGGGGAAGTTAGGAGCCATCCGACACGATAGGCAGTCAGCATCGGACAGTGTCCGTGTGAGGTCGCACTTGGGAAGAGCATCAGACAACCAACAATTTGAGGCCTGTGGTCTGGAGCTGAAGGCTCAACTCGGGTTCTTAGGAAAAGAAGGGGAATCCCAGGGTTCGTGGGGAGTACAGCAGGCACCCATGACCCATTCCACGGCCCACGAGCTGGGGTGGAGGGAGACAATTTAAAGGAAACTAACAGAAAGGACCGCCGGTCTCAACTTCCGAAGTATCCGGGATCGATTGGAGCCCATCACAGCGGGGATCAGCACATTCTGATGGCTGCATGTGTGAGCAGTGAGTAAAGAGGCCTTGAACTGCACCGCTTGTGTCGATCTGTTGTCGGCGCCCATGCCATCACACCCCCAGCACTGTCAGCGTCTGAGAGACTACCACCACCATCATCCTCCCTGGGGCCACAGCGCTTCCTGTGGAAATCTGGACCATCCGAGCTGTGTTGTCATCCGTCCCAGCAGAGAAGTCCCGCATTGGCGGCTGATATTGGCCGCACACCACAGGTGGCGTCACGAACAACTACCTCCATCATCCCCATCCCCAGCCATTTTATTGACACCCGGTGTAACGGAACCGGGCAAGGCCATCGCGGAGTCCCAGGAGAAGCACCGCGGCCCGGCGACGAGTAACCCTCGACCCCGTGGGTGTGTCATATTTTAAATAAATCATTGTTGATTCAGTCCCCACTGTCTCCTCATTGTCTGTGCCCCTGCATCCAAGTAAACTGTTTACAGGTATAGATATTCTATATTCTACCACTGATAAAACAGTGATAAGTCTAGTACAGATAATGTAGTTGTTCCCTGCAGTCCTATGTAATACAACAGATAACAGTGCTATCTCTGAGTATAGATAATATACTCTGTTACCAGCAGTCCTATCTAACGCCACAGATAACACAGTGATAACTTTAGTTCTAAATAACACTATTGACACCACTTGCAGGGGCCCTGGCATGTTGCTACACTGTACTGCTTGATAGAAGAACTGCCAGTATCTGCCAGAGAAAGGATGAGTCTCCTGCAGTCCTGCTACTTCTGAATACTATTTGCCATTTGCCATGATCCTCAAGAGTGCACCCCCAAGGACAGAATTACTTAACTACACTTACTAGACAGTACCACCATAGCCTCCAACCATCTTTAGCTGCGATGGAGTATTTACTGTAACAGGACTCTGGCTCGCTTATGTAAAAGCTAGCTTGTCAATGTTAAAGAACTAGTAATGCTAAACTTGACTACTACTAATAAATATACAATACTAAAAGACATCTTAAACATTTCCTGTTCCGCATGCTTTATATGTAAGAACAGTGAGTAGACTAAATGGTGAGTTGAAACTGTATACTGATAAATATTTATTATACACACCAAAAGTCTTCTGTTCTTTATTCTACTAAATGGCACAATACTAATAATTTATGAAACTCCCAATAACCAAACATTATTTTTCTTCCACGTTGCTTCAAACTCACACAATAGCAGCCCAACTAACACTAAAGCTGGGTTTACACACTGCAACATCGCAAAGGACATCGCTGTAACGTCACCGGTTTTGTGACGTAATAGCGACCTCCCTAAGTCTCTGCTAAGTCGCTGGTGAGCTGTCAAACAGGCAAACCTGGCCAACAACTCAACAGCGATCCGGACCTGCAGAGCGACCTAGCTGGTTGTTGGGGACGTTGATAAGCAGCCTTTTGAAAGGGAAGTTGCTACCAAAGTCTCTGCAAAGTCTTCACACACTGAAACTTCATGCTGCACAGCGGGAAACAAAGGACCTAGGAATGGTCCTGAACGATTTGTAACGATTACAACTTCACAGCAGGGGCCGGGTCGCTGATAAGTTTCACACACTGCAACATCGCAAACAACATCGCTATTGCGTCACAAAACCGGTGACGTTACAGCGATGTCGTTTGAGATGTTGCAGTGTGTAAACCCAGCTGTACTATCCCTAGATGAAGATCAAGTTGTTAATTGTAGTACAGCCACCACTGATAAGAATAATGCTGAGGAAGGTTATGGTTTGTTTGTTCAGGGGAAGGGGATAATGCAGAGGTCCCAGATGTTACTTAGCCCAGCATGCTCATCATGATGTCAGTAGTTAAAGATAGAGTGCATATGTCCATGTCCAGCAAAAACAGAGGCGTATCTAGTCCCAGGTTTGGGGGATGTTCCTCAGCAAACAGCACCAACCGGTCACATAGCCTCTCTGTATACAGAACAACAAAAAGACTTTTGTCCAGCTCACCTGTTTCTCATAGGAGATTGCTTATCCAGGACCGTGCAAGGAAAAGGAAGGTAGCAGAACTCATAGCATTAATTTCAAAAACATTCCAGCAATCCAGTCCATGCAAAATATTTCATTAAAAAAATTCACATTTTATTTATAAATCCATATTAAAATGTCCATAGCAAGGTTCAAATTGCCCCACAAGAGGACGCGTTTCGAACAACCAAGTTCTTAATCTGTCTCTCAAGACAGATTAAGCACTTGGTTGTTCGAAATGCGTCCTCTTGTGGGGCAGTTTGAACCTCTCTGTATACAGTATGAGCCCCCACATAGCCCCTATATACAGTATTAGCTCCTGCAGTCTCCTAAATACAGCATGAGCCACACATAACTTCCTATATACATTATGAGCCCCCACATAACCTCCTATAAAATTTTATTAGCCCCCACATAGCCTTCTATATACTTTATGAACCCCCACATAGGCTCTTATATACAATACTAGAAGGTGGCCCGATTCTAACGTATCGGGTAGTCTAGAATGTGTATGTAGGTTAGCAGATTGAATAATAAGGTAATGAATGGACTGGATGGGTTAGGTTTAATTTAGTATATTCTTATAATTGTTTATTGGTTTATAGGCTCTTTAGCGTGCGCGGTGTGGCGACGGTTGTCATTGTAATGATGTCATTTTGGAGCAAGCCATGGCACTGAGGACGTCAGTGCCGGGGACTGCATGGCTGGGGACAGGTGATTATCCAGGTGTGTGTGTGTGTGTGTGTGTGTGTGTTCAGTGTATGCTTGCGGAGGGCGGAGTGCGGCGGGGGCGGAGAAGAGCGGGGTAATGTGTGCTGGGGGTGGAGGGCCGGGGGGGGTAGAGCCGAGCTGGGCCATGGCGCTGAGGACGTCAGTGCTGGGGACTGCATGGCTGGGGACAGGTGACTATTCGTGTGTGTGTGTTCAGTGTATACATGTGGAGGGCGGAGTGCGGGGGGGTGGAGTCGAGTGAGGTAATGTGTGCGGGGGGCGGAGGCGAGCGGTGGGTATGTGTTGGCTGGGTTGCTGGTGTGGGCTCCCCGGCGAGCGGTGGGTATGTGTCGGCCGGGTTGCCGGTGTGGGCTCCCGGGGGTGCAGCACTCACCGGGGAGTCGGGGCTCCATGTGGGTGCGGGGAAAAGTGTAGGGCGTCGTCTTGTTGGCCCGTAGCTTGGGCTGTTCAGTTAGCTGAGACGTTGGTCGCAGGCTCTTTAACGCGCGCGGTGTGGCGACGGTTGTCACTGTAATTACGTCATTTTGGAGCAAGACAGACAGACAGAATAGGGCAATTATATATATAGATGAGCCCCCACATAACCTCCTATATACTTTATGAATCCCCACACAGCCTCCCACATACATGCAAATATTCCATACACATGAAAAAAAAAAACAAAAAAAAACACACTACATACCTCGTTCTTTTTCCCCTATTGCTCTGCTTATCTTTCCAGTTCACTGACTCTCCGCACAGCATAAGCGATGATGTGATGTCAATGAATATTCTCTGCTTCATGCTGATTGGTGGAAGACAGGGCCAGTGGCCCCTCCTCCACCAATGTATTCACCGCTTTCTGCATCCTGACCATGCAGAAAACGGTGACATCATGAAGTGGGCAACGGTGGACTGGTAGAGTGGGAGGGCATGATGCAGACAACTTATTTCAGCCCTTCAGCTGATTAGGTCCATGGGCTGAACATCCAGAGGGCCAGATGTGTCACATGGGCTAAACTTTGCACAGTCTTGGTATTTAAGAATGGCTATCACTGTCAACACTTAGAAGGGTTCTCTCACAAACAAAGTTCATTTTAATTAATAGAGTGTGGAATAATATTAATTCTACAATTGGATGTGTTAAGAATAAATATTCCTGTGCAGAGATAATCTCATATATGTGCCCCTGCTATGTACTGTGTAATGTTCGTGTCTTACCATGCAGAGCTTTTCCAGTTCATGGTTGGCATATACCACATCTCCTGGCCAGCGAAGCAAGATAAATCACTTATGCTATGAGAGTATATAAATGACACAATGAGGGCTCGCCGCTGTTGTTTTTTGATGGAAACATTTTTCCCCATTTGTTTTATAACCAGAGCGAGTGTGACATCACAACCTCACGTGAGCCCCAGGAACGCAAGCGCCAATGCCTTTGGAACGGCTCTGGAATGGGAGAGGTGAGTATAGGCTTTTTTTTATTTTAATGGGGACAAACATGGTGAATAAGAAGGAACTTGTTCAAGTCATTGACAAACACTTTAAAAAAAATGAGCTTTATTCAATTGATAAAAAAAACAAACAAAACAAAACCAAAAAGGGCCTGCACCCTAATATGTAGGTGCAGAAATATGCTGCGTGGCCAATGTAAAAGCATAAAACACTATGTGTCAGCACACTGCAATTAATGCATACATGAATACATCTATTATTAAACATGTGAAAAATGTGAGGTGTTTAGTTAAAAATATTTGATAAGTGTAGCAGCCATACAACCATGTTAAGGTCTACCTCATGGGGATGGTCCCTAAAGGCCCAGTCACACACAACAACTTACAGCGATCCCGAAAACGATGCGACCTGATAGGGATCGCTGGTAAGTCGCTGGGAGGTCGCTGGTGAGATGTCACACAGTCAGACCTTACCAACAATGCAGGAACGATACAGGTTGCAGTAGCGACCTGTATAACGATCTCAGCAGTCACTGTGACCCTGTCACACAGTGTCAAACCAGGGGCGTAACTAGGGGGGGACTGGGGGTGCACGTGCTCCGGGCGCAGTGTCAGGGGGGGCGCTGTCGGGACCCGCGTGCACCCGCGTGTCGGGACCCGCGTCCTTTCAGCAAGGATGGTGATGTATGCTGCGGCCGAGTTCAGGGGCCCGCAGGCAGCGCTCATGCCGACAGCTGCAGACTCTGATCCAAACCTGAATGCAGCCTTCACCACTGTGTAGGGGTTAAGTTTGTCTGTGGGCGGAGCTAGCACGCACCGTGCACTGCCCTGCCCTGCCGTCCCACAGATGATGGTAGATGATAGAATGTATGGGCTCCGTCCAGGTATGACTTAATTTGTCATGAAGCTGGTCACGCCCATTACCTGGAAGGAGCCCATACATTCTAGGCTCAACGCACAGAGGAAGAAATGAGCCGCCGAGCTGTATGTCCTGTCACCCACAGTGCTGTATACCCTGGAGAACTACCTATAATATCCCCCCACCTCAGTGATATATACCCCTAGAACTGTCTATAACCCCCCAGTGATGTATACCCCGCAGAACTGCCTATAATATCCCCCCACTGCAGTGCTATATACCCCCAGAACTGCCTATAAACCCCAGTGCTGTATACCCTGCAGAACTACCTATAATTTACCCCCACCTCAGTGCTATATACCCTGTGACGTATCAACCGGCTGTATTACAAAGGGCCGGTATGTTTTGCAGAAGCATGGGTGCTCTGCAATGTGAAGTTGGCTGGGACCTGTGGTTCCACAGGATTGCATTACATGCAGAGCCATGGAAGGGTGTGTGATGCTGATTACACACTCCTTACCACCTGTGGGTGTGGCTCCAGGGGTTAAAGCAATCCTGTCTCTGAACCTAGGTGGAGTGTGTCTAAGGGCAGTCTAGAGAGAGACTGACTCTAGACTTCCAGTGTGTGTGTGCTGGAAACGGGGAGAGCAGAAGCAGGGTGTTTTGCTCTGCTCAGGAGACCTTCTGTTGAAGGAAGGGGCTTTTAGGTCCATGTGCAAAGCCTGGCTGGAGCCAGGGGGAACCTGGTATGGACACTAGCCGCCTTCAGAGGAAGGTAACACGGATTGGACTTTAAGGATAAAGCCAATTACTGACAAGGGTCAGTCACACGTGTGAGGAAGTCCAAGAGTGTGTGGACTTTACGTTATATGTTGGACTTTGAGGATAAAGCCAAGGCATGGCTTCTTTCTGTTATGGGACCTAGCATGGTTTATTTGAGCTGTTAATAAACCATATGGTCTGTTAAAGAGACAAATTGTTCCGGTGTGCGTTAATCCCGATACCTGACGTGTGGCCCCCACACACTCGGGGCCCCACATCGTTACATATGGTGGAGAATGCGGGCATGCGGTCTGGTTGCTAGGGGAAATGCAGCCTGGTTGCTAAGGGCAACGGCCTAGGAAGTATTGCTGTGGATCGGTGGGTCCACGAACATTTTGTCTGCGCACTCAAGCAGCTAGCGGCGGATCGGCGGGTCCACGAACAGGGACAGCGTGCTTCAGCTGCTGGCGGTGAATCAGCGGGTCTGTGGGGTTCTGTGCTGCAGTGGCGAGAAACCAATGACTGGAGGTTCCAAGCCAGCCGGAATTGAGAGGCCCTGCTTGGTGAGCAGTGATACACCACAGGCTAGAGATCCTGGTTGTACGGGCGGTACAACCCGGAAAGCATGAAGGGGCTCCTGAGCCAGCAGCACCCCCAGCATGTGCCAGGAGGTCCAGTGACAGCAGTGGGGGCTGAAAGCCAAAAAGAGGGAACAGTCCATCCGGACGTTGTGGAAGAGCTGTACCAGTTCCTGGTCCGGGGACAGCAGGAGCTGTCAGTGTGCGGCAATGTCGCAGCCATGGACCAGTTTGAGCGTTTCCTTCGGGGCCTAGTATGGACACTAGGTGCCCAGGGAGATAAGGGCGAACGGTGTGAACTGGGGGCTAAGGACATTGCATGGAAACCCCAAAAGGGGGCGGTGTCCCAAAAAGGGGTGGTTGCCCAAAAGGGGGCGGTGTCCCAAAAAGGGGTGGTTGCCCAAAAGGGGGCAGTGTCCCAAAAAGGGGTGGTTGCCCAAAAGGGGGCAGTGTCCCAAAAAGGGGTGGTTGCCCAAAAGGAGGCAGTGTCCCAAAAAGGGGTGGTTGCCCAAAAGGGGGCAGTGTCCCAAAAAGGGGTGGTTGCCCAAAAGGAGGCAGTGTCCCAAAAAGGGGGGGTTGCCCAAAAGGAGGCGGTATCCCAAAAAAGGGTGGTTGCCCAAAAGGGGGCGGTGGCCCAAAAAGGGGCGGTGGCCCAAAAGGCGGTGGTGACTCACCAGGGGGTGGAGCATTCACAAACCGAACAGGTGGACTATAGCAAGGGGCAATGGGATTGGCCTTACCTATGTCCTACCTGCGGTATACAGTTAGGTCCAGAAATATTTGGACAGTGACACAAGTTTTGTTATTTTAGCTGTTTACAAAAACATGTTCAGAAATACAATTATATATATAATATGGGCTGAAAGTTCACACTCCCAGCTGCAATATGAGAGTTTTCACATCCAAATCGGAGAAAGGGTTTAGGAATCATAGCTCTGTAATGCATAGCCTCCTCTTTTTCAAGGGACCAAAAGTAATTGGACAAGGGACTCTAAGAGCTGCAATTAACTCTGAAGGCGTCTCCCTCGTTAACCTGTAATCAATGAAGTAGTTAAAAGGTCTGGGGTTGATTACAGGTGTGTGGTTTTGCATTTGGAAGCTGTTGCTGTGACCAGACAACATGCGGTCTAAGGAACTCTCAATTGAGGTGAAGCAGAACATCCTGAGGCTGAAAAAAAAGAAAAAATCCATCAGAGAGATAGCAGACATGCTTGGAGTAGCAAAATCAACAGTCGGGTACATTCTGAGAAAAAAGGAATTGACTGGTGAGCTTGGGAACTCAAAAAGGCCTGGGCGTCCACGGATGACAACAGTGGTGGATGATCGCCGCATACTTTCTTTGGTGAAGAAGAACCCGTTCACAACATCAACTGAAGTCCAGAACACTCTCAGTGAAGTAGGTGTATCTGTCTCTAAGTCAACTGTAAAGAGAAGACTCCATAAAAGTAAATACAAAGGGTTCACATCTAGATGCAAACCATTCATCAATTCCAAAAATAGACAGGCCAGAGTTAAATTTGCTGAAAAACACCTCATGAAGCCAGCTCAGTTCTGGAAAAGTATTCTATGGACAGATGAGACAAAGATCAACCTGTACCAGAATGATGGGAAGAAAAAAGTTTGGAGAAGAAAGGGAACGGCACATGATCCAAGGCACACCACATCCTCTGTAAAACATGGTGGAGGCAACGTGATGGCATGGGCATGTATGGCTTTCAATGGCACTGGGTCACTTGTGTTTATTGATGACATAACAGCAGACAAGAGTAGCCGGATGAATTCTGAAGTGTACCGGGATATACTTTCAGCCCAGATTCAGCCAAATGCCGCAAAGTTGATCGGACGGCGCTTCATAGTACAGATGGACAATGACCCCAAGCATACAGCCAAAGCTACCCAGGAGTTCATGAGTGCAAAAAAGTGGAACATTCTGCAATGGCCAAGTCAATCACCAGATCTTAACCCAATTGAGCATGCATTTCACTTGCTCAAATCCAGACTTAAGACGGAAAGACCCACAAACAAGCAAGACCTGAAGGCTGCGGCTGTAAAGGCCTGGCAAAGCATTAAGAAGGAGGAAACCCAGCGTTTGGTGATGTCCATGGATTCCAGACTTAAGGCAGTGATTGCCTCCAAAGGATTCGCAACAAAATATTGAAAATAAAAATATTTTGTTTGGGTTTGGTTTATTTGTCCAATTACTTTTGACCTCCTAAAATGTGGAGTGTTTGTAAAGAAATGTGTACAATTCCTTTAATTTCTATCAGATATTTTTGTTCAAACCTTCAAATTAAACATTACAATCTGCACTTGAATTCTGTTTTAGAGGTTTCATTTCAAATCCAATGTGGTGGCATGCAGAGCCCAACTCGCGAAAATTGTGTCACTGTCCAAATATTTCTGGACCTAACTGTAGGCTATCCATCCGATGTGAGGCCACAAAAGTGCTCCGTGGACTTGAATGGGCTACGTGTGTCTGGTCTGTTAGACCCGGGGAGCTGGCTAACCTTAGTGAGACCCATGCCCAATCTCCATTTTATGGATGGCAGGACAATAGAAGGAAGCTGTGTGCATGGGACCACTAAAGAATATCCTCTGGCTAGAGTGATGATTCAGACGCCCGACCGTATGGGGCGCCCAGACGTGGGTGTGGTTCGGGATTTGATCTATCCCGTTATCATAGGACAGGACTTTGAGTTGTTTAAGGACTTATGGAAGACAGAGGCCGGGACCGATTACACAGGAATGAGTCGGCCCCCGCCTAAGACAGCCTGTTTACCATATGAGGTTAAAAGGGGTCCTTGTTGTGCAGTTATGTGTGGTAAGGAGGAGATAGCACCTCCTAAAATTGACTGTCCTAAGTTAGGGGTGACCAAAGAAAATGATGGACGGACCCAAGTTAGTGACGTGACGTCTCCAAAGGGAAGTGACAGTCTGACCACTAAAACCCAAGTAGTTTCAGGAGAGGAGACTGACACCTGGTTAAGCGGGGACATGTTAGTCCAGGACACCAGGGGGAGGGATGATAACTCCAGTAAAGACACTGACTCTAGAAAGGGGAAAAACGAGTACAGTGAGGTACAGATGGGTGAGAAGGGTAAAACATCCTCTCGACGCCGAAGACGTAATAAGCGCCGAGAGGGGGCACAGTGTATGCCGTCTAAGGGTGCAGAGAAAGTGACATGCCTGGGTAATGAAGACATGGTGCCGGTAAAAACTGCTACGGTAGAGTCAGACGGGGATATCCTACAAAGAAAGAGGAATCAGAGATGGAACTGACGCATTGTAACGACAGAAATCAGCAGGGTGAAAACGCAGAAAAGGAGCCAACCAAGGACGTAATGGGGGTGGTCCCTATGATTTCCCCGGGTGCAGCTGATAGTCTGTCAAGCGAGAGGGGAATAGGAAATGGAATCCTGGAGAGCGATGGGGGAGGAATAATCCCGAATAGTCATGGTGAGCAGACTGGTGAACTACCGGGTGCTGGGGTGGATGACAGCGAATTCAGCCCCAAATCTCTAAAAGGAACAGAGTTCCTTGTTGAAGGGTGTGACACCCAGGCTGAGGGTGACACTGCAGAGACCCCAGAGGAAGTTGAAGGTAATGCAGTGAAGACCCAAGAAACAGCTAGCGCTGAAGTGAAGAGAGCCTCTGAGGAGGTGAAGTCTGGACCAGAGGTCTCATCCAGGACTGAGAGTCTGCCTGACCTGCTTGGTAAAACCAAGATGGAGGATATAGAGAAGGTCGTGGGTAAGAAGAGTAAGAAACCCAAAGGTTCTGCAGCTGAGGCGGGTACACTGGCAAGCGATGATGTGCTGCCAGAGAAACCGATACATTGGGACAACAGTGGTCCGTGCGTTGAAGCCATGGAGAAGGAGTCGACCCCAGAGTTGAAAGCCGAATTCTCTCCCGCTTCTGAGCAAGCTGACGAGCCACCTATCTGTGAGGCGGCTGAAGAGGAAGCAGCTGAGACCCAAGAGAGGGGTGACTATGACAAAGTTGAACCCCACGAAAAAGCCAGAGGTGTAGAGGTGGAAGAAGTCTCGGAAAGAGGGTGTCCTAGACCAGAGAAGTCCGCAAGTGAATAGTCATTCAAGAGGATGAGCAAAGACCATCTGCAACAAGAGATACTTCTTAGGCAGGCTACTGAGAGTCGAGTAAGGGAGCTGGAGTAAGAAGTGGCTGAGCTCCGAAGTCACTTGGCAGAGTACCAGTCCAGGTCCCAGGTAGCCTTGCAACAGATGGAGCAGCGAGTGTCGATCCTGATCAAACTTGTTGAAGCAGGGGAGGCCCAAAGAGAGATGACTCTGGAAGCGAAACTGGACAAGCATGTGGAAGCGGCAGGGATGAATGAGACTTCTGTAGTCAAGTGCATGGTGGATATACCTGAGGACTTAAGAGAAGCGTGTGCCATAGAGTGCATGCATGACGACTTTAAGAGAGCTGTGGAAGCGTGTGAGGTCTATTCTACCCCAGAGGCTGAACAGTTAGTGATATTGTCCACCAGTGAAATTACTGGGCAGCGGGTGGCTATTCTAAAGGACATGCACTTCAGATGTGTTCGTATGAAGTGGCAGGTCCAACTGCGAAATGAGGAAGCCACTAGACAGCTAGAGTATAAAAGGAAAGCGCAGAGTCTGGCGGAAGATATCGTCCAAGTACCCTGGGCTCTGGTGGGGAGAGTCATTGGAAAAACCGGACGAGTCATGCAAGACATGGTGAATAAGTCGGGATTAGTGAGATTAAGAATCCCTGCTGCTAACGAGAGCAAAATACCCAGGGAAGCTGGTATGGTTCCGTTCATCTGTGTCGGGACTGTAGACAGTCTTGGAAACATTCGAAGCCTTCTTGGATATCGGGTACACCATGTACGTGACATGGAGCGGTTGAGACAAGAAAATCTGAAAATTGAGGAGCAGCTTCGCCAACTGTGTGGGGGACAGCAGCCGTCTTCTCCCCGTTGTTCAGGGGAAAGAAGTGGAAGATGGCGTGTCGGTCCAGTAGTTAAGACACGCGATAAAAGGAATCGCCGACCGAGCAGAAACCTACGATGAACTGTAGATAGTGGCCGCTATGAGCTTAGAGTTCCCGACAGTAGCCCTGGGGGTACACGAGTAAGCCTATGTTCGGACAAGACTGTAGGTTTGACTGAGGACGTGTCTCTCTACTACGGTGACCCTGGGAGGGGGTCAGGGAGTGAACGGTCCAGAAAGGGGATGTCCATTAACCCTAGGTTGACACGACAGGGTTTGGTGACAGTGTCGGGCGATGTCTCAGGGACTTATGATCTTGGGCACCTTGGACAGCCCTCTCAACTGGTGGGACATGGCGGCGGGGATACCCTGTCTCTCGGCTCCAGGTCGTTGGCAAGTGTTCTCCCCTACGGGTTTGAACAGAGAGGGAGGGTATGTGACGTATTAACCGGCTGTATTACAAAGGGCCGGTATGTTTTGCAGAAGCATGGGTGCTCTGCAATGTGAAGTTGGCTGGGACCTGTGGTTCCACAGGATTGCATTACATGCAGAGCCATGGAAGGGTGTGTGATGCTGATTACACACTCCTTCCCACCTGTGGGTGTGGCTCCAGGGGTTAAAGCAATCCTGTCTCTGAACCTAGGTGGAGTGTGTCTAGGGCAGTCTAGAGAGAGACTGACTCTAGACTTCCAGTGTGTGTGTGCTGGAAACGGGGAGAGCAGAAGCAGGGTGTTTTGCTCTGCTCAGGAGACCTTCTCCTGAAGGAAGGGGCTTTTAGGTCCATGTGCAAAGCCTGGCTGGAGCCAGGGGGAACCTGGTAAGGACACTAGCCGCCTTCAGAGGAAGGTAACCCGGATTGGACTTTAAGGATAAAGCCAATTACTGACAAGGGTCAGTGACACGTGTGAGGAAGTCCAAGAGTGTGTGGACTTTACGTTATATGTTGGACTTTGAGGATAAAGCCAAGGCATGGCATCTTTCTGTTATGGGACCTAGCATGGTTTATTTGAGCTGTTAATAAACCATATGGTCTGTTAAAGAGACAAATTGTTCCAGTGTGCGTTAATCCCGATACCTGACGTGTGGCCCCCATACACTCGGGGCCCCACATCGTTACAACCCCTAGAACTGTCTATAACCCCCCAGTGATGTATACCCCGCAGAACTGCCTATAATATCCCCCCACCGCAGTGCTATATACCCCCAGAACTGCCTATAACCCCCCAGTGCTGAATACCCCGCAGAACTGCCTATAATATCCCCCCTGCAGTGCTATATACCCCCAGAACTGCCTATAACCCCCCAGTGCTGAATACCCCGCAGAACTGCCTATAATATCCCCCCCACCGCAGTGCTATATACCCCCAGAACTGCCTACAATCCCCAGTGATGTATACCCTGCAGAACTGCCTATAATATCCCCCCCACCACAGTGCCATATACCCCCAGAACTGCCTATAACCCCACAGTGTGATATACCCTGCAGAACAATTAGCTTTTCTTCCTACGTTTCTCTTTGAACATCAGGTGAATTATTAAGAGCAGCTCGTCATCATGTGACTGTAAGTGTACAAATCACATATGAATAATTGGTCACATGTGGGGCGCCAAACTGAATTCTTGCCCCGGGTGCTGGAAAGCCTAGATACACCTCTGGTCAAACACAGCGATGTGTCCTGCCCAGCAGGACATCGCCTTTGAAGAAAATGACCTGGACCATTCTGCAACGACTAGCGATCTCACAGCAGGGGCCTGATCGCTGATAGATGTCACACATAACGAGAGCGCTAACGGGATCATTACTGCGTCACAGAAACCGTGACTCAGCAGCGATCTCGCTAGCGATCTCGTTATGTGTGACGGTACCTTATCCCTAGTGCCTCACCTCTCTATGTACCCAGCACCAGGCATCAAACGAAATGGGAAGAGATAGGAACCAGGTTTACCTTCTAATGAAATCTTTTGAGAAAATTGGGTGAATACACAGCCCTGGAGGAGGCCACACAACGAAATATTACATGACAAGTAAAAAAAAAAAAAGGCCTGTACACCTTGCTCTTCCATGCTCTGAGCATGAGCGTGCATGTACCTAGAAACACATGCACGCTCCTGTCTGAAGTATATAAAAACAAAAAAAAACAAAAAAGTGAGCCTGTCTGAAGTATGCGGCTATGCTGGTGATGCGGGTTGTTTTTTTTTTATGTTATTTAAATAAATAATTAAAAAAAACCTGATGTATGGTCCCCCCTAATTTTCATCCCCAGCCAAGAAAATGGCGGCGGGCTGGTAGTCTCAGCCTGCAGCCGCCCGGTATTGCCGCATCTATTAGATGTGACAATCCCGGTGCTATACCGACTCTTTTCGATTTCCATGGAGCGGTCGCAATCGGGGTAATAAGGGGTTAATAGCAGCGCAGAGCTGCTACTAAGCCCTAGGTTAGTGTGATAGCCCAGGCGTCTGAGATTCTAGCATCACACTAACCTGTACATGAATGTAAATAAACAGACACAGAGAAAAATCCTTTATTTGGAATTAAGTACAAAACACACACCCTCCTTCACCTCTTTATTAACCCCCAACACCCTGCAGGTCCGGTGTAATTTACACGAGGTCCCACGCCGCTTCAGCTCTGCAACATAGCCAGCGGCCATAGAGCACGACCGCTGGCTGTGCAGACAATGACTGAGCTGCGAAAACTGCACGACAAGCAGATACTGTCACAGGCTAGGGGTGCGTCTGCCTACAACCAATCACAGACGAGAGGACGGCCGATGGGTGGGGAAAACATGGAAAGGTGTGTGTATACGATGCACAGTACAGGAAGTGAATGCATGACCCGGAAGCAGTGTGCTGCTATGACAACGAGTCTCGTGAAGTATGAAACGCTATTTTATTTCTGATATTTCTTTATTTTTCAATTATTTTTCCCAGTGCCGGATCCGGAATGCCGAGTTCAAGATCCGGATCCGGCACCCCGAAATCCTTGAAACCGTGCGGATCCGGACTTTTACAGTTCGGATCCTGTCAGCCCTACTAGTGAGTTATCATGAAGGTGAGGGCAGCATTGGGGAAGTAAGAGAACACTCAGACATTTACCTCAGAATAGTTACAGACTCAGAAGAGTCAGGAACACTGTCACTGAGAGGAGTGCTTAAGAGCTCTCTCGGGACCGGCAGAGGGGAATGCTTTAGAGCACCCTCTGGACCGGATGAGCTGGAGGTAGAGCTCAATAGCTCCCTCAGCACCAGCGCAGACAGGGTGCAGAGCCCTAGGGTAGTGTACACTTCACGTTTTGTCATCAGAATCTGCGGCACAGGGAGATTTAACGTCTCTCTGGCCCCCATAAGATCCCGGGGCACAGCAGCAGATAGAGCCAGGAGTCGTGATCACGGTCAGGCCCAACAATTGACTCACTCTGCCTGCGGATGGGAACTAAACCCAAGGATACTGGGGTCCCTAAGTAACTTCAAGTCACAGGGATCCACACTAAAGAGCGCAGAAAGGAAGAACTCACAGTCCTCAACACCGGTGGTGGCCTCCAAACTATCCAGGACCGGCTGGGGTCCATCAGGGTGGAAACCGGCACTCCGAGGGTGACGACGTAACAGTGAGTAAAGACCTTAAACCACATCCACTGTGTCAGCCCATCATTGTCGTCGCCCTGCGCTCCGGCGCCATCGGCCACTACCACCGCCTCCATCATCCTCCCTGGTGCCTAGCTCTACTTGTGGGGAGCTGAACCATCTGAGCTGCGTTACCACCTGCCTCAGAGGACAGCACCCGGCCCAGAGGACAGCAGCTGCAGCGTTGGCTAATCCCTGGCCGCACACAACTGGTGGCGTCACGAGACAACTACTCCCAACATCCCCACCATCTTCCCCTTCATCCCTTCATGGACACCTCAGGGCCATGAAGTCAGGCCAGGCCTCCGTGACATCCCTAAGACCTCTCTTCATCACCGGCCCAGTGATGAGTACGACCCCGGCCCCGTGGGGTGCTTCACACTAACATATGGATACAGTGACATATACAATATACAAACAACACTGCAAGTAATATATACACCAATGGTCTTTTGGTCATTAGAGACTAGTAATTCAAATCATTTTTAGACAATGTTCTACATTTTCTGATACAATTGAGATGAGTGAGAAGAACGTATCGCTCCTAAATAAACTATTACTCTATCAATAATGTGAATGAGATTCAGGCTTCAACCATATTATTATTATTATTGACAAAGCTCAAAACAAATGACACCAATTCTGTAAGCTGAAAGGAGCAACACATGTTTTATGGGTAACTACTAGATAAATAAAGTTGTTAGGCCCTTAACAAGCAAATCACAGCTGTATATTTGATTCTTCAAAAGACACTTGCTCATTTAATTGCTAAATGAGCTCCTGACAAGCGCAGCACAACTGTATGCCTTTCATGTTCCCCCGCATGTCCAATCCACTTCTGTATAAAACAGACATAGATTTTGTAGATTTCACTCTAACTTGGTTATTAAGAGAAAATAACATTTTTATCTTTGCAATTAGGGAGGCTGGCTTTTTCCATGATACATGTGTCTGTGTAGATTTTGTGATTCAGCACCACAGCGATAAACCAGCTTTCAATTAGAAACACCAAGTGCAGTAATATTTAACTTTATATTTATATCGTATTGACAACAGTCTATACAAAGTTCTAATTAATTTGTCAGTCTTGGTTCATATGCAACACAGCACTACTGTTCAGTGATATATTGATGATGATGATATATTTGATATATTTCCATACTGGTGCTCTTCACTACATACCCAATGTAATTAATTGCAATGTACCACTACATGCCATGGTAAAACGAGCTGTGAAACAGAAAGTTAGGGGTGTGTGACTAACAACACAGCATAGAGTTCCTGGGGAGTCAGTATAGCCTGGATAACAGAATGGAGGACCCAGGGAGCTGTCACAATTAGTCCTCAGCCAGAACAGAAGTGTACACAGCTCTGCACATGGAATTAGGGTTGCCAGAAAATAGTGAAGCCCAGGCTGCATCAAGAAAAATTGTCAGGACTGTGTAGATACTCTGAGCCAAGAGAAAAGAAACTTCTAAAAAAGGGAGCACCTGCTCCAAGTTGGCGTGGTCCCAAAAGGATATAGCAGAGAAGTAATTAGCCATGGTGGTGACACATTACCACACCAGTACAATCCAATATTGATTATGATTAGCAGAAATGGTTTAGGTAAAGGGAAGCAACCACCAGGTTTTTGCACTATAAGCTAAAGGCATTACCATAATGGACCTGACCAACAAAGTCCAGCCCCCGATGCTCAAGCCTGTGCACACATTATGTAATTTTGGAAAGTTTGGACAAAGATTGCTCTGCAATAAAGCCTTGGATTTCTCAACTAAGGCCTTGGGCCCACAGGACGTTTTTTTCTAGTGTTGTTCTTTGTTTTTTTAAATTAATCAAAAGCAAGAAAAACCATCCCAGCAAAGTATATGAAAGTCATGACTTGCTGTGCCCATTCTTTTTCCTTGCTTATTTTGCTGCTCAAAAAAGAAGCAACATGTCAATTGTTTTAGGCTATGTGTCCACGGTAGAATGTTGCTGCGGATTTTTCTGCATGAAAATCCGCGGCTTTCCCGCAAAATCCGCACCTTTTCAAAAGGTGCGGATTTGCCGCGGATTTACCGCAGATTTTGGTGCGAATTTTTTTTTTTTCTTCCCAATTCTGAAGCCAAAATCCGGATCAAAATCCGCAACAATAATTGACATGTTGCAGATTTTTCCGGATCAAAATCCGCACCAAATCCTCCGCGGAAAAATCCGCAGCATGGGCACAGCATTTCCAAAAAAATCATAGAAATAGCTGGGAAGTGCCGCTGCTGCAGATTTTCGGGAAATCCGTGGCAAAATCCGTGCATTTTCCGCAGCGTGGGCACATAGCCTTAGCATTCCCCCAACTGACTTCAATGTAGGCAGTGAAAAACGCAGGAAAAAACACATATGTAATGCCCACGTTGCTTTTTTTGTGTGATTTTTTTTATGTGCTTTTTGGCATCACTGGGGTCCTTGCAATCGAGATGAGCGATCCTGAAAGGCAAAGATCGAAAAAAAATGTTAGGATCTTTGGCCGTATCGGGATCGGACATCCGATCATTTACCACAAAAGATCTTGCCAAGGATGGCAAAAACCATCATCTCCCTGCCCATCACAGCCATTTCAAGTATTGGCATGGCTGTGATTAGCCACTGTAAAAAAAGAAAAAAAAAGAAAGCAAAAGTTAAAGCAGTACATACTTACAGATTCCCAGCGGCTGCAACATTACTTTTGGGCCCACCTGACAATTATCTCTAATTCACTGCTTTCGCTGCCAACTGGCATATCTGATGGGCTGCAGTCAAACCCCGCCCTAGACAGCGTCTGTTGATTGGTTGGATCACAGGCGCGGTCTCAGGGTCTATTGCATTGTATAAAATACTCTAAATAAATAAATAAATGGGGTCCCCCCTATATTCATACCAGCACAGATAAAACTGGCTACAGGCTGCAGCCCCCAGCCATGTGCTTATCATGGCTGTGTATCAAAATAAGAGGAACCACATGCAGTTTTTTTGTTAAATTATTTAAATCAATAATTAAAAAAAACAAACAGCGTGCGGTGCCCCATAATATTGATACCCAGCCATGATAAAGCCCGACATCTGGGAGCTGTATTCTCAGCCTGGGGAGTCCAATGGTTATTAGGCCACCCACAGGCTAAGAATAGCAACCTGCAGCCTCCCGGGATTGTCACATCCATTAGATGTGACAAATCTGGCACTTTACCTGTCTCTTTCCGATTGCCCTGGTGTGGTGGCAATTGGGGTAATATAAAGATTTTAATAATAGCCCACAGCTGTCACTAAGCTCTAGATAAGTGATGGCAGGTGTCTATGACACCCCTATCACTAATCTGTAAGTGAAAGTAAATAAACATAAACACTGAAAAAATCCTTTGAAATAAAAGTAAAAGAAACACCCCCTTCTCCACTTTATTAACCCCAAAACACCCCTGAAGGTCTGACGTAATCCACATGAGTTCTCACAACGATTCCAGCACTGCTACATCTGAAATTACAGTGCACGATCATGGAACATGAAAGAAAGCTGTAACTGCAAGCAGAGAGTGAGCCGCGATCAGCGGTGATGTCACTCAGGTTAGTGATGGTCACAGCTGGCCGTTCACATGTGACCGCTGGTAACCTGAGTGATGTCACAAGGTGAATCGCATTCATGCTCGTGGATCACTGGGGTTTCCTGCAGATCCACCAGCATGAATGTGATTCACCTTGTCACATCACCGGGTTTCCCTGCACCTAGGCCTCGCGGTCTTTACCCCAAGATTTTGCTCAAGGGAAGTCAGATGACAAAAGGTGCCCTGGTCTGTGAGGAAATCCATAGTTCAGAAAGCCTGGGTCATCATGGTGATGACCCAGGGTTACTATGGCAGCGATCTGGCCTCCATGATCACTTTCCAGGGACCCGATTGCCAGGGAGAGGTAAGAGATCCCTCTCCCTGCCTACTGACTGCTACAATCTCATTGATCGCAGCATTCAAGGGGTTAAATTGCTGGGAGTGTCAGGTTCCAGCTGGAACATCAGCCAGAGAACCAGGTCCCACCTGGAACATCAGCTGGAGACCTGTGGGCAATCACGGGGGTACAGTGCCTGAAGCCTCGCGGTTGCCATGACTAAAAAGCACGAAATAAAGCATGTGAAAAAGCATGAAAAAAAAAGCATGAAAAAAGCACAGAAGGATGAAAAAAGCACATTTTTTCAGTAGCTTTTTTCCTGCCAAGACATGCTTTTTTATGCTGAAAAAAGCACCATGAGCACATAGTCTAAAGGTATCTTCAATACGCACCCTATCGCCACTATGGCACGTCCTCTAGTTTATAGGGCAAAAACCTGCTGGTTAGTTCCCTTTAAACACAAAGAATTAAGCTAAGCTAAGTATGTATTTTTTTGTGTTTTAAGAGCTTTCCATATAGAGGTAAAGGGAATCTGTCATTAGGTTTTTGCAACCTATTTTGAGAGCAGCTTGTACGCTGCAGTTTTGATAAAATCACTGGTTTATCAGCATAAGATTATCACTAGAGGAGTAGTAAACCTGCAGTCATGAAGTCCTTCATGTTTAGGAGCTGTATTTAGCACCCTCCACTGATTGGCAGGTTTCTGCCTATACATAGCCTTCGCTGAAGATAAAATAGTCATTTATTCAAAATTGTTGCAAGCAGCCCAGAAAGTGACACATAGCTGGAATCAGGGTCTTCCCTAACATCATGCGTCTCTCACATAAGATAGCAAAAAAAAAACAGGTGACAGATTCAATTTAAAAAAATTGCTTTAATGGAGAACCACTAACCTAAATGCTCACTATTGTGAGAGCTACCATTTAGGAATTGTGCAGCAGTTTACAAAAACATTACCTCTAATATTTGTAATTTAAGAAGAAAAGACTTGTGATTAAATAAGACATACAGCAGGTGAAATAAGTATTGAACCTGTGAATAATTTTCTAAGTAAATATATTCCTAAAGGTGCTATTGCCATGAATTTTTAACCAGAAGTCGGTAACAACCCAACCAATCCACACAGGAAATTGATCCATAGATGTCAATACATTAAGTTATATGTAATAATGAGAAATGACAGTGAAAAAGTATTGAACACATGAAGAAAGAGAGGTGCAAAAAGCCATGGAAAGTCATGACACCAGCTGAAATCTATCAGTAATAGAAAGCAATCCTACTACTTTGTAAAAAATTATATCAGCTGGTCCAATTGATGGCCTATAAAAAGGTGTCTCATTACCAAGGTGCCACACAAGAAACACCTAATGATGGGTAAAACCAGTGAGCTATCTCAAGACCTTCACAATTTATTGTTGAATAATATACTGATGGCATTAGTTACAGAAGAATTTCTAAATTACTGAAGGATTCAGTGAGTACTGTTAGGGCCATAATCTGAAGTGGAAAGAATATAATTTCACAATAAACCAGTCACGACTTGGTGTTCCCTGCAAGATTTCAGAACAGTTGTCCAAGAGCTGAGGACTGCCTGTGGAAAGCTACAGAAAGACATGGAATCAGCAGGTACAATTGTTTGAAAGAAAACAATAAGTAATACCATCAACCTCCATGACCTGCATGCACTCTCATCATACAAAACTCCATTGCTGAACAAAAAGCATTTTCAAGAACATTTAAAGTTGGCTCAAATCTTTAAAGTATTTGACAAACCTTTGAAATATACAATAAATTAAATTTATTTATTATGAAATAAATTGACAATATATTCTGGTCAGATGAGACCAAAATCTAACTCTATGGAAGTCATGATAGACACCATGTTTGGAGACCAAAAGGCACTGCATATCACCCCAAATACACTACACCAACAGTGAAGTTTGGAGGTGAGGTTATATATCTCTGCTGTTTCCGTCTTGCTGTCCCACTGCTCTCTCTGTTTTGTTATAATCAAGTATTGTCATATGCACAATTATGTATAAATTTGTAATGTATGTAATATTTATCACTATTCCAATGGCCCCTCATAATTGCTGCCTTTACTATGTTGTTCAGACATGTTTGATATCCTCTATTATAAAGGAGCTCATTTTTTGATGTGCACATCGTTTATTTTTTATACATTTCCCTGCACATGTGTATGGAAAAAGTAAGAATAGTGCTGCTGCTGCCTTCCCTGCATTCAATTGAATTGAGGGGTGGGCATACAGCATCACATACGGTCACATGACCACTATTGCCAGTACTGTGCTTCTGGGAGAATGCACTGCTAAGGCTAAGTTCACACATCCTGTGTTTTGCATCAGTCACAATCCGTAGCCTTGAGGAATTACGGAATCCTGCAAAATATTTTGCAGGAATCCTGTATTTCCCCATAGACTTCTATTAGTGACGGATTGCGACTGATGACCCTGCGTTGCATCCGCTGCGTCGCGGTCCGTCGTTTTTGACTGACCGCCGAGCGGGGAGCAACGCAGAATGTAACGTTTTTCGGGCCGTCAAAATTAACGCGCCGCGCAGGAATCCGTCGCCATCCGTCAAGCTTGTAATGCATGTCTATGGTGCTGGATTCCGTCGTAATCCGTCTTACAACGGAATCCAGCGCAGGATTCCGTCATGCTCTACTGAGCATGCCCAGCATGCTTGGCTTGCCCACTGGGCTGTCCCAAACACAGACGGATCATGACTGATCCGTCAAAAAACGGACGCACAGCGGATGTAACGGACGCAACTGATCCGTTTTTTCACAGGATTCCTGTGAAAGGAATCCTGTGAAAAACACATCAGTTGCATCAGTTGACATCTAAAAAACAACTGATCCGTTGCTGACGGACCTGACGGATTGAAAACAACTGAAGTGTGAACTTAGCCTTAGACTTCTGGGAGCGCTGAGGTCATTTCCGGTCACGTGGGCGGAACTATATGTTCCACAAACCACAGCAGTATTCACAGCGCAATATGGAGTCACAATGTGATTAGATGCATCCCAGCTTGCAACTCCACACACAAGTGTAAGTAGTCTGGCATTAACAGAAGTTGTGTATATATGTCTGACCTCAGGTAAATGTCAGTATAACCCTGAGGAAGCCACTCATGGTGGCGTAATGCGTGGGGCGTGTGGGCGGTTACACCACCTCTGATTCATGCTACTCTGGTAATTATCAGCAGGCTACCCATTCTAAATTCTGTTTTTTGCTTAAGTTTGGAAGTGAGGACTAGAGATGAGCAAACCTCTGAAGGCTCAAGTTCGGTTCGATTCGTCGAACGAAGGCCCCATTTGACGAACGTTCAACAAACCTCTCGAACCCCATTGAAAACAATGGTAGGCAAACACAAACACATAAAAACACATAGAAAACACCTTCAAAGGTGTCCAAAAGGTGACAAACAACTCCCAAGACACCACAAACACATGGGAAAGTGATAAGGACATATACTCATGCGAAAAAACAGCTGGACGAGGAAAAAGAGGAGGAGACACAGATATATGAGTTTATGCAAGTGAACATCGATGCCATTACTGTGCAACTTGAGCCTTGCTCATTTTAGACTTCCAATCTGGATAAATTGAATGAGCTCGCCACTTACGCCTTGGGGATCTTGTCTTGTCTCTCAGAACGTGTCTTCAGTGCTGCTGGGGGTGTGCTGACAGATAAGCGCACGCATCTGTCCACTGACAATGTGGACAGACTAACGTTCATCAAGATGAGTAAGTCATGGATCACAGAGGACTTTTCTACGCCTGTGTCATCTAGGGGAGGCGAAAGTCTGGTGTATTTTTGAGAGTGCTTCTTGCAAAGCATCTTTTTAAGATTGCAACTGGGGGACAACTGATGCCACTGAAGTGGTGTGTGTGTGGCCCAATTTTTGGAAACGAGGGAGACTGTGGTTGGAGTCCACTTGCTGTGTTTTAGATGATTTTAGAAGGGCATGACATGGCTTTGAGGTTGACTTTCAGCATCTGCAAACTGTCGGCTACAGAATGCTGCCTTTCCAACCTTTTGAACAGAGGATTTTCGAGACCTTATCCCATCGCAGTGCCCCAAGAGCCGATGCCCAGTCGCCACTCCTTCTCCAAGGAAGGCATGCCCGCGTTACACCAGCATGTTGCACACATCACCGCTTCCTTGAAAAACTCTGTGTCTGACAGGGTACATTTCACCACAGATACTTGGACCAGTAAGCATGGACAGGGGCGTTACATGTCGCTGACTGGGAACTGGGTAACTATGGTGAGAGATGGAGAAGGGTCTGCTGTACAAGTCTTTCCGTCCACACGAGTTGTGTGTCAATCCTTCCTCTATGTAGAAGTTCCTCCACTGCTTCTGCCTCCTCAACCTCATCTAGGTCCTCAATCTCCGCTCAAAACATGTATTGTAAGGCCACCGGCGTTGTAACTACACAAGGAATCCCGCACACCTCTTTACTATGCTGGCAGCAGAGCTCAACGGCATCAGGTGGTCAACTCTTTACTTTGAAATGTCTGGGAAATGTGAGTCACACCGCTGAGGAGTTGTGGACGGTAAGCTCTGGAGAGTGAGACCGAGTTTCATCAATGGTTGTCTCCACTCAACCAGCAGCCAGGGAAGGCCGAGTGCGACAATGATGCAAACCTGGGTACGGCCCTTTGCCGTGACAATGTGACACACGTGCCTTGTATGGCTTACATGTTAAACCTGGTTATCCAGCAATTTTTAAACCACTCTCCCGGCCTACATGGCCTTCTGCAGAGGACACGGTGTAACTCCTGCCGGGATCCACACACTCAGACGGGCTGTAAAGGATAGGCAAGAGTGAAGCCACTCACCAGGCAGGACCCCCAGAACCCTGAAACATTTTAACCCCTATACAGGGATTTGGAATTACACAGGGCCCAAGGTGATCAATACCTGTGGAAGGCTGCAGTCCGAGAGAGTAGTAGTCAGGCAGGGTCAAACCATGAATTGAGGAACATGAACAGAATCGGACGGCCAGGACTTAATCAGAAAACAAGCAGAGGTCAAATGCGGATCGAGCAACGAGGTACATAAACAACAGGCAGGAGATGTAGTCAGGAAACAAGCGGTAGTCAGCACACAAAAATCCCAAAACAAAACTGAGTGGAACAGGAACCAGAAGTTCAGAACTATGTCTGGCAGTGTTCAGCAGACAGGAGGGGCCTAAAAAAGGGTGTGGTGTCTTCCCATTGTTTGTAGCTGAATAATGGTACTTCAGCTGTGAGACAACCACCACCTACAGTAAGCCAGTGGTTCTGCATATCTCAAGGTAACCCAGCCTAGTGGCTGAGCGGAACCTGTGGCCACCGGCGCCGCTGGCATCGACTCCTTTCCCATCATCAGAACCATCTACGAAAGGAACACGGTGTCACCTTGTGATTGTAGTACACGTTGCTGGAGCGGACTCCGGTGGTGACTTAACAGCCGTGTGCGGCAATGATGCAAACCTGGGTGCGGCCCTTCGTCAGGGCAATGTGACACACGTGCCTTGTATGGCTCATGTGTTGTACCTGGTTGTCCAGCAATTTTTAAACCACCATCCTGGCCTACATGGCTTTCTGTAGCGGCCACGCTCGCTATGTGCTCACTTCCACCGTTCACACCCAGCAGCTCAACAACTTGCATCACTCCAGAAGTCTTTCGGTCTGGCGGTTCACCGCCTGAAATGGGATGTGCTGACACGCAGGAATTTGAATCTGCACATGTTGCAGTGTCAGTGGCAGCACCGGCGAGCCCTGCTGCAATACATTATGACGTATAGCCTGGGCTAAAGAGATCCAGAGGTGAGGCAGATCACGCTGCTGGAGTGGTCTCAGATCAAGGACCTATGCACCCTTCTTCGAAGTTTACAAATGGCGACAAAAATGTTTAGCGCTGACGTTGCCATTATCGGCATGACAATTCCGGTCATCTACATGCTGGAGCACACTCTAAACAGCATTCATAGTCAGGTGGTGGGACAAGAGGAATGGGAGGAAGTACAGGAGGAGTCATATGCTGAAGAGATAACAAGATCTACAAGGTCCAGACGGTCAGCAGCACTAAGGCAGCAGGCATGGGACGGTGGGGGCGAGGGATTAACAAGGGCGCATAGTATCAGTCTAACTGTTGAGGAAGGTGCAGGAGCCCAGTAAGAAATGGAGGACGAACTGGCGATGGGCATGGAAGACTGAGCAGATGAGGGAGAGCTTGCTCACATCTCGGTTGTGCAAGGTTAGGGGAGATGGCAGAGGAAGGAGGCATGATTCTCACCTCTCCGCCACCAACACAGCAAGGACTTGGTCCTCCTGGATGCGCAAGACACATGAGCGCCTTCTTGCTGCTTTACCTACAACATGACCCTCGGATTGTCCGAATTCGAAGTAATGCTACCTAGTGGGTTGCCACACTGTTAGATCCCCGGTACAAGACAAATTTGGCGAAATAAATCATGCCATAGAAAGGGACGCACGTATGCAGGAGTATCAGCAGAAGCAGGTACGCAATCTTAGCTTGGCTTTTCCACTAAACACCAGTGCTGCACAGAGTGAATCTCAATGCTTTGTCATGGCTAGGAGGAAATGGTCTTTTACTTGTCCACATCTGAGGGACCGAGGGCTGGCTGCTGTGCTGAGACGGTGTTGAGTAGGGTGTCCCTGCAGAGTTGCAATTTTGTAAATATACAAAATAAGTGGCAAAAGGCCATATGCTGTTGGAAAGGAGAAAAAAAAGTTTGTGTCCGTGGGTTTGGTGGTTAAGCAACAGTAACATCTGCTGAAGAAATACCATCTGTTACAGGGGGACTGGCAGATTAGGAAAAGGTGGTATATATCCCAATCGCCAGTCGGGGTCCACCGTGCTGCCAGATGGAAAAAGAGATGCTGGCAACACGAAGGTTAGACGGAGGATACAGAGCTGGGTGGCCCTGAAACTAATAGTAGCCTAAACAAAGTTAGACGACATTCGGATCTGGAGACTGTGAACCCTGTTAGCGTCACAGGGTCCACACACCCAGCCCAGGAACTACCTGTTAACAACACAGGGGCCATTGGGTACGCTGTCCGTGTGCGTAGGGGGCACACCTGTGGATACTGGTAGGACAGGAGCTGGTCTTAACCGTTCTGCGTTACCAAGTGTGGTGGCGGCCTGTACCAATGCCCTATCCCTGCCTACCTCTGGCCTAAAGCCACAATGGGTTCAACACATGGAGGTGTGCTCTTTCTGAGCATAATAGAAGACTGTGCACCTCCTTGTTGTCTCCAGCCCCTTTTATAACCTGGGTCCGGCCCAACCTAGGGTGGACAACATTGCACCTCCAGGAGCCAAAAGCAGAGTGCCACGTCATCAGTAGCATAACCAGCGGCCTATTCGGAACTGCCACTTCAATGATGACCTCATGGCAGCCACGACCCAAACACCTCACCAGTCATTGTCTGACGAACAATAATGTGGTGACAAGTCATAGGGGCGGGTCTCTGCAAGCCAGTCCAGAGTGGCATGGCCACATCATCAGGACACTTGATGCCCTGTGGCCTATCTGGGCCTGCCACGTCACGGACAAGGCCAAAGAGTTCATTACCGGACCTAGCCTCTGATGCAGTAAGTGCCTGAGCATGCTCAGTAGCCTGAACAACAGTCTCAGAAAAAAGACTATCAGCTTCAGAATGCTCTCTAGGCACAACACCGGACTTAGACACGGAACGGAGTCCAACTACCTGTGCAAAGAGGCTTTTCGCACTAAGTATGGGAGTATGCGCTGTAGCCCGAACTGAGGACTTAGCCTCAGGAATGGCACAGTCAGGCTGAGCATACTCACTTGGCGAAACACTGGACTTAGGCTGTGGCTTGGGTAAATCGGCACACGCATGCGCACTAGCCGCCTCTCCACACTTATACATGGAGAATAAAGCAGCCAGGTGGACGACCCGAGGCACGGCCAAAAATGGCAGCTGACGCCTGGGCGCAACAGGAACCGCAGCAGGCTGTAAGCGTCTATGGCGGCACCAATTCGTAACACCAACTACCAGCCAAAATAAGAGGTGTACGTCTTCCCGTGGATAATCTGATATGATCCCTTTTTTCACAGACACAACCATCGCTACCAAATGTAGATGAGGCACCAAAACAGCAGGTGCTTCAATGGATCTCAAGTGCTCCATAAAGTGGCCTCTCCTCCACCTCAAGTTTAATATCCGAAATACTCCATTCCTCTGTGGTGTCAACCCAATTGCACTTGCTTCCTAACAGCTTTCAAGTTTCCACTAGCCCTGCTGAGTATGGGGTAACATAGATGGTTGAGTCTGCAGAGCTGTTCAGTCACACTATAGCCTGGGAATCAGAAATCTGCTCCAAAGCTGCTGTGAATCCGGACAAGGAAATGATCTGCACTGATGCCCAGAAGCTTTGAGAGTCAGATCCAGGCCCCGATGAAGAACGTGCTGAGCATAATGTACACCCTCATTCCCAAACTGTAAATCCTCCTGGTGGAGACAATGGGAAACATGCTGATGAGACTCCGATACCTGATTGGAACGACAACTTTACTATTCGGTCAGGGCAGGAAGAGGTTGGCTCGGAGGACTCAGAACGAGGGGAGTGAAGACACACAGGGTGATGATGAGGTTGGAGACCCCACTTATTGTCAAACCAAAGTCACCCAGTCGATAAGGTCAGCAGAGGAGGTGGAGGAGGATGCTACTGACAACGAGGTTTCGTTGCGTCTTCCTGGGCAGAGCCAAAGTACTGGAAGCACGTCAACAACTGAATCCTCAGCCACAACTCTTCCTCTGAGCAGAAGTCGTGGTGGCTCTGCAGGTTGCATGGACTGTAAGCCTTGTTTAGCCTGGGGCTTTTTTGACATCGCAAAGGATACCCAAGTCATGTCATATGTAAGATTTGTCACCAATCTCTAAGTAGAGGCCAAAAACTCACTACTTAGAGTACTTCGTCCATGAAGTGTCACATGTGTCACAAGTGTCACATGAATTGATAGCGTGAGGGTGTATTGATCAGCTTTATCCACTGTCAATGCAACATGCTTATTTGCCGTTCATTGCATGCATTGTTGCAGACTACACACAAGGGACAGCTGTTTTTTTGCATCTGCCTTTGTCTGTTTGGTCACCATAGCAATAGCAAAACAGTATTCAGCTGTGGACTTGGAGAGCAGAGGAGATGCTGTCTATGAACAGAATGAAATGTTAAAGGTGTGTGTTACAGCAAGGAGCCCCCGTGGAAACACTTCGGTCAATTGTGAGGCGAGTCGTGTTGGAGTTTGGTGAGGAGGACTGTAACGCCTGTGAGCAGCATCCTGTGCCAGAGACCGACATTCTTCCAGTGCTGTCTATACTGTTTACCGTGAGAGGAGCGTAAAGTCTGTACTTATGGCAACTGGACACCACAGTACCCGGGTACGGTAGGCTGGGCCCAGACAGTAATGCGTGCATGCACTACTTTGTTTTCTTAGCAAAACACATATCTGTTCTGGTTAGGCCATCTATATAGACAATAAGACTTGCTGCCTCTGCCCTGTCAAATTGTCACTAAAGGGGGCTTTACACGGTAGCGATATCGCTAGCAATTTGTAGCGATAGTGAGCGTGTAAGTACCCGCCCCCGTCGTGCATGCAATTGTTTACGATCGCTGCCGTAGCGAACATTATCGCTACGGCAGCGTCACACATACTTACCTGGTCGGCGTCGTCGCTGTGACTGCCGAACAATCCCTCCTTCAAGGGGGAGGGACGTTCGGCATCACAGCGACGTCACCGCAACGTCACTAAGCGGCCGGCCAATCAAAGCGGAGGGGCGGAGATGAGCAGGACGTAACATCCCGCCCACCTCCTTCCTTCCGCATCGTGGCCGGCGGCAGGTAAGGAGACGTTCCTCACTCCTTCGGTGTCACACATAGCGATGTGTGCTGCCGCATGAGCGATGAACCAGCTGGGTAAACAACCCTTACCGATTTTTGAGTTTGGGACGACCTCTCCATGGTGAACAATTTTCACCATTTTTGAGGTCGCTTAAGGTCGCTGGTCAGTGGCACACGCTGCGATATCGTTAATGACGCCGGATGTGCGTCACTAACAACTTGACCCCGACGACCAAACATTAACGATATCGTAGTGTGTAAAGCCCCCATTACGGTTAAAATCATAGAGGGACAGCGACACATGTTTGCATTGACTGTTGCTTTACAAGATTTCCAGGACTGTGTTGCTGAGCTCTGTGGTTTGCATTCACACTGTTATCATCTGCCTTTTCTGTGAGGCTTCAGCTAACAAAGGTATTCAGGGGTGGTAATGGGTTTTGTCTATGTTTAGGTAGGTAAGCTGTAAGTTCTTCTGATGCGACACCGGTAAGTTGTGTTCGCGCACACACACACACACACACACACACGCACACACGCACACACGCACACACGCACACACACAATTACTCAGAGGTATTACCAGGTAGTAGGCAACTATTTAGACAGTCCCTTGGTTAGGCAAAAGTTAGTGAACAGGGGGTATAAATCGCCATTACGAGTGTCGCAGCATAGGGGTGTAGGCTTTTGGAATTGTGAATAGATTGTTCTATTCTCTCAGTTTTATGCATGGTTCTTATTGTTTGTTCTGGGAAAGTTAAACAATCATTTATCAACCCAACTGTAGGTAACAGGACAGCAAAGGAAGCCTCACTTTCTATCCCTGCTAATGAAAAAATGTTGCAAGGAATTGCCTGAGCTGAGGTAGCCAGACACTTATCAAAAGCCCTGCACAGCGTTAGTACGGACCTGCCTAGCAGCTATGGCTATGAACACCTGTAAATGAGCCCTGAAAAGGGCTGAAATAACCAGTAGTCCCTAATCCCTAAAGCGCTGTGTAGATTGCAGTGTATCTCTATAGCGCACACAGCAGCAGCAGCGGGATCGGTGACTGTCACCCACACGCAGCAGAGAGATAATGGCGAACCTCGAACATCGCTCATCTCTAGTGAGGACATTATTGTGTGGGGCTGTTTTTCAGCATACGGCACTGGCAAACTTCATATAATAGAAGGAAGGATGAATGGATAAATGTACCAAGGCATTCTTACATTCTTGAAAAAATTGCTGCCATCTGCCAGGGTGATCAAGATGAAATGAGAGTGGACATTTCAGCAAGACAATGATACTAAACACCCAACCTAGGAAACTTTCAATTGATTTCAATGCAAGAAAATAAAGCTGCTAGAATGGCCCAGCCTATCACTTGACCTTAATCCAATAGAAAATTATGCATCGAACTAAAGCTCAGCGTTCATATTAGAAGCCCACAGAACCTTCAGGATTTCAAGAGAGTTTGTGTGGAAGGATGGGGCAAAATTACACCTGAACAATACATGCAACTAGTTTCTCCATACAGGAGGTGTCTTGAAGCTATTATCACTAACAAAGTCTTTTGTATGGCGTAATGAACAAATATCAGTAAACGTGTTCAACACTTTTTCCCTGTGTCATTTCTCATTATTACACCACTAACTTTATGGACATCTATGGTTTGATTTTTTGCTTGTGTGAACTAGATGAGTTGTTACTGACATCTAGTGAGAAAGTCATGTCAAAAACCAGGACAGCCACTAGGAATTTCAGGGCCCAATACTGGCAACATTTTCTGGCCCCCTTGAGACTCCGCCCACGCTCCACCCATTTCCGCCTCCAGTCCACTAACTTTCCACAGTCCCACATCTGCACTCCACTCCCTCTTTCAAAGCAGTCTGAGTAGTTGTCATGTGACTAATTATTCATATGCGATTTTCATACTTAGGGTCATGTGATGACGAGCTACTCTTCCTAATTCTTTCAGTGTTCAGTGAAAAAGAAGCAATAAGAAGAAAAGCTAATTGTCACATGACTGTAAGTATGAAAATCACATGAGTGGAGTGATAATGTAATGTATGCTGGAACCAGCAAGCAGAGCTAAATCCTGACAGTGAGTATATTATACTCTGTTAGGATTGGGCATGCTACAGGGCTCAATTTTATAATTGAAGGGCTTGTCCAGGTTTGAAATGAACGTCTGCAGTCACTTTAGGTGACTGCAGGCTTCTAAATTCTCACAACACTTGCACTACACACTTTTAGGATTCTCTAGTGTCAATGGTGAGATTGGACGGTTATGTGAGCACAAGTATGCGATTTGTATACGTCTGGCCACATTCTGACTAGACGTGTTTGACCTCATGCAATTCATTTTCATTGATTAAGGCCACACATGTCTAGTCGGCATGTTACCACATGTATGTAAATAGCATACTTGTGGCTTTGTGACCTCCCAGTCTTACCGCCGGAACCAGAGAATACTGACAGCGTGCAGTGTGCGTGCTGTGAGAATTCAGAAGTATGCAGTCACATAGAGTGACACATAGAGTGACTACAGACTCATCACAAATGTGGGACAACCTCTTTAATGCTTCTAACATTAAAAAACATAATAACCCTTAAATTGGCAGATGGCACAATACTTTATTAACATAGCCCTGTATAATGTAATCTTCAGCATACGGCGCAATGAGTGAGCAGAGGCTGCGGGTTGGTAATAGGAGGAGTAGTCCTGGGGGGGGGGGGGAGTAAAATAAAAAGAGTAGTCCTGGGGGGACGTGTCTAATAGGTGGAGTAGTCCTGGGGGGAGGTGTATAGGTGCCCAATGTCTGCGGAAGGCGTGGCCGAGCGGGCAAAGTGTGCGGGGGGCGTGGCCGAGCGGGCACAGTATGCGGGAGGCGTGGCCGAGCGGGCACAGTGTGCGGGGGGTGTGGCCGAGCAGGCACAGTGTGCGGGGGGCGTGGCCAAGCGGACACAGTGTGCGGGGGGCGTGGCCAAGCAGGCACAGCGTGCGGGGGGCGTGGTCGGGCCAGGCCGAGCGGCCAATGCGTGTGGGGGGCGTGGCCGAGCGGGCACAGTGTGCGGGGGCGTGGCTGAGCGGTCACAGTGTGCGGGGGGCGTGGCAGTGCCGAGCCGAGCGGCCAAAGCATGCGGGGGCGTGACCGGGCAGAGCAGAGCGGCCAATGCGACGGTTGTCACTGTAATGACGTCATTTTGGAGCAAGACAGACAGACAGAATAAGGCAATTATATATATATATATAAATAAAATGTGCACAATATATAGTTGTATAAAAATACCTAATTTTAAAAAATGATGTAGCGCTCCGCAGTATTTTTGATTCTCAGTGCAGATAAAGCGGGCGGTTACGGGCTGCCACCCCTACCCCCATCTACCTGGCTTTACCTGACCGGCAATCAAAATACAGGGAAGACCATTAATTTTTTTTTTAATTATTTAAAAAAATAATTAAAAAAAAAATAATGTGTGGGCTCCCGCCGTATTTTGATCGCCAGTCAGGTAATGCGAGGCAGCTTGGGGCTGGAATTCTCCGCAGCCTCCCCTGGAAATGGCGCATTGTTTTTTAGCGCCATTTCCAGGCGCTTTACCTGGCTCGACCAGTGGCCCTCATGGCGGTGGTACGCTGGGTAATAAAGGGGTTAATATCAGCTTTGTATTCTCAGATGGTACTAAGCCCGAAATTCATGGTGTCACGTCAAATTAGACATGGCCACCATGAATTTCTAGTGAACAGTAAAAAAAAAAATACAACACAGAGAATTTTTTTTATTAGAAATAAACAAAAAAACATTTAGAGGCTTCATCTTAATTATAAAAGAAATCCTTAGTCCGACGTAATCCACAGGTAGAGCATTGTCAGCTCTGCTTCATCACTCTGTACAGACAGCGTCTATACACAGTGAGAAGCACAGAGAGCCAAGTCAGCTCAGCTACATCACTCTCTGCAAAGCAAGAAGCAGGCTGACAGTGAGGGGATGATTGCACTTGCGCTTCGCATGGGCATCACCCCGCACTGACTGATCTCAGGACAGGAGCACTTCAGCTGCATGGAAACACATGCAGCCGACCTACTGCTGTCAGGTGATTGTGCTCCGTGATGTGACACTCGCACAGTGACAGTCAAAGTTCCATCGAGTCCATGAGCCATGCACTTGGGTGAACCCTAACGTTACTGCGAACATGGCCGAAAACAGCCGCTGACTGCTCAGTGACGAGCAGTGCAGTGAATACCCCCGGAAGTTAAGAGGACCTTTGATAACATCATAGTCATGTGATCAGTCTGTAAGCCAATGTCTGTACAACATTCATACCAGACAGGTCACGTAGCTATGATGTCATTGAAGGTCCTATAAGTCCAGTGTTGGTTACCGGGCAGCACAGCAATGATCGATTGCGGAGGCAGAAGCGGCCGGGAGGCAGTCTTTAGGACGCGTCGCGGGACCTGTAAGTATGATCATAATGTTTTCTAATAATGTGCTTTCTTTTTACAGCCCCTGGACCCGATCTGTAACACGAGCTTTCCAGGAAAGCTCGTGATTGGGATCGTGAACACAATCACTATGTGATCGGTACGATCCCCGATCTTTACAGATCGGGATCGCCCATCCCTAACAAGAATCGGTACACAGTTCATCAATTGTAATGTCAGGTCAGCCCTGTATATACATGTATACTAATATATATACAGTCATATGAAAAAGTTTGGGCACCCCTATTAATGTTAACCTTTTTTCTTTGTAACAATTTGGGTTTTTGCAACAGCTATTTCAGTTTCATATATCTAATAACTGATGGACTGAGTAATATTTCTGGATTGAAATGAGGTTTATTGTACCAACAGAAAATGTGCAATCCGCATTTAAACAGAATTTGACAGGTGCAAAAGTATGGGCACCCTTATCAATTTCTTGATTTGAACACTCCTAACTACTTTTTACTGACTTACTAAAGCACAAAATTAGTTTTGTAACCTCATTGAGCTTTGAACTTCATAGACAGGTGAATCCAATCATGAGAAAAGGTATTTAAGGTGGCCACTTGCAAGTAGTTCTCCTATTTGAATCTCCTATGAAGAGTGGCATCATGGGCTCCTCAAAACAACTCTCAAATGATCTGAAAACAAAGATTATTCAAAATAGTTGTTCAGAGGAAGGATACAAAAAGTTGTCTCAGAGATTTAAACTGTCAGTTTCCACTGTGAGGAACATAGTAAGGAAAAGGAAGAACACAGGTACAGTTCTTGTTAAGCCCAGAAGTGGCAGGCCAAGAAAAATATCAGAAAGGCAGAGAAGAAGAATGGTGAGAACAGTCAAGGACAATCCACAGACCACCTCCAAAGACCTGCAGCATCATCTTGCTGCAGATGGTGTCAGTGTGCATCGGTCAACAATACAACGCATGTTGCACAAGGAGAAGCTGTATGGGAGAATGATGCGAAAGAAGCCATTTCTGCAAGCACGCCACAAACAGTCGCCTGAGGTATGCAAAAGCACATTTGGACAAGCCAGTTACATTTTGGAAGCAGGTCCTGTGGACTGATGAAACAAAGATTGAGTTGTTTTGTCATACAAAAAGGCGTTATGCATGGAGGTAAAAAAACACGGCATTCCAAGAAAAGCACTTGCTACCCACAGTAAAATTTGGTGGAGGTTCCATCATGCTTTGGGGCTGTGTGGCCAATGCCGGCACCGGGAATTTTGTTAAAGTTGAGGGTCCATGGATTCAACTCAGTATCAGCAGATTCTTGACAATAATGTGCAAGAATCAGTGACAAAGTTAAAGTTACGCAGGGGATGGATATTTCAGCAAGACAATAAGCTAAAACACCGCTCCAAATCTACTTAGGCATTCATGCAGAGGAACAATTGCAATGTTCTGGAATGGCCATCTTAGTTCCCAGACCTGAATATCATTGGAAATCTGTGGGATGATTTGAAGCGTGCTGTCCATGCTCGGCAACCATCAAACTTAACTGAACTGGAATTGTTTTGTAAACAGGAATGGTCAAATATACCTTCATCCAGGATCCAGGAACTCATTAAAAGCTACAGGAAGTGACTAGAGGCTGTAATTTTTGAAAAACGAGGATCTGCAAAATATTAATGTCACTTTTATGTTCAGGTGCCCTTACTTTTGCACCTGTCAAATTTTGTTTAGATGCGGATTGCACATTTTCTGTTCGTACAATAAACCTCTTTTCAATCCAGAAATATTGCTCAGTCCATCAGTTATTAGATATATGAAACTGAAATAGCTGTTGCAAAAACCCAAATTGTTATAAAGAAAAAAAGTTAACATTAATAGGGGTGCCCAAACTTTTTCATATGACTGTATATATATATATATCGCATGAACCTAGAACTTCCAATATATTTTTAACAATGGTAAGAAGATACTTGGAGTTGTAGTTATCAGTTCTTATCAGACCATACAGGAACCACAGTACTGATGAGAATTAGTTAGTATCACAAATAAACATTTACATCCAGGTACCTTATAGACGGCGTTGTCCCTGAAGAGTCATTCTTTTTCTTTTCCTTATCTTTTCCAGATGCCATGATGAATTTTCATGGCTACAGCTCATCTCTGCAGACTTCCATCTTCTCCGCTTTTCTGTAGCACATCCCGACATGATGCCTGAAAAATGAGACTGTTATTATAATGCCCCTGAATAAAAATATCCGCCCTACACTGCACTCCTAAATAAATAATTTCCCTTCACTGTGTTCCCTGCACAAAACATGATGCACATGTGTTGCCCTGGGGTAATGGGGTACACGGTCCCGTGCGGTGTATAACTGGGGAATGTCACTTGGTGGCCATTGCCTGGTTCCGTGCTCTGGGTGCTTTTTGAAAAAGGGGTATATTCACAGGGAGATTAAATAAAAGTTTAGCATGTGACGCCATTTGCGGTTTGCGGCTATGTGGATGGAGCCGCCTCTGCACAGTTTTCACTACTGGGGCTGGTGTTAGTGGCAGCATGGATGTTAGGCCCTCCGCAAGCATGGCTAGGCCCCAGAGGATAGGTGATGTAAATCGGTGTTGAAAGAAGGGTTGCAGTGTAACTGGTTCCTTTACTCACGGCAAAATGTAAACTGGTCATCTGAGGAAGACTGGTGTTGACCGCAGGTCCCCTTAGTCCCAGTGCCGGTTTAGTGACCTGGTGGCTTCATTCCCCTGCACCTCTCTTTGGTTGGTGGGTCCATGTGGCTTGGAGCGGCTGGTGGTCCCCCCCTGGTGGTCTCTTAACGGCAGTCCATATGTCGGTAACGTGAACCCCGTGGGGTCGGAGTCTCTGGTCCTGTTCCCTGGTTTTCCCATTGCTACTGTGTCCCGAACTTCAAGGTCAGTGAGGTCCTTGATGGTCCCCTCACTGTGCAGATTTTATCAGGTCTACTTGGAGCGTTTGCCTGACCTAAGATTCTGTACCCCATTGGTGCTGTGGTTCCGGGAGTACTCCACCATACTCCACCGTCAACCAACCACCTGGGCCCCCAGATCACTGTTACATTCCTGTCAGTGCATCTGCTCACTTCCTCTCTCTCTGTCACCAACTCCTACCGACTACTGTCTGACTGTCCACTTTCTGCCCTTCCCACCTCTTTGTCTAGTGGACTGGATTGGCTCCACCTCTAGGCGGCCATCTATTGGTCCAACCCTAGCCTGGTACCAGTCTATGGGGAACTGGGGAAAAACAGGGATTATCTGGAATGTGTGTGTTGTTACTCGCACTGGTCTTCCGGGTTCCTGGGGGTGTGCCCTGCATCCTGGTGGAGATGCAGTACCTTGTAGCTCCCTGATGACCTCAGGGGTGATAGACACACAGACCCTCTTATGGCACATGCCCTCTACACTGCCATTTTTTTTGCATACTGGGCCCTCTCTTCACACCCCTCCACACTGTGTCCTCCTATACTGCCCCCACCCACACTACCCAGTCATGTCGACATCCATCCCGCCCCCACCTTACCCAGTCTTTATTATGTGACATTTTTCTCATCCCATACGGTCTCATAATGACGTCCATAGTCATCACCTCCTTGCTTCCCATACTAAGTCCGCACCCATCCCCCGCCTCATACTGTGTCCACACCCATCCCCCCCTCAATCCTCATACTGTATCCGCACCAACGCCCTCTCCTCATACTGTGTACGCACCCATCCCCCTCACTTCTCATACTGTGTCTGCACACATCCTTCCCTCACTTCTCATACTGTGTCCGCACCCTTCCCCTCTCCCTTTTCATACTGTGTCCACACCCATTCCCCCTTACTTTTCCTACCGTGTCTGCATCCATCCCCCTCACTCCTCATACTGTGTCTGCACCCATCCTCCCCTCACTCCTCATACTGTGTCCGCACCTATCCTCCCCTCACTTTTTATACTGTGTCCCCTGTCCCCATACTGTGTGTGCGCTTATCACCCCCTTGCTCCCCATTCTGGGTTCTCAAATGGCCCTCGTTTGCTCTACATACATCTTCCCTCCCTGTCCCCTAATTACAATCAATCTTCGGTGTCTTCAGCACCATTGGAGCACTTTCCACCAGCTCTGTGCGTGCCTTTGGAGTGACACTGCGGACGTCACCGAGTCAGGGCTTGTGCTGGTCTAATAGATGCTAGTGCAGCTGATCCCTGGGAGTTTGCGCTGCAGATTCTGTGAGCTGCAGTCAGCTTGACAGCAGCTAAGAGAACGTCCGACTGCCATGCAGCTGCTAGGAGACACCGTGGACCCACGCATCAGGCTCCCCCCTAACAGTGGCGCTCGCCTGTCTCCTCTACATGGCAATGGTCCCCCCCTGGGGCCCGGTGACAAGAAAAATTAAAGAGGAGATGCCTGGGCTGCCAGCATGTCCATGTCCCCTGTATGCTTCTGATCACCAAGTACGCATCTCCACTCCCCAAGCCCCCCCACCCCCTCTGACCATTGACTCAATCTTCAGTCCAGCACATGACTAATTTGCATGCTCTGCCCATTTGCAGGCAAATTATTAATCTATAGTAGCCGAAGTGACACTCCCGGGTCCCTCTGCTGTAGCTGTGACTGGGGCCCAGTGCTTAATAAAGATAAGTAATTTCCCCAGGCTCAGCTGGGCCCCCCCCTCTTCACCGGGCCCCGTACACCAGTCATGGTTGTAATGCCCTGATGGTGGCCCTGTCAATAACACCTGTAGAAATATATTTACTTGGCAACGGCACATAACAGTTTCTCACAACTTTGAGCATCGACAAGAAAAAAAAAGGTCATGATGCCATTTTATGACACGCATGCTCGCAGTGTACACATATAGTTCATAGATGCTAACATTGCATTTGTGTATTTTTAATATTAAAACGATTTATGTCTATTCATCTTACTCAACATTTTTACATTTCACAAGTTATCTAGTACAGATCTGAAATTATTGAAAATTCCACTGGTGAATGGAATCAAACAACAAGCTTATTGTCAGACACCTCCCCGACAGCTCAACTGGATTACTCTGTGCTGCAATGCTTTACAGGAGATTATATTATGATTATTGCATAGTAGGTGGTGAAAAAAATCACTTATCAAAGAGAAAACCAGAAGAACAACCTCGGTCAATGAATAAAATGAGGATTAGATCTCAGAGCTTTTATAATTTGTAATGTTTGTCTATAAAGACTGTAAGTCAATATCAGTGTGTGTACATTGTATTAATAATACACATGGGGAACATGAGGCTTATAAGGAACATAACCAAAAACTTTAAAATCTTATACTGATAAATAGTAGTGATGAGCGAGCATGCTTGTCACTACTCGGTACTCGCACGAGTATCGCTGTACTCGGGCTGCTCGGCGGGGACCGAGTAATCTCGCGATACTCGTGCTGTACTCGTGGTCTTCATTTCTGCATGTTGGCGCTCTTTTGAGAGCCAGCCCTCATGCAGGGATTGGCTGGCAGACCACTGCAATGCCACAGCCCTGTTAGTTGTGGAATTGCAGTGATTGGCCGGCCTGCACAGCGTGACCGAGCCTTTATATCGGCCGGCGCGCTGTGCTCTGCTCACAGCTATCCAGACTGTCAGTGCAGGGAGAGTGTCGCTGATTCAGGGAAAGCTTTGCGGCCCTTTATAGCTTTTTCAGTTGCAGGGCTGCAAACAGTGTGACCAAAAGTCCTTCTCAGGACTATTCTAGTTGTATACAGGCAGGCAGGGTATAGCCAGGTCGGAGTACAGTAGCAGAGTCCTTCTCAGGACTATTGTTGCTATATACAGGCAGGGTATAGCCAGGTCTGAATACAGGCTAGTGACCAAAAGAGTCCTTGTCAGGACTATTGTACCAGTATACAGGCAGGCAGGCAGGCAGGGTAGTGGTGACCGTATACCAGCCTTCATCATATCTGGGGCTGGTGTACACAGTGTAAAACAGTCCAGATAGTGTCTGACTTGTCTGTAATTGTCGCTCCCCAAAAAAACCTGTTAGGTTCTTATTGCGTCCGTGCTTGGTTTTTAAAACCGCACGTGTGTGCCTGTTGGTGGCAGCGTACAGGTGCACTTGTGTGCAATTTCCAGAAACTTTGATATAACGCACAAGTAGTGAATATACACGTCAGCAGTGCACAGCATTGCAAAATGCGCAAGGGCATTGGCAAGGAACAAGGAAGTGGACGTGATGGTGGTGCAGGCAGAGGCCGAGGTCGTGGGCAAGCTCTAATTTCGCCACAACAAAGGGCCACATCTAGTCGCTCGCACGTCCTGTCCCAAATTCTTGGGGACCGCAGCAGTACACCGCTCTTGAACCAAGACCAGTGTCAACAGGTTGTTAGTTGGATAGCAGATAATGCTTCCAGTCAGATTGGCACCACCACAAACACTCTGTCTTCCACACGGTCAAGTGTCAGTAGCCGTGATACTGCACCGCACATTTCTGAACCTGATCCTCCTTCCTACCACCAGGCTGAGTACACGTCCTCCTCGGACATTAATGATCCCACACTTGGACACTCGGAAGAGCTGTTCACGTTTCCATTCACACATTCTGGCCTCTCGCCAGCTCATATTGAAGTGGGTCATGAGGAGATCGTCTGTACAGATAGCCAAATATTTGAGCAGCCACGTTCTCACGAAGTTGGCAACGTGTCCCAACAAGTGGTGGACGATGATGAGACACAATTGTCAGGAAGTCAGGAGGAGGAGCAGGGTGCGGAAGAGGAAGACGACGTGGTGGATGATCCAGTAACTGACCCAACCTGGCAGGAGGATATGCAGAGCGAGGACAGCAGTGCACAGGGGGAGGGAGGCGTAGCATCACAACAGGCAGTAAGAAGCAGGGTGGTGGCCCCAGGCAGAAGTCAGGCAACCGTTCCCCGGAACAACACGACGACACAAGGTGCCTGTACAAATGTTAGGTCTTCCCGAGTCTGGCAGTTTTTTAAGTTGGATCCAGATGATTCAAAAAAGGCCATTTGCAACACCTGCCGTGCCAGCATCAGCAGGGGTACCAAAACTAGCAGCCTGACCACCACCAGCATGATCAGGCACATGTCAGCCAAGCACCCGACTTTGTGGGAAGTACAACAGAGTCGAGGAGCAGTGCTTGCTGATGTCACTGCTACGTCTTCGCTGGTTGTGCATGCGAGCCAATCCTCTGTCCATGCTGCCTGCGAACAAGCCTCCTCCACTCCTGCACCTGCAGTTGCCTACGCAGAAAGAACACCATCATCAAGCACGTCCTTGTCCCAGCGCAGCGTTCAGTTATCCATTCAGCAAACCTTTGAACGCAGGCGCAAATACACTGCCAACACCCCACATGCCACAGTTCTAAATGCTAACATTTCGCGACTGCTTGCACTGGAAATGTTGCCTTTTAGGCTGGTGGAGACAGAAGCATTCCGTGACCTGATGGCGGCAGCTGTCCCACGTTACTCGGTCCCCAGCCGCCACTATTTCTTCCGGTGTGCCGTCCCCGCGTTGCATAACCACGTGTCACAAAACATCACACGTGCCCTGAACAACGCTGTTTCACCCAAGGTCCACCTAACCACAGACACTTGGACAAGTGCTTGTGGGCAAGGCCGCTACATCTCGTTGACGGCACACTGGGTTAATATTGTGGAAGCTGGGACCCAGTCTGAGCGAGGGACGGAACACGTCCTTCCCACACCAAGGTTTGCAGGCCCTACCTCAGTCAGTGTTTCACCCACACTCTACAGCTCCGGAATGTCATGCTCTTCAGCCTCCTCCTCCTCCTGCGCATCCTCATCCACTGTGCCCTCCACACCAGTCACAAGCTGGAAGCACTGCAGCACTGCCTCGGCGAAGCGGCAACAGGCTGTGCTGAAGCTAATCTGCATAGGTGACAAACCCCACAATGCAGAAGAGCTGTGGACAGCTCTGAAACAGCAGGCAGATCACTGGCTCACACCTCTGAACCTAAAGCCAGGAAAGGTCGTGTGTGACAATGGCCGGAACCTGGTGGCGGCTTTGAGGCGAGGCCAGCTGACACATGTTCCATGCGTGGCCCATGTGCTCAACCTCGTGGTTCAGCGGTTTCTAAAGTCATACTCAGAGCTGTCTGATCTGCTGTCTGGCCTTGCCGGCATTCAGCGCCGTTTGCATCTTCCGGCTCACAGACTGGTGTGTGATGTCCCCACGCGTTGGAATTCAACTCTGCACATGTTGGTCAGGATATGTGAGCAGAAGAGGGCAGTTGTTGAGTACCTGCATCACCTAAGCCGTCGGGAAATGGGTCAAACTCCACACATAACACCTGAGGAGTGGAGATGGATGTCAGACCTATGTACCATCCTCCAAAACTTTGAGGACTCCACCAAGATGGTGAGTGGTGATGACGCCATTATTAGCGTCACCATACCGCTACTCTGCCTTCTAAAACGGTCTCTGCTGAAAAACAAACATGATGCATTGCAGGCGGAGCGCGATGAGTTGCAGCAAGAAACAGTAGTGGGTGTGGGTGATAACACACAGCCCAGCCTCGTCTCATCACAACGTGCAGTGGAGGACTATGACGAGGAGGAGGTCAACCAAAATGCAGCAGTTCCGGAAGGCCATACTCACGGAAGTAGGCAAAGCATTCCCCTCACAAAACGCTAGCGGCATAGGTCAGGAATCAGTGGACAACCGAGGCGTACAGCCGAGAGAGGCACAAGTCCAATCCGCCAGAGGTAGGGGAACAGTCTTTAAGATGTGGGACAGTTTTCTCAGCCCCTCACGTACCACAGCCCCTGAGGTGCGGGGTAGTGCCACAAGAAATCCTAAGTTTGCCCAGATGCTGAAGGAGTACCTTGCAGATCGAACAACTGTACTCCGACATTCCTCTGTGCCTTACAATTATTGGGTATCCAAGCTGGACACGTGGCATGAATTGGCTCTCTACGCCTTGGAAGTCCTGGCCTGCCCTGCTGCTAGCGTTTTGTCAGAGCGTGTTTTTAGTGCCGCAGGTGGAATCATTACAGATAAACGCACCCGCCTGTCAACTGAAAATGCTGACAGGCTGACTCTGATCAAGATGAACAAGGGTTGGATTGGGACAGACTTCACCACACCACCAGCAAATGAGAGCGGAATTTAAAGTTTGCCATGTACCTCCACTCACCCATGGGTACACACTTCTGGACTTTGGATAATCGCTGGACTGCTCCTCCTTCTCCTCATGCGCCACCATGATGATGACCGTTACAAATTGCAATACTTAGGCCTTTGTTTCAGGTATACCCCCAGTGGTAAATTTTTTCGCCCATTCTTTGCAGAATGGACATTACAACGACAGGAGACCCGCTCCTTTGCAATGGGAACAATGTTTTGAGGCCCTCATGCACGTCTCTACCCAGGGACAACGTGGAGCCTCCCAATTTTTGGCTGCCCTGCCTAAGGGCTATACTATAATACACCCACTTCCTTAAAATGGACACTTAATGTTTTGAGGCCCTCATGCACGTCTCTATCCAGGGACAATGTGGAGCCTCCCAATTTTTGGCTGCCCTGGCAAAGGGCTATACTGAAATAGACCCACTTCCTTACAATGGGCACTTCAGGTTTACAGGCCCTCATGCACGTCTCTATCCAGGGACAATGTGGAGCCTCCCAATTTTTGGCTGCCCTGGCAAAGGGCTATACTGAAATAGACCCACTTCCTTACAATGGGCACTTCAGGTTTACAGGCCATCATGCACGTCTCTATCCAGGGACAATGTGGAGCCTCCCAATTTTTGGCTGCCCTGGCAAAGGGCTATACTGAAATAGACCCACTTCCTTACAATGGGCACTTCAGGTTTACAGGCCATCATGCACGTCTCTATCCAGGGACAATGTGGAGCCTCCCAATTTTTGGCTGCCCTGGCAAAGGGCTATACTGAAATAGACCCACTTCCTTACAATGGGCACTTCAGGTTTACAGGCCATCATGCACGTCTCTATCCAGGGACAATGTGGAGCCTCCCAATTTTTGGCTGCCCTGGCAAAGGGCTATACTGAAATAGACCCACTTCCTTACAATGGGCACTTCAGGTTTACAGGCCATCATGCACGTCTCTATCCAGGGACAATGTGGAGCCTCCCAATTTTTGGCTGCCCTGGCAAAGGGCTATACTGAAATAGACACACTTCCTTACAATGGGCACTTCAGGTTTACAGGCCATCATGCACGTCTCTATCCAGGGACAATGTGGAGCCTCCCAATTTTTGGCTGCCCTGGCAAAGGGCTATACTGAAATAGACCCACTTCCTTACAATGGGCACTTCAGGTTTACAGGCCATCATGCACGTCTCTATCCAGGGACAATGTGGAGCCTCCCAATTTTTGGCTGCCCTGGCAAAGGGCTATACTGAAATAGACCCACTTCCTTACAATGGGCACTTCAGGTTTACAGGCCCTCATGCACGTCTGTATGCAGGGGCATTGGTGAACCTCACAATTTTGGACTGCCCTGGCAAAGGAAAATACTACAAAGACTCACTTCCTCAAAATGGGCACATTAGACTCAAGAGGCCTTCATGTACGTCTCTTCTCAGGGACATCGGAGTGCCACACAATGTTTTCACGTAAAATCTTTCATGTATTAATCTCAAAAAGTAACATACACCAGCTCTATCTCACTATTGGGTATGTGCCCTTAACATTTCCGCCATGAAAAATCATTTTGGGGTCATTTTGGAAGGTTTTCTGGTGAGTCCGTAAAAATGGCGTAAAACGCGGACAAAATTGTTCACAGCTGTGACTTTTCAGTGATAAATGCTTCAAGGGGTCTTCCCCATGCTGTTGCCATGTCATTTGAGCACTCTTCTGAGACTTTTGTGCCATTTTTAGGGTTTCTCCATGCTGCCGGGGGGTCATTTCACAAAAATACTCGGGTCTCCCATAGGATAACATTGGGCTCGTTGCTCGGCCCGAGTACACGAGTATCTTGGGAGGCTCGGCCCGAGCTTCGAGCACCCGAGCTTTTTAGTACTCGCTCATCACTAATAAATAGTAGATACAAGATACAGTGAAGCATGCTTTCTATTTCAGTATGTAGATAGCATGTGTTCTTTATTATTAACATCAATATGTAATGCATTTTATATAAGTAAAGGGGTCTACCAGGAATTAACATTGACGGCCTATGCATTGCACAGGTCAGCTACTGCCAGTGTGGAAATGAATGCATCATCATATTCACTATAATCACCTTAGCTTCTGAATCCTGAAAATACACTATAAATGGATTTATATATACGTGGACAAGGCAGAAACTAGGGTATATGGTCTTTAAAAATGAATTAGATCAATACTCTTTAAAATAAATCAGCCCTTTTGTTTCCAATTTTATAGAATTCCCCACATGATCAATAGTCTCTGAGGACACTAATTAAGTGTTTTTCTTAAGCACAGTCACATACTAGAATGAAAGGGTCAGCGAGATACCCAAGACGGTTATCGCCCTGGATATTGGAGAATTAAAGCAGAAGGGGAGGCAGAGGGTAGTCAGTATTAAAATCTAACATCCCTCTATCTATAGCATCTTCTCTCAAGACTGCAGCAGCATCTTTTAGGACCCATGGGTGCACTGGTGCCAGCTAAACAAAAAATGAAAAGGAACAGTAATGAGTTATTAATGATAAATGAAGGCACTTACCAACTTACCCGAGCGTATGAGGGAGACTGTTGTAGAAAACCTACTGCCAGTAAAGGTCATTTATCAGACATCACATCATGCACAAAGTTTAGTGACTTACTATTAAAACTTGAAGAGAGTCTGGAATTGGAAAAAAAAAATGCTCTATTGGTATTATTTTTATTTTTTCTTAAATAATGCTTGTGCCATGTCTGGTATTGCTCATTTGGGTAAATGTGGCTGAACTGTACTACCAGACACAATCTAGGCTTTTGCCTGATAAGATATTAGACCACTTTCCCTGTCCTTAGAAGCCCTTCAAAATGTATTACTTATTTTCTCCACAGCAAGGCCACTGATGTGCACTGTGCATTGTAATATTCAGTGGTGGACAGAGACAAAAGAGGGTCCCTGTTCAAGAACAATATATGATGGAACCTTTTCAGTCCGACAGCTCATCATAATGCACAATTCCACCTGCTTTGGAGGAAGAAGTTGGCCTCTTTACTCCATGGACACCTGTGCGTCTACAAAGGTCATCATAATACACACTTCCCCCTAGTTTAGAGGAAAAAGTTGGCTTCCTTGCTCCATGGGCACCTGAGCATCTGCACAGGTCATCATAATTGACAATTCCACCTGCTTTGGAGGAAGAAGTTGGCCTACTTACTCCATGGTCACCTGTGAGTCTGCACAGATCATCATAATGCACAATTCCGCCTGCTTTGAAGGAAGAAGCAGGCCTCCTTTCTCTATGGGCAGCTGAGCGTCTACACAGGCCATTATAATACACAATTCCACCTGCTTTGGAGGAGAAGCTGGCCTCCTTACTCCATGGGCAGCTGTGTGTCAGCACAGGTCATCATAATGCACAATTCCCCCTACTTTGGAGGAGAAATTGACCTCCTTGCTCCATGCGCAGCTGTGCGTCTGGACAGGTCATCATAATGCACAATTCCACCGACTTTGGAGGAAAAGTTGACCTCCTAACTCAATGGACAGCTATGTGTCTGCATAGGTGGCACCAATAGTATGTTTCTCCATAGTAATATTCTTGGATATGGTGTTCACCAGGAGAGACTTGTAGTTATTATACTTACTCTTTTCTCTATACAAAGTAACCACAGTTTATGTGTTTTTCCCATTGAAGTGTACATCAGAGTGCATGCTTCTGAAAGCAGTGGCAGCTACTGTCTGCTAAGATCTCTCAGATAATCAAGTCCTCTGGGTATTGCAAAATAATCTTTTCTTTGTCTTATGATGTTTATTTATGAATTCCAAAATGTCATTGGGATATCCAATATGATATTGTTTTCTCGCTTGCATTGTAGGTATTTTTTTCCTTCTTTATTTTGAGGAGGTAAACTTGTCAACATAACATAATATGTGATCTATGTATTAGATATAGATAATGTGAGCAAGGATGGTTGACCTTAGGGAGATCAACATCCACCACTGCGGAGACACCATCACGTGTTTCTCAACGCAGCGATTCTAGAGCAATGCCCCCTGGGAAATATTCAAAGCAAGAAGGCCTGCGGAGACACCATCACATGTTTCTCAACGCTGGCAGGAAACTAGCCAGGTCTTTCACCGGGAAGGAACAACCACGGGAAGAGCAGTCTCCAGTCAAGAAGACCACCTATGCCAAACATGGTATCCATCCACAGACAGCCGTTTCGGGGTATTTGCCCCTCATCAGTGTGGAGTAGGAATCTGGCTAGTGGGAGCATTGCCTAGTAAAAGACTATGTGGCAAGGATGGTTGACCTTAGGGAGATCAACATCCACCACTGCGGAGACACCATCACGTGTTTCTCAACGCAGCGATTCTAGAGCAATGCCCCCTGGGAAATATTCAAAGCAAGAAGGCCTGCGGAGACACCATCACATGTTTCTCAACGCTGGCAGGAAACTAGCCAGGTCATGATTTTGCACGCTACGCTACTCTGAAGGCCGCTTTACATGCTACAACATCGCTCAAGCGATATCGTGGGGTCACGGAATTTGTGACGCACATCCGGCCGCTTTAGCGATGTCGTTGCATGTGACACCTATGAGTGATTTTGCATCGTCACAAAAACGTGCAAAATCACTAATCGGTGACATGCCCCCCTATTCCCAATTATCATTGCTGCGTGTACGATGTAGTTCGTCGTTCCTGCGGCACCACACATCACTATGTGTGACACCGTAGGAACGAGGAACCTCACCTTACCTGCGGCCGCCACCAATGAGGAAGGAAGGAGGTGGGCGGGATGTTACGTCCCGCTCATCTCCGCCCCTCCGCTTTGATTGGACGGCCGCTTAGTGACGTCGCTGTGACGCTGAACAAACCGCCCCCTTAGAAAGTAGACGGTACGCCGGTCACAGCGACGTCACTAGGCAGGTAAGTAGTGTGACGGGTCTCAGCGATGTTGTGTGCCACGGGCAGCGATTTGCCCATGTCGCACAACCGATGGGGGCGGGAACGCACGCTAGCGATACCGGTAACAATATCGCAGCGTGTAAAGCGACCTTAATGCTCTGCATACATTGAGTAAATATTGTATAATTGTTTTTCACATATATAGAAAAACAGTTTTAAATTAAAGGAGCCATGTAAGTGTGCAATGTGTGGTTTTCTGCTAGTCTAGAACTGTTTAACCAAAAACAAAGAAAAAACATAGGACCCATATTAAAGCATACTGCCACTCAAAAATGTAATAAAACCAAAGAAAACACTGAGCTTTAAATGCAGTTACAAAAGTGTGTATGATGTGTGTATGAAAAGATAAGAAAATGACTGATAGAAACTGATTGTGAAAAGCAAAAAAGCCATTTTATTATCAATAGTCATAGAAAAAGATCCATACAGAAAACACACATAATAAGAAACGATGGTAAAAATGGACAGATCAGGGTAAAGAAGAGGAAAAGAGGTAGTGGAAAAATGACCCTGCATATAGATGGACAAAGTAATGTGGGCATGGGCTAAAAGGTGAAGGTTTGATTACACCTATGTGCACATATATCCAGCAAAAAGTTTATGGCATAGAAAAAGCCCACACTGCTGTCACCAATGCACAAATTGCAGTAAACTGGTGAAGTGTAAATGAGCAGGAGTAAGCTAGGATATAAAGTGCAGAAAATGTCACCATCACTTACCCATCGTGTCGCACCGGGAAAAACTGTACATCCACCGGATAGTGCATGCCCACCCCTACATGTTTCGTGCCATTGCTGGCACTTCCTCAGGGGGTGTGGTTAGTGTCAGGAAATGATTCCCCATTTAACAGCCAGAAACAGCTGCAATTCATCACATACTAATGGTTGGGCCGTGGCCGGGAGCCATAGTGATATCACATGGCATTCTGACACTGTATAGAACTGTGCTATAAAGGGGTTATCCCACTAAATACATGTATCACCTATTGATCACTGAGGGTCCCACTCCCACTCCTGGAAGACCCCACCAATTATATTTTTTTACGTACTATACAGTTGTGTCGTTTTTCAGGTCACTCTTCTTTGGGTTATAGATGTCATATTATTTCTTCCAATTTTTGATACATGACCTCTTTTGTCTTCTTGCGCAATCTTCACTATGCTTAGGGAGCGGAGTAGCACTCAGACGTCACAACATGACATCAAGGTGCACTCCATCACATCATGGTGTGTTTTAATGTGACAATGCACATTGCCTAAGGTACCGATTAGGCCTTGGTGCGATGCCTATCATGACATCTAAGACTACTTGGATCAAGATGCCTGGGACCACGTGAAGTGCGAGGAAGAAGATGCAAAAGGAGCTGCGAAGCAATTCAGCACTATGGCGTGTACCTCATTATTAATTTGCTGAATTTGTGCAGAGCGAATTGCAAAAAATTGAATTTTGGATAATTCAATTTTTTGGTAAAATTTTAGACAAATTTTTTTCAAACACATTCGCTCATCTCAATGAAACAACTTTTAAAATGAATAATAGGTCTCATGTATAAAACAACTGACTGGGCAATCATTGTCAGATATGTTTCATCTAAAAATATAGGCATCTAAAATATAAACACTTCCACATGTGATGCATATTTTACCTGGCGAAAAGTGATGGATCACCTTTTCAAACCTGCTCTTGAACAATGAATATTGGATTCTCATTTTTTTCTATGACCTTAATTGAATAATTCTGCAAATAACTTATTTTAATATGTATAAATAAAATAATATTTAATAATTCTTGTATCATTTTTTTTATTTTAAAATGATACAATCTCAGCCCTGTAAGGCCATGTGTGCACGTGTGCGTTGTGCGTCCCCAGCAAAGTCTATGTAACTTGTGCAAATTCCATGTGCACGTTGCGTTTTAGAACGCAGCGATTTGCATGCTGAAATTTGTGGCTGAATTGTTGCTTTCTAAAAAGCAACATGTCACTTCTTTTGTGCATTTTGGTTGCTTTTCCCTCTCTGTCTGTGGCAGAGCAAGCATCCAGAATGCATTAATTCTGCATCCGTTCCACATTCAAAATTCTTCCAAAACGCAGCTTTATGAAATGCACATGCAGTGACAAAACGCTGCAGAATATTTGCCACGGCAGAACGAAGACGTACGCACATACCCAAACTGTCCATGGTTCACAACCAATAATGACAAATTCAAGAGGAGAAAGGGAATATCACATACTTCATAGGGTCTTAGAAGGCCTAAGTAACAGACTTTCCAATCAATATTTTTTTAATCTTGGTGCTGTTCTATGTGAGGAGTATTTAACTAATCTACTTACTATTACCGTAGTTACCTGGAAAAATTAACCTGTGTACATTTAAAAGCATAAATCCAATTGTTTAACATAACTCTTCCAGAAAACTATTATAGAAATCCAGTTTTTTATTTTATCGATATAATCCATTTTATCACAATGAGCATTTTTTCTGTTTGTTTCCATATGAATCGGGCAGAAGAAAAAAAATTAAATGCCCCAATGAAGTATTTTCTCAGGAAATATTGGATTTTGAATATTCCGGTATACACGCATCTCATGAGGCATTAAATACATTTTATTAATTAGAATTGTTTCCGAGCCTATCCTTAGAATAGGCTGCCTATATTAAATCAGTGGGAGTCCGATTTCTGGCAGGAGAGCTGACAGGAGGGGCCACCTTAATTTGGCAGTGGCTGTGTTGCACCAAACTTCAGCGCAGCCCATTCACGTGAAAACAATAGAGCTACAATCCCAGGTAGTGGCACAGCTGCTACCAAATGTAAGGTGCCATTCCTGATGAAAAATAAATGGAATGCAAAGTACCAGTACCTTCAGCCCATAAGTAGTTGGTTTTGGAGGACTTTCTTTTTGATATATGTAATGTAATTGGATCTTCAGTAACTAAAGTAGTGCTTGAACAATTGTAAACCCTTCGGGATTTCTCATGCTTCTACTTAAATGTTACCTAAAGCTACATCATATTTTCACACAAGTCCTGAAAGTAGATAAAGAACCAAATCAAACAAATGAGTCAAAAGTATTAACCTTTATCATTTTTTTATTGAGGAAAATTATTCAAAATAACATATCTGGGAGGGGCAAAAGTATGAACCGTTAGGATTAGTAGATAATGTGAAGGTTTGTGGAAATGTATTGTGACACAATCAAAGGAGATTCAGGAGAACCTCAAAAGAGGAGTTATTAACCCCTTAAGCCCCCGGGCGTTTTGCGTTTTTCCGGGGTTTTTTTTCATCTCTTTCATCTGAGAGCCGTAACTTTTTTATTTTTCTGTCAATCTTGCCATATAAGGGCTTGTGTTTTGCGGAACGAGTTGTAGTTTTAAATTAAACCATAAGTTTTACCATATAGTATACTGGAAAACCGCAAAAAAATTTCAAGTGTGGAAAAACTGCAAAAAAAGTGTGATGGCACAATAGTTTTTGGGATATTTTATTCACCATGTTCACTATATGGTAAAACTGATGTGTTACTGTGATGCCTGAGGTCAGAGCAAGTTTGGAGACACCTTTTTTCTCAGTGGTTAAAAAAAATTCACAAGTTCGTCCAAAAAAAGTGGCGCACGGGTTGCGCCAATTTTCCGAAACTCGTAGCGTTCTCATTTTTTGGTATCTATGTCTCATTGATGACTCATTTTTTGCGTCTCAAGTTGATGTTTTTAACTGTACCATTTTGGCGCAGATGCAATGTTTTGATCGTCTGTTATTGCATTTTGCACAAAACCTGCGGCGACCAAAAAACTTAATTTTGGCATTTGGAATTTTTTTGACGCTACACCGTTTACCGATCAGATTAATTGATTTTATATTTTGATAGATCGGGCATTTCTGAATGGGGCAATACCAAATATGTTTATATTTTTTTATTTTTTTAACTTTCTTTTTTATTTTACTATGTCCCTTAGAGGGTTCTAGGGATCAGCTGTCTGATCGCTCTTCCATATCTCCAGATCACAGCTACAGAGCTATCTGCAGATATGCTGCTTTACTTTCAATGCCGACACTATTCCAGCATTGAGAGAAAGTGACTCCTGTTATGAGAGAAAGTGACTCCTGTTAGCTACAGGTGTCATCACATGACCCTGTGCTACCATGGCAACTATCGGAAGTCACATGATCACGTCACGTGACTTCCGATGGGGGTGGGGTAAGTCATCATAATGGCTGCGCGCATATACAGCTCGCTGCCAGATTTTGGCAGCGAGATGTAAGGGGTTAATAGTCGCTCGTGGAACGCGATTCCACTGGCAACTAGAAGGCACATATGTCAGCAGTTGACATCAGCTTATATGTGTGTGGATCGCCACCGCCTGCCCACAGCAGGAGGCGGGGATTAACCTCACACGATCCATGACGTACCCAGTACTTCATGGGTCGCTAAGGGGTTAATGTTCATCAGATTGGAAAAGGTTACAAAACCATCTGCAAAGAGTTTGGACTCCACTGTCAGATTGTGTAAAAAGGAAGAAAATATAAGACCATTATTACCATCCCCAAGCCCTGAATTTGTCGACCAAAAAAGATCACTCAAAGAGGAAGACGTATATTAGTCCAGGAGGTCACAAAGGAAAGTGAAGCAGCTTCTAAAGAACTTAAGGCCTTTATCACATTAGCCAACGTTAAGGTTCATGAGTCCACCATGAGGAGGACACTGAACAGGTGTGTGCTAGAGATGAGCGAATACCGTAATATTCGTATTCGCTATACTCATAACGAATACTTTGTAATATTCGTGTGTTCATTATGAATAGCGAGTACAATGCAAGTCATTGGGAAATGCAAGTGATTTTCTGCTGGACCCAACAAAGAGGTCTGGGGGCCTGAGGAAAAGGCTGAAATGGATGGGAAAGTGATGAAACTGAATGGAGAGGGCCTGCATGCATTTCTGATTCACATATCGTTTCTTGGATCCCCTGAAGCCACACAGAAGAACCTCCGTGTTGCTTCAGTCTATCAGTGCCCCTGCAGCCTATGTCACACTGCGCTGGCCAGCGCTGTAGCTGCTCTCACAGCAGTGTGCGAGCAGCTGCGGGGATGACGAGCGCCGACATCAGGAGGATAGCTCAGATCATTACCTGCTGTGATGATCTCCGCTGAATGGTCATCCCTGACTTCCATGATGCCATATTCTCACATGAAGTCTCGCGGCAGGCCCGATACTATGACTAGCGGTGATATCACGGACTCACGGGATGCTTCACGTGAGAACACGACGGCAATGGAACTCAGTGACGAGCGCTGACGTCTCAAGTTCAGCGGAGTTCATCACCGCAGGTAATAAACTCAGCTAATCTCATGACGTCGGCACTCATCATGTCCTGCAGTGACCTGACCTGATCTAATGATCTTAGCTAAGGTCAGTGCGCTGGTCTACCAGCCAATGGAGTACATTCTGTTTTCATTGACTGGGACAGTGAGTATGGATTGTCGTAAGACCCCCTTATTGGATTATGCTGGACCCAGATTTGTTTTTTCTTTTCAATAAATTGGTGAAAGAGGAAATGTGTTGGGAGTGTTTTTTCAAATAAAAAATTTTTTGTTAGTGATGTCGGGTATCTGACAGATGCCGTGACATCACTAATGCCAGGCCCTGATGGCAGGTGACATTACACAGCTGGTATCAACCCCATATATTACCCAATTTGCTACCGAACCAGGGAAACAGGATGAGCTGGGGCGAAGCGCCAGGATTGGCACATCTAAAGGATGCTCCACTTCTGGGGCAGCTGGAGCTTGCTATTTTTAAGCTGGGGAGTGCCCAATAACCGTGGACCTCCTTAGTCTTAGACTATCAGACCACAGCTGTCCACTTTACCTTGGCTGGTGATCCAATTTGGGGGGAACCCACGTTTTTTGTTTTAAAATATTTATTTTATTTAATTTAAAATAACAGCATGGGGCACCCTCTGTCTTGGATTACCAACCAAGGTAGAGCTGCCAGCCACAGTTGCAGGCTGTCACTGTCTGCTTCACCTTAGCTGTGTACAAAAAATAGAGGGGACCCCACGTTGTTTTTTGGGTGAAAAAAATAATTTGTGGCTAAAAACAAGGCCAAACACCCTTTAGTGCCACATGAAAGGCACTAAAGGGTGCAAGACTACAAAACGCAAGGGAGTGGAATATTATATGTCTTTCTTATCTATCTATCTATCTATCTATCTATCTATCTACAGTGGAACCTTGCTTAACGAGAACAATCCGTTCTAGAACTGTGCTTGTTAACCAAGTTACTTGTTAAGAAAGCAAGATTTCCCATAGGAAATCATTGCAATGCAGACGATTTGTTCCACAATGTCCACGACGTCCACATCCTGGTCCCCTATTCTGTCATTCCACACATACACAAACAGGTGCAAACACACACAAACTCACACAAACACACACAAACACACACGCACGCACATATTATATGCTCACCTTACCTTCCGTTCCATCGCCGGTCTCCTGGGACTTGCTGCTCTCTGGTACGGGGCCGGGCTGTTTATCGCGTTACGATAACAACGAGGGAGGAACTTCCTGGCCAGAGTGCTGACGTCAAAGGCAGAGCCGCTTGTCTCTGATTGGCCAGCGCGCTGCTTTTCAAAAGCGGTTACAGAAAGTTCCTGCCTCGTCAATATGGATGCCAATACACAGCCTGGAGTGGAGTGCAGCGGCGAACTACATCACCCAGGAGGCCGGCGATGAAGCGAAAGGTACACATATTATGTTATATTATATGCTCACCTTACCTTTCTTTCCATCGCAGGCCTCCTGGGTCTTGTAGTTCGCCGTGAGGACGTCGCGATATACCCGGGAACTACAAGAACCATGAGACCGGTGGTGGAACGGAAGGTAAGGTGAGCATAATACTGTATGTGTGTGCGTGTGTGTTTGTGCATGTTCGTGCGTACATGTGTGTGTTTGTGTGGACTGCAAGGGCGGGTCAGTGCACGGTGGATGGACGGAACCGAAAGTGTGTGCGGTGAGGATTTCGCTCGTACAGCAAAGCTTTCTCGTAAAGCGGGTTACAAATTTACAGAAAGCTTTGCTTGTTAAGCGAAATTCACGTTAAGTGGGTTACTCGTTAAGTGAGGTACCACTGTATCTATATATCCAGCTATCTATCTTTCAAGCTCTTGAATATGGCCGGGGCCACCTGGGGCACTAGTGCGATCCTCACATGACACTCGGCTCATGCTGGCAGCACAGCGGGAGCCAAGTGCCATGCGAGTGTCACTGCTACTGAGGGCCGATCAGGCGATCGGACCTCAGCTGCGGTGGCCGGGCCGGCACTCAGGAGGGGTGGGCCGGCACTGCAGAGGTGAGGGAGGGATTTATCTCCCTCTCTCCTCCGTACCCGGCTATTGCCATTCTCACCCTGCACTCGCGGTACACCAGTGTACCGTGAGTGCAGTGCGATTTTTCTCTCATCCCATAGATTTGAATGGGTGCGAGAGAAAAAAGGAACGCATTACAGTCGCAGCATGCTGCGATTGTTTTCTCGGTCTGATTAGGGCTGAGAAAATAATCACTCGTGGGTGATGACACATAGGCTAATATTGGTCCGAGTGGAATGCGATGTTTTATCGCATTCCACTCGCACCGATTTTCATGCCGTGTGTTTTAGGCCTATATGTAACCCTCCTTCCTTTTTTTTGCGGTCCGCAAAATAACCACAAAAAACAAAAGGCACACGGATGTAAAAAGGACCATATATGGAACAGAACGGACGCGGTTGTCACACAGATGTGAATTGTTTACAAAAAATAGCCCTATGGACTAAGTCATGGTTGATGCAGGGATTTCCCATCGTAAACGCCTCCAATGACAAATAGTAGTTAGGCTATAGTAGGAGTACTATCCTGGTTTGTCTGCCACTGCACAATGTGCATAGTGTTTACAAAAATTAGCCCTATGGGCTGAGTCATGGTTGACACAGGAAGGAAACAGCTTTATATGAGAAGGGGTGGACGTTAACAACAGTAGTCAAAATCAACATTTTGGTTGAATTTAGTTTGGCTTGCTTTCATCTGGAGGGATTAAAAACTGTGGAGAAATCCAGTCCTTGTTGAATGTAATCAGAGTCTGTCTGTGTTTTCTGTGGAGAGGCGTGAGCGCCAATCATTGATGATTACCCTAATTCAGTTCTGCTGAACTGAAAACACACACTAGAAGCCAGGCAAGCCAGCTCCTCCAAGGCGTATAAAGAGAGGGCGGGCGAAGAGTTCAGCTTGGACACCCAAAAATTAAAGGGAACTGAAGCATCAGAAAGGTCGGCAGTATGGTCACTTAAGTACCCCTTGACCATGTTGTGCAACTTCTCCCTCCTTGTCATTGTTACATGTACAGATAGCCCTTGCTGATGTCCTGGTTTATTGAAAATGGCCCAGTTTGCGCACATTTTCCCCCCACTTCTGGTGGACCTGGTGTTGGTGTCTCTCCCCATTAATCCTTAGTGTTGAAAAGAGCCGTTAACTCTGCCGCTAGCATTGTCTGAGGGTGATGTTTTCAGCAACTGATCTACAACGACCCTCTTGAAGGATTGCATTGTGCAACCCTTTGGCGACTCCAAAAGGAGTTATTTAAAGAGCATCATAAAATTTCATCCTTTATTCATATAAATATTAAAAAAGAAAAAAAACAGTGGTTTTTCCTTCAAATAATACTAACAACTCACAAAGCCACCACGGTGAACAGTCTATTAACTTGGGTCAGTTCAGTATTGACTGCCCAGCATATTAAGTATAGACCAATGACAGTCACTATAATGGCCACTAGATGTCATGTTTTTTTTATATGACATCTAGTGGCCATTATAGTGACTGTCTTTGGTCTATACTTGATATGCTGAGTAGTCAATACTGAACTGACCCAACTTAGTAGACTGTTCACTGTGGTGGCTTTGTGAGTTGTTTGTATTATTTGAAGGAAAAACCATTGTTTTTTCTTTTTTAATATTCATATGAATAAAGAATGAAATTCTATGATGCGCTTTCAATTATTTGATACCTTGGTTTGCTGTTTCAATAAAGACTCCAAAAGGAGAGAAGGAAATTTCTCCTTGTACCGTGGGTCCAGAAAGGTGGCCAAACAGTATAGGCTGTTGCATAAAATGTGTATCATGCGGAGGGTCTTGCCACAGAAACTTACACATGAACTGTGCCATGTTGGCCAAGCTACAAACAGGTAAAAGGTTCTGTGTCCTCACCAGGAGGAGCAATACCCATCCTCTCCTCAAGCTGACTCGCCTCCTCCTCCTCCACCTCCTCTCCATCCCATCCATGCTGGACAGACATGAAGCTGGGGTTGAAAGTCCCCTGTGTAACATTGGGAGTCCCCTCAGAAGCCCAGAAAAACAAGTCTTCTTCCCCCTCATCCTCCTCATCATCACCCAATGTTGCCTCAGAATATTGGCAGGGTTGGGTAGTATCACCCATTGGGAAATCTGGCTCTATAGCTACATGCTGGGCACTCAAAGCTTCCTCTTTGAAATTATGCAGTGATTGTTTCAGCAGACCCAGCAGCAGGATGGTTAAGCTGATAATATCCTGATCACCACTCACGAGCTTGGTGCAGTACTCAAAGTTATCAAGAACCTCAGAAATGTTAGCGATCCACACCCATTCAACAGTTTTTATGTGTGGTTATTGACTCTCAGTTTGAGGAGCATGTTGAAGCTTGTATTTAGCTACTGCCCTCTGCTGCTCAGTAATCCTTGCCAACATATAGTATGTAGAGTTCCACCGTGTGGGCAAGTTGAACATTTGTTGATGACTTGGCAAATTCAAGCGCTTTTGCAGCACTGTAAGACCAGCAAAAGCGGTAGCAGAATGGGAAAAATGGGTGCTAATATGGCGCACCTTCTCAAGTAGGTACAGCAAGTCAGGGTATGTTTTCAGAAATTTCTGAACAACTAGGTTCAGCACATGAGCCACGTATGGAACGTGTACCAGCTTGGCGATCTTTAAAGCCGCCACCAGTTAACACCCATTATCGCAAGCGACCAGGCCGGGTTGAAGGCTCAGCGGAGAGAGCCACTGATCGGTCTACTCTTTTATACCTTGCCACAGCTCTGCTGTAGTGTATGGTTTGTGACCTAAACAGATCAGCTTCAGCAGATCGTGTTGCTGCTTTTCTGATGCGCTACTGCACAGCTCCCAGTGTGTCATTGATGGTTAGGATAATTCAGCAGAGGATGAAGAGAAGGAGAAGGGGAGACAGGAAGTGGCATATGATGACGCGGAAATGCTGGTAGAAGTTGGGTCCGCTATTCTTGGCGTGGGTAGGATGTGTGATGTTACAGTTTGCGACTTTATCCCAGCTCCACCAAATTCACCTAGTGTGCCATGACAGATATGTATCGTCCCTGTCCACAACAACTTGTCCACGTGTCTGTAGTTAGGTGGACCTTCCCAGTTACGGTGTTGGTCAAAGCACGGTCAAGATTTTTCAACACATGCTTGTGTAACGCGGGGACAGCACAACGGGCAAAATAGTGATGGCTGGGAACATTGTATCGTGGGGTAGCCACAGCCAAGAGATCACAGAAACACTGTGTTCCCACAAGCCTAAACGGCAACATCTCCACGGCTAGCAATGTGGCAATGTGCGAGTTTAGGTTTTGTGTTTTGGGTGTGTGGCTGGGTATTTACGTTTCCTATCGAAGCTCTCAGGCACGGACAACTGGACGCTTCCCTGGGACAAGGAAGTGAATGTGGTTGATATTTGTTGTGTCTGTGTAATCGCAGCTTGTGGGCAGGATGTATGAGTGCCTGCTTCCTGGACAGCAGATTGTGAAGGATGTAGCACAGGTGACATGGCAGTGGTTTGACCCGCAGACACAAATTTGGTACCCTGGTGTTCTGCCCACCTATTGGGGTACTTGGCTGCCATGTGGTTCTGCATTATACTGGTGGTCAGGTTGCTTTTGCCCTCGCCTCTGCTCAACTTGGTATGGCAGATGCTACGGATTAAAATGTTTTTCTCTGAAGGACTTTCAGAAAAAAAACTTCCAGACTGTGGCTGAATGCCCCCTTGCCCTGACTTGGGCCACAATGGGGGTGCTGTTGGGAACAGTTGACCCAGTTTTTACTCTGGGCAAACCACTACTCCTTGGTACCTGTGTTGGTGCTACATATCCATCTTCACACGGTCCAGGTCGGATCAGTGAACTCATCATCGACCTCCTCGCTTTCCATCTCATTCTCCTTCCCACTTGAGATTGGCTGACCTGATGGCAACTGTGTCTCATAATGGTCAGTCTACACCTTTGGAGACAATAAATCAAGTTCCTCAAACTCGCTTTCTTGTAGTCGTAGGTCCTCAAAAACCTGCGCATCAACGCATGCCACCTCCTCACATCCCTCTTTAATGCTGCACAGTGAAAGGCCAGAGCCAACTAAAGGATACATACAAAACAGATCCTTAGAGTGGCAAAGCTTGGGGTCATATTTCTCCTGTGACTGATGATGGGGGAAGGAAGGATGACCAGGTTGAGAATTGGATGGGCCAGTCTTTTGTGTATCCACAGTAGACTGTGTGGTCGTGGAAGATTGGTTGCTGCTTGTGAAATGCGAAGAGGTCTTGTCTGCCATCGACGACAGAATCTGCTCTCGCTCTTCTGGCTTCCACACACATTTACGTTCCAGACCGATAAATTTGGCAAGGAACATAGTGGATGCATCACGCTTCTTCTGACCTGACACAGACTCAGTGCCTTGTCACCCACCACTGACAACACCACACCGACGTCCAGATCCCTGTCCCTTAACAATTGCCTTTTTTGTCATTTTGGGTTTTGCTGACATATTTGCAGATGTTGATAGTGCAAGCCAAGCAAACTTTGACCCCAAAAATATTGTGGAAAAAGTACAAGTGAGTACTTTGTACCAGGTAGCACATAATGATAGAGTCCTGCTTTGTATTTGCAAAGGCCACTAGCAGCGTATTAATGTGGCTGATGTGGATACCACAAGGCAGGCTGTGAACCTCTAAATATTGTGGAAACAGGTCCCAATTCCCTACCTAATCCGCAATCTCTCCCTCCCAGCTGTGACTTTGTTCAGTGCTATCAGCTCTTAAAAGAGCTGTTGTATTCTGGTTTTGATGGTGCTATTGAGGTAGTGATACACATTGCTTTAAACACTGTCCTTGCTTGGAAATATGTCCCTCCCTACACTACACTGACCTATACACTGCAGGTAGCCCTGAAAAGGGCTTTGTTGTGTTATTGAGAGGCCTACACTCTCCCTATCAGCTGCTCGCTCTATCCCTATACTCATACAATGCTGGCTCCAGATGCAATGTGCGAAAAATGGTGGCAGAAGGTATTTTATAGACCCCATTATGCTGCGCTTCCAGCCAATCGCAGTAATGCTACAACCAAGATGGCTGCAGCACTACTGTGATTGGTTAAGAATCCCATCATGTTTAGTGGCTTCAAATCAGCCGCCAAACATGCTGGGCGGAACATCTGAATATAGTGAGGCGAATACACCATTACTCACTATATAACTAATACCCTGAATACCGCACTATTCTGCGAATAGCGAATAGTGATGAACATATTTCCTCATTACTAGTGTGTGCATAACAGGACTGAAGGCAGAAACTCAACAACAATAGAGCTTTTTGGGTTAAATGAGAAGCATTATGCTTGGAGAAAGATAATCACTGCATTACAGTATAATAACCTTTTACCATTTTTGAAACACAGTGGTCGTAGTATCATTATGAGGACCTGTTCTACTGTATCTGTATCTGGGCTATGATGGCTTGCTATCATTGATGTCACGCTAGGTACTGGGAAGTACCAAGCACATGGTGAAACGGAAGGAAAGGGAAACCCTGTGTCTAGGGAAAGGGAAGATGGTGACTCTTGACCAAAGGTCCACGGGGTCCCTCACCACACTAGATAGGTTTCGCACCTATGCGCCGAGCCAGATACCTGACCCTAGGTATCCCTAGTGCTGGTCCCTAAGTAGAGAACGGATGGGATGAGCTCTTCGTCAACCCCGATAAACAACTAGAAGACACAAGGTTGGACACACAGAGGGAAAAGCATGAACTACTTATTAGATGACTCAGGTGCAAGTTCAGCAGAGTTTTCAGCAACAATACCACAGAGGAGTACAAACCACCTGCTTGCAACCTAGGCTTGAAGGAAAAATATCACCAGCACCAGTCCAAAGAAAGGAAATGTATATAAACACCAAGGGAATACTGATGATCAACAGCTGGGTGCAAGTGAGAGAGATATGAATCCAGCAGGAAGGCTACTTATACCAATGAATACTGACAGCAGGAACAATGGTAAGTCAGGGAGCATTAGGCACAACCAGACGCTGTGACCTTCAATGGCCAGAAACCACATGGCTGCATGAAATGAATGAACCAATCTTGTGGCATTCACATCCGATGCTGGGATCCACATTTTCACCTCTGGTCCATAACCCCTCCAGTGCACCAAGTATTGAAGGGAATGATGTAGAAAACGAGAGTCAACAATTTTAGCTATTTGAAACTCCAAATTACCATCAAACATGGTTGGAGCTTGCAGCAAAGGGGATGGCTCCAAAGGTTCCACATGCTTTTTGGGCAGTGCTCTGTGGAACACATTATGGATCCTAAGAGCCTGAGGCAACTCCAGACAAAACGCTACTGGGTTAATGATGGCAGTTATCTGATAGGGACCAATAAACCTAGACGTCAGCTTCCAGGAAGGGACTTTCAACTTTATGCTCTTGGTAGACAACCACTAGCAATGAGCAATCCTGATTGGAAAAAATCAGAAAATGTTAAAATCTTAGGCTGGATTGGATCGGGATCGGACATCCGATCATTTACCGCAAAAGTCTGCAATCTTACCAAGGATTGGTAAATGTTAGGATGGCAAAAACCATCCTCTCCCTGCCCATTACACCCTTTCAAGTATTGGTGACTGTAAAAAAAAAAAAGGAAGCAAAAGGGTTAAAACACCCACCCATATACCCCAGCACTACAAGATGTAGTGACATACCTCCTTGCCCCACAACAGGTTTATCTCCACTCTCACCGGTGTTGAATATTGCCTTTAATTTAATGCTTAAAATGGTTCATTGCCATAAAAAACAAGGTTCTCTACTTCGATTACCAGTTAGTAAACTATAGACACAGATGACTGATAGATGACGCCAATGCCCAAGAGTATTTAATGATTTCGGACACCGTTGCAACAGTAGACGACTTTGTTGTGTGTATTTACCGTCACTCATGTAGACTAGAGTATTTTCCATGACAACTTAATTTCATTGTCAAACAGACTTTGGTACCAGAGCATTTTAAATACAGTCGCAAAGGCAAGTTAATAGAAACATTTGTGTTCACCTTCTCCGAAACAAATTATTCCATACCCAGTATAGATTGTATGTCCTTGAAAAAGACTGATGGTCGAAACGTTGGACTGATACTTTCATATGCCTGTGTACACTATAATAAACCAAGCAATTTTCAATCATCATTTATTTTTTCATTTTTGGTGTGCTGAAGCTTTTTTTTCACTATTTTATCTGTGGAGTACATGGCTTGTGTATTTCAGTGCACTAAGTGTGCAAAGGATGATTGCTATGGCACATATGGCATGTAGGCTCAGTGCATAAGGAATGGGTCTCCAGCATTGCAAACTGCTTCACCGAGGCTTCCACCCTTTAAAAGTGTCAGAGAGCTTTAGATCTTTAGATCCATGAAGCAGTATCTCTAGCCCCTGTCTGATTACTGTACAGAGGACTCAGGCTTCAGGGATTAGAAAGATTATGGCCGCAAATGTAGCAACCTAATGGCACTAGGACCCAGTGGCAGCTTCACAACCCAGCATGACATCACCTGAGTTAATGGAGACATGGATGCCTCCACTTTATCATGAGGCTGACTCCAGAGAATGCGGGTGTAATTAGCCGGGGACAATAGCTTGGAGAAGCCTCTCCTTAGCTCTGGGACGAGACACTAAGATGGCAGCCACTTTCTCTCCCACATGGGCCCAACCATATTTCTTCAGTGTCTAACAGGTCGATGCCTTAAAATTGATCACCAACAATTTCCCAGCCATGTCAACCTTTCTTTAAGGAGTGTTTTGGCCCACAGAAGGTCAGGATAGGGATACAACTCTCAGAATGATGTTTAGGATAACAGGAGATCCACCCCAACAACTCTGCTCAGTGCATGAGCCTCACTGGTTACATGTCTATTATGGCTCTGACGTGATGAGCATCATACACCTCATGCCCCTGCTACTGACTCATCACACCCGGCACTGACGCAATTAGCGTCATACATCTCATGATCAGCAGGCACTACACCATGTGACTCCTTCCAATGCTCGTCCCCTTCAGAGATGTGTCACATCTGACACTTCTGGTTTGCGACCTGTTGGCCCTCAGTTCACCGTGCGCCACTATATTTAACCCTCTGGATAGACTTCTGGCACCAAAGCAGGCACATGTGAAGGTGCGGGAGCACTTCATTCTTTCCAAACAGAACAGTTATTTCATTAATGCTTGACGACATTCCTGCCATTTGACCTAGTTACTTGCAGTTACTCTATTTACAGCATTAACCCTTGCTGAACCACACAACCATCCAGGAGTTCTATACCTCCGGGACTTTCCCATGCATCTAAGCTCAATACAGGTAGATCCATACATCACAATAATACACTTACAATTGAGTCTGCCACTTTGACTTCTTTAAGTGCTTCCTCCTCCTGATGGTTATGAGTAGTTCTGCTGTAAAGTTTACTTCATGTCTATTTTTTTTTTGCCTTATACATGCCCTATAGGTTTTTCATACATATATTTGAGTATGTTATATTTATCATTATTTACTCTACATAGGTTCAAATAGTGATGTCATACATATATTGGAATATGACGCTTCGGTTATGACATCTCCATGGATTATAACTATGTTAATAAGTATATATTTTATATTTAATATTTACATATTTGGGCAGGATAGAAGAAAAAAAGGCTAACAAATATCCTTACATAAGGAGAGAGCAGTGTTACAGTCTGATGAAGTACCGTAAGCAGTGCACTTCTGAAACGCATTGAGATGTCTGATTGTCTCATAATTTATTCTGCAGCATCACAATAACCTCATACAATTAGCCAATATAATTAAAATCTATCTTCAAAGTAAAGAAGAACAAATAGTCCTAGAAGTGATGACATGGCCACCTCCGTTGTCTGATCTCTATATCATCAAGTTAGTCTCGGTTTACATAAAGACACAGAAGGATTTGTACCAACCTATATCCATGTAAGATCTGTGGTTAGTTCTTCAAGATATTTGGAACAACCTCCCTGTCGAGTTTCTTCAAAAACTGTGTGCAAGTGTACCTAGAAGAATGGATGCTGTAAAGGCAAATAAATGGTGGCCATACTAATTATTAATTTGATTTAGATTTCTGTTTTATCATTCACTTTGCAATCTGTCAATTGCTTAAAAAAATATTAACATTTCTATTTTTTAAAGTATTTTTACTTGGCATCATTTTTCACACTTTTCTAAAACTTTTGCATGGTAATGTACACGTTGTCAAAGTACAATTGTAGGATTTCCTACAGATCCTTCACATCATTTTTAGTGTGGGCAGCCTTAATACGTTCCTCTTATATCCTGGTTTCAATAATTCAGTGTCCTTATTAAACCCTTCCACCTTTCCACCTTTCTCCTACATGCAGCTATTAGGTAAACCTTATGCTTACCACATTTATTCAGTGCATTATTCTCAACCCCCTAGTCCCTTGCCCAGCAAGCAATAGCTAAGTTCCTCTCTTATCCCCCTTTTTTATTTTCCCATTGTACACACATTCAGCGCCCTATATTTGTAGTACAGTGACTTGAAAAAGTATTCTAACCCCTTGAACTTTTCCGCATTACACCCAGAAACATAAATGCATTTTATTTGGATTTTATGTGATACCAATATTAAATAGCAAGTATTTGTGAAATGTAAAGGAAATGATACAGGGGTTTTCTAAATGTTTCAAACATTTAAATATTAAAATTGTAACATGAATTTGTATTCAGCTCTATATTGTTTGAAACCCTTAAATAAGGATCAAACAGCATCATAAAACCGAGGAACACACCAGACAGGTGAGGGATAAATGTGGGAAGAAGAGGACAGCAGTATTATGTTATGAAAATACTGCTATATAAAATAAACGTATATAAAAATATAGGTTATAAAAATACCCAAGCTCTGATACATCTCAGGGAGCAATCCAATATCCAAAAATGGAAGAAGTATGGCACATCTGTAAACCTACCAAGACAAGGCCATCCACCTAAACTGACACCCATGCAAAGAGAGCACTAATTAGAGAAGCATCCAAGTGGCCTATAGTCACTCCGGAGGAGTTGCGGAGATCCACAAATAAGGTGAGAGAATTTGTCAACAGGACAAGAATTACTGATAACTCCACAAATCTGGCCTTTAAGGAAGAGTAGCAAGAATAAAGCCATTTTTTTATGGTGGAGGCATGGTTATGCACTGAGTCAAAAACTTTCGCTGCACACTCTTAGTTTCGCACTTTGTAGAGAATTTTTTTTAAAATTATTTTTCAAATACAGTGCAGGTGCACATAACGCAGAGGGTGGGCAGACTATATACAGGAGATGATGGGTGCACAACAATCCTTTGCAACTCATTGATTTTGGTCAGTTCAGAACTTTGGTGATGAACAAGACTACCATTTGGTAAGTCGAATTGTCCACGTATCAATATTGCTGTATGTCAATCATTACTACTGACATTGGGTTGTGAACTCTCATTAAGGTGAACATGTGGCTATATAGTATAAAGAAGAATATACGTACAGCTGCACGCCATAAATGCTTTCATATGCAAACATTGAATATATGAAATTGAACATGCATTACTGCTATGGACAATATGTTTAAGAATAGAGGTACTTAGTGAACAAATTGGCCACTTCATGAGAGCCAGAACAAGGCTTTCCTTTTTGCTGGGACCCTAACCAAACATGCCTCTCCTGGGAAAAAAAGCGGGGAAGGGAAGGCAGGACCCAACACTAAATAAAAACACCTTAGGCTGATGGGAGGAGGGCTGCCCACCCAGATTTACGTTTTAATGGTCCCTTTTACGATATCTCAGCGACCCTTAAGAACGTAACAATGCATGTCAGGATGAACTAGTCTTCTCTTTATGCAATATCAATAAGAGTTACTCTACCAGAATGTGTCAATTAATGCAACAATGTAATACAGAGTGGGAAGAGAATTGTGACGAGATGGACTAGAAACAACACATGTCCCAATTAGAGAAATTGATTATTTGGGAAATAAAAGTCTGCTGGGATTTTTTGTTCACAGTATAAATGTACATTGAAGTGCAAATGATTTGTGGGGGTTCAAGAGTAAAAAATAAAATCCTCTGCTACAGCCTAGAATGAGGACTTTATTATAGAGTGGAATGATATATTGTAGAATTGTATTCACTCCAGCTGATGCAATTGATTATTTCTCATGAAAAACAATATTAAAGAAAATCAAAGATGAAATAAAACATACATAAGAACATTTATGACAGTACAGCATGAGAATAGAATTTAAATAGCTTAAAGGGAATCTGTCATCAAGTTTTTGCCATGTAAACTGTGTACAGCATAGGAGTTAAAGCACTAAATTCAGTGATGTATCACTTATCAGGCTGTGTGCTCTTGATTATTTAGGAAATATCATCCGAACATATACAATGTCACACATTGATGAGAGGTAAATAAGGCGAAAGCCATATGAATACCAAACAAAATAGACAGGGGATAGCTCCGGAATACAAATAGATCCTATATAAAATATGGAGTCATGAATCTACCAATATAAAACTAGTACATTTTATTGAACATATAATGTAAAAATAACACACATAAAAATGGGGAAACAGTATCGTCAAGGTGAAGACTCAAATATGAAGGTCCCCATAAACATAAAGTAAGGATGGGTATTAATGCAGGACAAGAAATAAATATTGGACTGGTTGCATAGTGTGCAAGTCATCAAATCACTGATAAGCGATATTACAAGTGACCAGTCACAGTGATATAGTGATAGCCAGCCAGTATACCCATTAGTCCTTTTCCCAGGATGTGCACCAGCAACCCCTGGGTTCATGAAAAAAAACATGAAAAACAATATGAAAGAAAATCAACAGTGGAATAAAACATAAAGCAAAAAATATGACAGTATGTCATGTAATCTGTGGACAGCACGTGGTAGAGGTTAAAACACTGAATTTAACAATGTATCACTTATTAGACCATGTACTGTTGATTACATATTTTGAAGCTTTTAGCATCAGTAGATAATCACTGCTGGGACTACAGGTCTCAGTAGTCAACCATGCCCCTTCATCTGATAAGCAGCTCACTGTCAATAGACAATGTACACAGAAAGCTGTGGTTTGGGTGGGGTTAGCTTTCTGAGCTCTGTTACATCTAAGATCTCTGATTGTGTCATAAAATGTTGCAACCAGTAAACTAAGTGATAGATCATTGGAATCAGAGTCTCTTTTCCTACATTATGCTGCTCTTAGATAAGGTAGCAAAAACATAGTGACAGATTCCCTTTAATAAATATCTTAAGAATAATGGGTTCAACTCATTAATGCAACTTTTTTGTCTGTTTTGTTGTGTTTTTCATTTATTCCATTTGGTCTTCATGCTTCTTTTAATTTGCTCCTTTTTTAAAGTCTACTTTTTATGTGTTCATCTGATTATTCATGTTCATCATACTGGGTGGTCTTTGGGTTTCTTGGATGTTTTCTGATGATTCATCAATAGCATCTTTACCAAAAGTTGCAACATTTTTGTGCAATTATACTCCAGTTCTCCCCTTGAAGCATTTTATGTATGTCTGACATTTTTGCACAAGTTTTTCAACACTTTAAATGCAACTGCAAATTTTTGTCAGGTGAATGACAAAAATAAAAATCACTTTTGATTTTGCATAAAATTCATCAACCACATGCACCATTTTGAAGAATGTTATGCTATTAATGTCAATGAATATCACAATAGAAAAAAAGAAAAGTGACATAAAAATAGAAAATGAATTGGGCTCCATATCACCAGGTTGGAGATATTGTCCAAACGAACAATGGAATCTAAATTTTTGAGAGCTCTACAGGACAATTTCTCCAATAAGGTGTATAAATGGAGTAAATGAGAGAAGATAAATGAAACACCTAAACCCATATTAAAAAAAATAACAAGAAAATTCAGAGAACATAGTAGGACTCAATAGAGAGCAAGTGTTAGTTCAACTGATACTGAAACTTCAGAAGGATTACACGTAAACTATTGTGGTGCCCTGGACTAGCCAGGTTGTCACAGATAAAACACAAACACCCCCACCCCCATCAGACAGGGACACCAGCCAAACACAAAACCCTTGTTGCCTCCCTCCAGTGTCTGATGTCCACACCAGGTGGGGCGGAGCCAAGCGGTTGGCCCCGCCCACCGAGGAGTTCACAGGCCTGGAGGCGGGAAAAAGAACAGTTTAGTCCAGGAGGTGGAAGTGAGAGGAGTAAACACTCGGGTGTCTGGGTTTGTGGCCCAGGCACTGACAGCAAGGTTGGCAGACGGTGGTGGCCATCTGCAGGAGTGGTGAAGCAACACGGAACCGTAGGACCGGGGTCGGGCGTTGGCCCGCCGGTACCGACCTGGGAGCGAAGTGAAGCCAGCACACACAGGCAGGGCCATCGGACCCCAACCAGGCTTGGAGCCGCCGACAATAGTCAAATCCGAATGTGACCGGAACCCCAGGGGTTTCCTAACAGCCAAAGACCCGATAGAAGGCACCCGCCCACACCGTGAGGGTATACAGCTACCGCTTAAGGCTAGAGACCCAAGGGCCAGCGCCTGCGGGCAAACGGGCTCCTCCAGTACCCATACACCGGGGAGCAGACTACCGTTGGGGATCCATAGTAGTCAACTAAGAACATCAAGGTGCAGGGAAAGACAGCTGCCATCACCTGTCCGGGGAGAGAGACACTGCAGCCGGCTGCGGGACTTGTCCATCCAGCCGTTTGGTTTACCGAGGACTTTGTGCATCTCTTACTGAGTGAGTACACCTGTTCCATCCGGCACCGCACTGCACTGTCCTTGCAACCCTGCACCTCTCCAACCCAGCCTCCCCGTCACATCACCGGGCCCCGGGACCACTGACCCCTACCCACGGAGGGGGAAAACAACATCCCAGCTGCTCCCTACCATCGCTCCCGGGATCCCCGTCACCAGCAGCGGTGGTGCCCGTCTTCACCACGACCCGTGGGTGGCGTCACGGACTAAATCCCCCAAACCAACCACCCCTTTCACTCACGGGTGAGGATCCGGCCCATCGCTCGAGCTACCGAGCAGCAGCAGCCGCAGCAGCGCCGGACCCGAGCGTTAGCGAGCGCGCAGTAGCGGTGGCGTCCTCCCCGCCCGCGACAACTTGGCGTCACGAACAGGATTGAACCCCTCTACTTACCAGTAGAAGTGCGCCTTGTGATCTCCGCCGGCGGTGTCCGGCCGAAAATTTTGAAGCGCCGCCATCTTGGCGCGAAAATCTCCCGCTCGAGCATCTTCTCCGAGCAGGGAAGGCGCGAAAGCGAAGCCCCGCCCCCAACAAACGGAAGTGCTGAAGAGAACCAAGGGGGGGCGGGTGTGTGTCTGCCTAATGTAGCCGAGGCTATAAAAGCAGGGATGCCAGGACTCTGCAAACAATTGGTTCCTGGAACACGGCCACGCATGATGTCCCATCCGTCCGGCACCGCGGAAATCCCCGAGCCCACGCCAGGAACAGAGGCATGGGTGGAAGCCCGGACCGCACAGATGTGCTGGTGCCTTCAAGCCCAGGTCCGGTTCTTGATGGAGCGCTGGGTGGCTGAGTTGGAGGAAGTAGCGGTGGGCCGTGCAGAGACGCGAGGTGGAGGCAGAGTTGGAGGAGCAGGTAAGCGACCCACGCCCCTGTGTTTGAGAAGGACCGGCCGCTGCGGCTGAGGGGCCCGGCCTGCGCCCACTCACCCTCCTGCCTCCCTCACCATCCATACCGGTTGCTGTCGCCCCTCCGCTCGGTCTGCTACCCCCAACACCGGTAGCGGAAGCCAACTCATCCGTCCTAGAGGACCGGCCTGGGGGCGTTGTTCGGGACCGGCCTGTGTCCCTCCCGCTACCATGGAAGGCCCCGCGGGAAGTAGCCGTCCGCGATGAGAAGCCGTCGGCCCCAGAAGTGGCCGCACCCGAGACCGTCCCGGCTCCGGCAGTCCGCCCAGCCGTGGAAGAACCGGCCGCTGCCGGCCCGAAGGCCCAACCGGTGAGGCTTACTGACCCTGAATTCCCCGCCTCGGCTGAGGCTGCACCGGGCCGCCACTGCCAAGCAGCAGTACAGGCCACGACACCACAGGACCCCCACGAAAGAGAACCGCTAGTGGCCGGTGTGGGCGTGGTCCAGCGGGGCCCGACCCGGGCGCAGGGGTCTGCCAACGCCCCTTATTGGGACAGGGAACCAAACCCGTTGGGCCAGGAGATTGCCGCCAGGGAGCAGCAGAGGGCAGAAGTGATGGCGAGGGTGATCAGAGAGAAGGATGCACTCCACCATGCCACCTTTCGGGTGCGGGGCCCGGTGTACGAGAGCCAAGTCTGGCAGTTTGACCAACGGAGGGGGTTCGGCTTCATCTATGAGCCGGGCCTGGAGGCTGAAGTATTTGTGGCCCGCCGCAATGTCAATTCTCACCTCCCCACGGGCCATCCAGGTCATGATCTGTTGCCGAAAGACCTGGTGACTTACACCCGCCACTGCGGGGAGAGGGGCTGGTTCGCCCTGGACGTCAAGCAGAGGAAGAGCCGCGGTGAGCAGATGCAGCCCCAGCCCCCTCCTCCTCCACCTAGCCATCCGGATGTGGAGTTAGAAGAGGTCCTGGAGGAGTACGACCTCAAGTAGTGGCAGCAGTCCGCCGTTGCAAGCAAGTTGTCCCCGTTGGAACCCTCAGCAGTTTAATTGAATGACATTAATCAACCTTGACCTTCATCTGATTGTCTACCTGATTATTCCGGCCGTTGCTGGCAAGTTGTCCCCGGAGGGACTTTCTGAGTTTTACCACCTGCATGAGAGACTACTCATGGACATGGCCGAGAACTGGCAGGCCACCCACGAACTGGTGGGTATGTAAATTATTTTATGGGATGGAAACCGTTGCCGCCTCCGGAGAGGCAGATTGTAGGAAGGGCCCGCAGCAGAGCAGGCTGGGGCCCGGCCACCACCAGGACCGGTGGCCATCCTCCGGGGGTCAGTGGTCCCCCTAGACGTGGGGGCCCCTGAAGTGACAGCCGGGTGCGAGTAACCGTACCCGTTCCTGCTCGGGCAGCCTGAACCTGGACTGGGGTCAAGGGGTGCTGCCCACTTCTTAGGGGCAGCATCAGGGCTAAGTTGCTTGGGTGGGAGAGCGGAAGACATCCGTCCGTCCGTCCGTTATTATTAAAAGTGTTTTTATATGTGCAACGTTTAAGTGACCTAACAAAAATGCTTATATGTTTGAAATGTTTACATGTTCTTTATATTTTTACAGTTTTTGAAAAAAAAAATAAAACCGGTGATGGACGGGCAGCCCGCGGACGGTCTGCATTTCACCAAGGGGGAATGTAGCACCCTGGACTAGCCAGGTCGTCACAGATAACACACAAACCCCCCCACCCCCATCAGACACCAGCCAAACACAAAACCCTTGTTGCCTCCCTCCAGTGTCTGATGTCCACACCAGGTGAGGCGGAGCCAAGCGGTTGGCCCCACCCACCGAGGAGTTCACAGGCCTGGAGGCGGGAAAAAGAACAGTTTAGTCCAGGAGGTGGAAGTGAGAGGAGTAAACACTCGGGTGTCTGGGTTTGTGGCCCAGGCACTGACAGCAAGGTTGGCAGACGGTGGTGGCCGTTTGCAGGAGTGGTGAAGCAACGCGGAACCGTAGGACCGGGGTCGGGCGTTGGCCCGCCGGTACTGACCGGGTTGCGAAGTGAAGCCAGCACGCACAAGCAGGACCATCGGACCCCGACCAGGCTTGGAGCCGCCGACAATAGTCAAATCCGAATGTGACCGGAACCCCAGGGGTTTGCTAACAGCCAAAGACCCGATAGAAGGCAACCGCCCACACCGTGAGGGTATACAGCTACCGCCTAAGGCTAGAGACCCAAGGGCCAGCGCCTGCGGGCAAACGGGCTCCTCCGGTACCCATACACCGGGGAGCGGACTACCGTTGGGGATCCATAGTAGTCAACTAAGAACATCAATGTGGAGGGAAAGACAGCCGCCATCACCTGTCCGGGGAGAGAGACACTGCAGCCAGCTGCGGGACCCGTCCATCCAGCCGTTTGGTTTACCGAGGACTTTGTGCATCTCTTACTGAGTGAGTACACCTGTGCCATCCGGCACCTCGCCGCACTGTCCCTGCAACCCTGCACCTCACCAACCCAGCCTCCCCGTCACATCACCGGGCCCCGGGACCACCGACCCCTACCCACGGAGGGGGAAAACAACATCCCAGCTGCTCCCTACCATCGCTCCTGGGATCCCCGTCACCAGCAGCGGTGGTGCCCATCTTCACCACGACCCGTGAGTGGCGTCATGGACTAAATCACCCAAACCAACTACCCCTTTCACTCACGGGCGAGGAGCGCCGCTCGAGTCACCGGATACGGCCCATCGCTCGAGTCACTGAGCAGCAGCAGCCGCAGCAGCGCCAGACCCGAGCGTTAGCGAGCGCGCAGCAGTGGCGGCGTCCTCCCCGCCCGCGACACTATCATTAGAAAATGACCACTATTTAAATCATGTTTATGTGCTACATGCATAGGCGGATTATAATGAGGGCAATCTGGGCTACTGCCCGGGGCCCGAGGCTCCAGGGGGCCCATTCAGGGCCGGAGCCACAGGAATCCCCCTGTGGCTAGAATGTATTTGCTCCTGTGAGGTGATTATGTCACCGGAAGGGGCGGGGCTTCCTCCAGCGCGGGAGCTCTGATCACTTCCGTGTGTACTGTGGCTGCTGAAGAGCCTGAGGTTTCTGGAAGAACTGAAAGGACTGGGGGGCTGCACTGTGGATTGAGGGGCTTCATATACAGAAGTAAGGGTGAGTAATGTGAGGAGGTGTTTGTTTTTTGGGGGGTCGCAGTATCACTGAATTTTCCAACATGGGTCTGCATATTAAAGGGAACCTGTCAGGTCAAAAAAGCGTTGTGACCTACAAGCAGCAGCCTGTGTGAGCTATTAACCCCTTCCGATGTGTATCGGCAAGCATCGCGACGAGGCAGGAACTTCCCCTGTCAGCTGCTACTCAAAGGCAGCACGCTGACCAATCAGAGACAAGCAGCTCCTGCCTTTGACGTCAGCGCTCTGGGTGCGGACGTTCCTCCCTTGTTGTGATGGTTACCTGATACACAGCCCATACTAGCGAACAGCAAGTCCCAGGAGGCCGGTGATGGAACGGAAGGTAAGGTGAGAATAATATGTGCGTGTGCGTGCGTGTGCGTGTGAGTTTGTGCATGTGTGGAATGGCACAATAGGGGACCAGGATGGGACATTTAACAAGTTGTGTAACAAATTGTCTGCATTGCAATGATTTCCTATGGGAAATCTTGTTTGCTGAACGAGTAACTTGGTTAACAAGCACACTCCCAGAACGGATTGTTCTCGTTAACCAAGGTCCAACTGTAGTTTACATCATCCTCCATTTCCAATACATACACTGTGTGTATATGTATATATATATATATATATATATATATATATATATATATATATATATATATATATATATATATATATATATATATATACACACAGAGAGAGAGAGAGAGAAATTGAGAATGGAGGATTGAAACTGCATGGGTGACACACCCCATCCCAGCACACTGTGCTCCACTGGCCCTCCCTCTATCTTGGATATTTTCAATGTCTGTCTCCACATACTGTGTGTGCCCCTCCATCAGGATATTCTGCATGTATCATAATGTATGTAGTGGATATAAACACATGATACAAGCAGAATAGAGGGGAGCACACAGTGTACAGGCCGGGGACATCAGTCCACACCAATCCCATACCCCAGATATATTTTCACTACTACAATAATGCCGTGTGCATACGTTGAGTATTTGGTAAGTTTTTTTTTACCTCAGTATTTTTTACAAATACGGAGGTAGAAAAGTCACCAAATACTGAACATGTGCACGTGACCTTACAAATAATGAAGTAAATAACTCACCAAATACTCAATGTGCATGTGGCCCAAGGCCTTGTCCACATGTTCAGTATTAGGCCAGAGTCACACTTGCGAGTGCCTCGCGTGTAACTCTCGCGAGTCTCTCATTGAATCATCCGGCACAGACTCGCACTCTCCTGACAGGATCGGGTCGGTTGCATGTATGTCTATGCAGCTGAGATGCTCCTGTCCTGAGAGTGTGAGTCCATGCTGGGTGATTCAATGAGAGACTCGCGCGAGTTACACGCGAGGCACTCGTAAGCATGACTCTGGCCTTAGAGTTTTTGTTACCGTATTTGTGAAGCTATGTTCACATTGGGCGGTTTTGCAGTTTTTTTAATTTTTTTCATTGGATTAATGCTAATACATGCTAATAAAAAGCTGCAGCTTTTGCTCAGATTTTGCTGCAGAAAAAAAAATCCTGTGTGAACAAAGCCTAGGGTCATGTGCCATGTTCAGTATTGGTGAAGTTTTTTTTTTCACCTCAGTATGTGTAAGGCTACATCACACTTGCGTTTTTTTCCTTTAGTCGCAATCCGCCATTTTGGAAAACAGCGGAATCCGTTAACGGATTCCGCTGCTTCCCATAGACTTGTATGGACGACGGATTGCGAGCGATAGACCTGCGTTGCTTCCGCTGGCCGACGCTGCGTTGCTTCCACCGGGCGGAAGGAACGCAGCATTTAACGTTTTTTGATCAGCGGAATCCTTAGGATTTCGCTGCGCATGCTCTCTCTGGCTCCCTGCACTTGTAACCAGGGTACATATCGGGTTACTAAGCAAAGCGCTTTGCTTAGTTACCCGATATTTACCTTGGCTACATGTGCAGGGAGCCCAACACTTCCCCGCTCGGCTCCGCATGTACACACACACACACTCACCTGTCCCCAGCCATGCAGTCCCCGGCACTGACGTCCTGAGCGCCATAGCCTCGCTCGGCTCCACCCACCCCACACTCCGCCCCCTGCACAGATTCTCGGCGGCTGAACGATCAGCTGATCACCCGGCGGCCGGCTGCTGTGAGCGATCAGCTGATCACCCGGCAGCAGGGTGATCAGCTGATCGTTCACAATAGTCTGCCGCCAGTAAAACTGTAAAAAAAACAAACAAACAGATTCCGTTGTTTTGTACGATCCGTTGCATTCGTTGTGCCAGTATATGCAATGCATCCGTTGCATCCGTGACACAACGCAATGCAATGGATGCCGTTCAACGCAAGTGTGAAACTAGCCTAAGGCCTCGTGCACACGCTGAGAATTTGATAAGTATTTTACTTCAGTATTTGTTAAACTGTGTTCACACAAGGGGTTTTTGCTCAGTTTTTCATTTTTTCATTTTTTATTTTTTTGCAATAGTCTTGTTTACAGATTAAAGTTGGACTGTTCAATACTAGGCCTTAAGCCCTTGTCACACATAGGGAGATCGCTGAAACGTCACAGCGATATCGCTGTGTGTGAAAAGCAGCAGCGAGCGGGCCCCTGCTGCGAGGTTGCTGATTGTGACAAAACGATTAGGACCATTTTTTGCTCCTTGGTCTCCCACAGTGCAGCACGCATCGGGGTGTTTGACGGCGGGAGACCAACGAGCCCGAGCAGCGTCGGACTGGCTACCGGAGGAATCTCCAGAATGCCAGACCTGGATTCAGGTACCTGCATTGCACTACGGAGCTCTCACCTGAGCTCCAGACTGCAGCCTAGACTATACTGCGAGCGCCAAGTGATTGATTCCCCGGCGATTGTGGTTCAGTTCATGACAGCTGCAGACAGGCCGGGCTGATCTCCGATGCTCTCACCTAAACTCCGGAGTGCAGCCCAGCATGTCCGTAGCTGTTATGAACTGAACCACAATCGCTGGGGAATCAATCACTCGGCGCTCACGGTGCAGTCCTGCAAACTCAGATCAGTCCAGGCTGCAGGTGAGAGCTCTGGAGTGCAATGCAGGTAACTGAATCCAGGCCTGGCATTACAGTAGCCAGCAGGGAGCTGTCGTTACACGGGTCTCTGGTGGCTGATCTCTGATCGCTGTGGAGATCTGCCTGATTGACAGCTCACCTGCGACCATGTAGCGATGTTCCAGCGATCACTGCCACGTCGGATCACTGGTCGGATCGCTGGTGCGTCGCTATGTGTAATAGAACCCTTAGTGGTTTGGGTTTTTTTAGCTGAAGGGTATATTTTATTAATTACTGGATGTTTTTTAGGTTAGATTTTTGCCAACTATTTTTCAGAAATGATCTGTTTCAGGTGTATGATGATGGACCCGTCACATGACCAGTGTGTAGGGATGGGGGGACCCACAGATCCTGATCAGCCCGGGGCCCAGGTTACCCTTAATCCGCCCCTGGCTATGTGTTTTTGTTTTGTTTTTTTTAAATGTTGGACATTTTTTTTCATATTATAAACCAATCTTTACTTACAAAAAAAAATGGTAATCTTGCAATTTTCACACTGACCACTGGGGCTTTCTTTTAGGGTACTGGCATAAAAACAATTGGTCCCATTCTCATCCAGAAAAATAGGACAAGTGAAATCCATTTGGTATACTATGCGAGTGCTATGCGAGTGTGAGATTTTTTATCTCTCCTAGCATCTGTATACAATTTTTTTTTTCTCAGCAACTATTTTACATTTATTTATATTAGGCTATGTCCGCACGTTGCTTTTTACCTGCTTTTTTGCTGCTTTTTCAACTGCAGCATTTAATGCCAAAATGGTTGTGTTCTGCTTTTCAAGCAAAGTCTATGGGAATTTGGGTTTCTTGTCCGCACTATGCAGTTCAAACTGCAGCCTTTTTGTTGCAGAACTTTGGTCAAAAACTCAGCTTTGCAGTGCAAAACCAAAATGGCAAAAACAACTCACATGTCAATTGTTTTTGCCATTTGGGTTTTGCAGTGCAAAGCTGAGTTTTTGACCAAAGTTCTGCAACAAAAAGGCTGCAGTTTGAACTGCATAGTGCGGACAAGAAACCCAAATTCCCATAGACTTTGCTTGAAAAGCAGAACACAACCATTTTGGCATTAAACGCTGCAGTTGAAAAAGCAGCAAAAAAGCAGGTAAAAAGCAGGTAAAAAGCAACGTGCGGACATAGCCTTACATAGTTACTTAGGTTGAAAAAAGACCTAGGTCCATCTAGTTCAACCTTCCTCCACCAGTTCTACATTTAGTCACTAAGTCATTTATAACCAACAATGTTGTGTGTACTGAGGAAATCATCCAGCCCTTTTTTAAAAGCTGTTATAGTATCTGCCATTACTACCTCTTGTGGTAGTGTATTCCACAGTCTGACCGCTCTAACTGTAAAGAACCCTTTCCTATTTAGGTGTCGGAATCGCTTTTCTTCCACTCGCAGTGAGTGCCCCCTGGTCCTTAGTACTGTCTTTGGAAGAAATAAGTCATGTGCCAGTCCTTTATATTGACCACACATGTATTTATACATATAAATGAGATCTCCTCTGAGACGTCTTTTTTCTAAGCTAAACATATCTAACTTTTTCAACCTGTCATCATATGGGAGGCCTTCCATACCTTGTAATAGTCTAGTTGCCCGCCTTTGAACTGACTCTAACTTCTGAATGTCCTTTTTAAAATGTGGAGCCCAAAACTGGATCCCGTATTCCAGATGTGGCCTTACAAGTGATTTATAGAGGGGTAACAATACGTTGGGATCACGGGATCTAATCTCTCTTTTTATACACCCTAAAATCTTGTTTGCTTTAGCAGCTGCTGCTTGACATTGAGTGCTGCTGCTCAGCTTATTTGTAATGAGAATACCCAAGTCCTTCTCCTGTTCTGTAGTCCCGAGTTTACTTCCATTTAATGTATACGCAGCTATAGGATTACTCTGTCCTAGGTGCATTACTTTACATTTATCAACATTAAATCTCATTTGCCAAGTATCTGCCCATTCTGACATCTTATCCAGATCTTTTTGTAATATTGTACTATCCAGGTCAGTTTTTAATATCCTACATAGTTTGGTGTCATCGGCAAAGACTGACACTGTACTAGCAATCCCATCCACAAGGTCATTAATAAAGAGAGTAAAAAGAATCGGTCCAAGCACAGATCCCTGTGGCACCCCACTGCTGACTATAGCCCATTTAGAGAATGTACCATTTATGACTACTCTTTGTTTCCTATCTTTTAGCCAATTCCTTACCCAGTTGCATATTGTGTCCCCTAGTCCTTGCTTCTGGAGCTTTAGTATAAGGCTATTATGTGGTACAGTATCAAATGCCTTTGCAAAGTCCAAATAAATCACATCAGCTGCATTACCAGTATCCAGGTTTGAACTTACCCCTTCATAGAACCCCAACAGGTTGGTTAGACACGACTTATCTTTCATGAATCCATGCTGTTTGTCAGTTATCATATTATTTTCTGCAATATATTTTTGCATGTCATCCCTTAAAATGCCCTCAAAAACTTTGCATACTACTGATGTCAGGCTTACTGGACGGTAGTTGCCTGGATCTACCCTCTTACCTTTCTTAAATATCAGTACCACATCAGCAATCCTCCAATCCTGAGGCACCAACCCTGTTACAAGTGAGTCTAAAAAGATGAGATACAGCGGTCTGTCGATTACGGAGCTCAATTCCCTCAATATTCGTGGATGAATGCCATCTGGCCCTGGGGATTTGTCTATGTTTAATTTACTCAGACGTAGGCGTACTTCATTTTGTGTTAAATTAATTATATCGGGTGGTGGACTTTGATTTTTCACTTGTTGAATGATCCCTGGTACAGTCAGTTCCTTGGTGAATACAGATGAGAAATGCCTATTTAATATCTCAGTCTTTTGTTTGTCCTCTATAACTAACTTGTTATTATATTTTAAGGGGCCGATACTATCCTTTGTTTTCCTTTTGGCATTAATGTATTTATAAAAGATTTTGGCATTTATTTTAATGTCATTGGCGATTTTTGTTTCAGTAGCTAATTTTGCTTGTTTGATTTCTTTTTTACATTTCCTATTGATATCTTTATATTCCTGCAATGCTATTTCTGTATTCTCATCCTTTAAGATTTTAAATGCCCTTTGTTTTTGTTTTATTATACTTTGTACAGTCTTATTTATCCATAGTGGTTTCTTTTTATTCCTGGACATTTTATTACCAGAGGGTATACGTTTTTTACAGGACTCTAGTAGTATATCCTTAAACTTACCCCATTTATGTTCGGTATCCCCAGTTACCATGACTTTGTCCCAATCTACACATTTAAGCTCTTCCCTTAATTTGTTGAAATCAGCTTTCCTAAAATTCCAGGTTTTAGCATTCCCCCTTTGAAATGTTCTATTGAATATTATGTTGAAGCTTACCATATTATGATCGCTATTGCCCAACTGCTCCCTGACCTGTAGATCTGAAATTGTATCCGGTCTATTTGACAGGACCAGATCTAGCAAATTATCTCCCCTGGTCGGTTCACCTACCATCTGAGAGAGGAAATAGTCTTGAATGGTAGATAAGAACTTACAGCTTTTAGCAGAACCAGAAGATTCTATGTCCCACTGAATGTCTGGATAGTTGAAATCCCCCATAATAAGAACCCGATTATTATTAGCTGCTTTTTCAATTTGTTCCAGCATTTCACCCTCTATTTGTTCAGGTATGTTAGGAGGCTTATAGCAAACTCCAATTAGCATTTTTCCATTATTCCCCTCCCCATGTACATTTACCCATACTGACTCTACATTGTTGCTGTTCCCCTCAATGTCATCATACAACACAGGTTTTAGGTTAGATTTAATAAATATACACACCCCACCACCTTTTTGGCCTTTCCTGTCCTTCCTAAATGTACTATAACCCTGTATGTTTGTCACCCAGTCATGGCTTTCATCCAGCCAGGTTTCCGTAATGCCCACCACATCATAATCCATGGTTGACATAAGAGTCTCCAATTCATTCATTTTGTTTGCAAGACTTCTTGCATTTGCCAGTAGACATTTAATCCTATTAACACCTTTATTACTCCTAGCCTCCCTACGTTCCTTGTATGTCCCATCCCCCCTAATCCTTCATTGACCCCTACCGTCTCCCTGTCTCTATCTGCTCTATCTATCCCCTTATTTGCTCCACTACCCTCCCTCCCCCCCCGATCCTAGTTTAAAAGCTCCTCCATCCGTCTGACCATTTTCTCCCCCAGCACAGCTGCACCTTCCCCATTGAGGTGCAGCCCGTCCCTACCGTAGAGCCTGTAGCCGTCTGAGAAGTCGGCCCAGTTCTCCATGAACCCGAACCCTTCCTTCCTGCACCAATTTCTAAGCCACATATTTATCTCCCTAAGCTCCCGCTGTCTTTCTAGTGACGCTCGTGGCACCGGTAGTATTTCTGAAAACACCACCTTGGAGGTCCTGGACTTCAGCTTCTCTCCTAGTTCCCTGTAAACGCTGCAGTTGAAAAAGCAGCAAAAAAGCAGGTAAAAAGCAGGTAAAAAGCAACGTGCGGACATAGCCTTAGGAGGATTTACAGTGCTCTGTGCTACAGAATGGTAATGTATTTGTAAAAAATGGACATCACATGGATGCCCCGTGTTCTCTCACACCCATTGACTTGTATTGATGAGTTGTGTCCGATAGATGAGGACGAGTACATTCGCAGCCTGCTGTAATTTTTTCATCAGTCCGATTTGAGCTAAGGAAAAACTTGCTGAACTGCTCATTAACTAACATTGATTAGAGTGCAATGCAAATGTTTCTCACATTGCACTCTTCAGTTTTTTACGCCAGTGTGAAGTACCCATAGACTCATACTTCAGTTCCTTTTAGGCCATGTGCGCACTAGAAAGTGAATTTTTCTTAAGGAAAATCCGGACCCTCTTAAAGAATCCTGCACCCTCGGTAAAAAACCACACCAAAACCGCAACTAAATCCTCATGCGGTTTTATCATAGTTTGCCACGGATTTTGTGCGGATTTGACGCTGATTTACCGCGGATTTTCCGCAAGTTGGTCCCCACAGATTTTTACCATTTATCTATGGTAAAAACCGCAGATACCTGCGGAAAAGAAGGGACATGCTCATTAATACCGCAGCGGAAAATCTGCGGGTATAAAAAAAACGCAGTGTGCGCACAGCATTTTTTAAAATCCATAGGATTTGTGGGGAATGACTGCAGCAATGTTAGACACATTTTCTGCAGCAAATCCGCGGTAAATCTGTAGCGTGCGCACGGGCCTTAGGGAGAGTTTTTAGCAGGGTTCAATATTACTAACCCCCGAGAATAAGTGAATAGCATACCCCAGAGGGCAGATGTCAGCTGTACAATATAGCTCACACTGTGCTGCGTCAGTCACGATCCATATTGGCACCCACCATGGCCATTTAACTTCTTAGATGCTGCTGTCAATAGTGACTATGACATCTAGATGGTTAACAGAGTGTGGGGGGGGGCTCTCTCTTTAACCCCCTTCACGACCTTTGACGGATCTTTCCGTTATGGAGCGTGTGCCGTTAAGCCCCGCCCCCTGCCGCGGGCAGGATGCGGCGATGGGCGCACATATCAGCTGTTTTCAACAGCTGACATGTGTGCCTGCATGTTACGAGTTGAATCGCATTCCACCCATAACATTAACCCCTTACATCTCGCTGCCAAAGTCTGGCAGCGAGATGTATATACGCGCGGTCGCGATTTTTACTTACCACCACCCCCACCGGAAGTCACATGAGTGATCACGTGAATTTCGGTGGTTGCCATGGTAGCACAGGGTCATGTGATGATGCCTGCAGCTATGACGAGTCACTTTCGTTTTCACTTGGCCCGGAGGCCAGTGAAGCAGGAAGTGACCGTATGTGCTGTTTACAGCTGTATAGCTGTGATCAGCAGATAGTGCAGAGCGATCGGATTGCTGATCACTATAGCCCCCTAGGAGGACTAGTGAAATAAAAAAAAAAGTAAAAAAAAAGTTTTAAAAAATAAAAAAAAAACAAGCTTAAAATTCAAATCACCCCCCTTTCACCCCGTTGAAAATTAAAGGGTTAAAAAATAAATAAATATACACATATTTGGTATCTCCGCATTCAGAAATGCCCGATCTATCAAAATATAAAATCAGTTAATATGATTGGTAAACGGCGTAGTGGCAAAAAAATTCCAAACGCCAAAATTTCGTTTTTTGGTTGCCGCAAGTTTTACACAAAATGCAATAACAGGCGATCAAAACATAGCATCTGCGCAAAAATGGTACCATTAGAAACGTCAGCTCAGGTCGCAAAAAATAAGCCATAAGTGAGCCATAGATCCCAAAAAATGAGAAAACTACGGGTTTTGGAAAATGGCACAAAACGTACGCCACTTTTATTGGACAAGCTTGTGAATTTATTTTAACCCCTTAGATACAAGTAAACCTATACATGTTTGGTGTCTACAAATTTGCACCGACCTCAGGCATCATACCCATGCATCAGTTTTACCATATAATGAACACCGTGAATAAAACATCCCAAAAACTATTGTGCCATCACACTTTTTTTGCAGTTTTTCCACACTTGGAACTTTTTGCTGTTTTCCAGTACACCATATGGTAAAACTTATGGTTTCATTTAAAAGTACAACTTGTCTCGCAAAAAACAAGCCCTCAAATGGCAAGATTGACGGAAAAATAAAAAAGTTACGGCTCTCGGAAGAAGAGGAGCAAAAAACAAAAACGGAAAGTGCCCGGGGGCTGAAGGGGTTAAGCCCATTGGTACCCTTAGATCATGATTGTGTGGTGCTGATGGTTTTGCCATAACAATTCACAGCCAAATAACGACTTCAGAGTCTACCAGCTATAGTGACCTGTTCAGAAGTTGCTGGCAAAAGGATAGGCAATTTGTTTCAAAACTGTACTGAAAAATACATCAAAAGATGTATAAAAAAAAAAATGCAGTGTGCACGTAGCCTATATCTGTGTTAGTGAGCACTTCTCCTTTGCTGGGATAATCCATCCATCTCACAAGTGTGGCATATCAAGATGCTGATTAGACAGCATGATTATTGCACAGGTATGCCTTAGGCTATGTGCGCACGTTGCGTAATTGCATGCAGTTACGCTGCGATCTGCACCGCAGCGTAACTCCATGCGTCCTGCGTCAGACGTGCGCACGTGGCGTATTAGAGCGCAGTGCTTCGGCTGCTGCCAAAGCGCTGCGTTCTAAGAAGTGACATGTCACTTCTTTTGTGCGCTCTGCATGTAGCCCTCGCTCTGTCTATGGCAGGGGCTGGGAGGGGAGAGCGCATGAAATCGCCTTTTGTTTCTGCAGCGATTTGAAGCGCACGTGTGCTGTTCAAATCGCTGCAGAAATTTCTGCAGGGCCAGTACGCAACGTGCGCACATAGCCTTAGGCTTGCCACAATAAAAGGTCACTGTAAAATGTGCAGTTTTATCACACAGCACAATGCCACAGATGTCACAAGTTTTGAAGTTGCGTGCAATTGGCATGCTGACTGCAGGAATGTCCACCAGAGATGTTGCCCATAAATTTAATGTTCATTTCTGTACTATAAGCTGTGTCCAAAGGAGTTTCAGAGAATTTGGCAGTGCATAAAATCGGTCTCACAACTGCAGACCACGTGTAACCACACCAGCCCAAGACCTCAACATCCAGCATCTTCACAGCCAAGATCGTCTGAGATCAGACACCCGGACAGATGCTGCAACAATTGATTGGCATAACCAAAACATTTTTGCATAAACTGTCATAATCCATCTCAAAGCACCTTATCTGCATACTTGTGAAAACAGGTGCATTTTATTGACGCTATTTTGAATGCACAGAAATACTGTGATGAGATGAATTATTGTGCCATTCATCCACGACCATCACCTCATGTTGCAACATGATAATCCACAGCCCCATGTTGCAAGGATCTGGATTCCTGAAAGCAGAAAATATCAACGTTCTTATATAGTCAGCATATTAAACAAACATGTCACCCATTAAGCATGTGTGGGATACTCTGCATCGGCATATACGACAGTGTGTTCAAGTTCCTGCCAATATCCAAAAATGTTGGACAGCCATTGAAGAGGAGTGGACCACCATTCCACAGGTCACAATCAACAACCTGATCAACTCTATACGATGGAGATATATTGCACTGCATGAGGCAAATGGTGCTCACACCAGATACTGACTGGTTTTCTGACCACCCCCAGGCCCTCCCAGTTCTGTAAAACTGCACATTTCAGAGAGGCCTTTTATTGTGGCCAGCCTAAGGCACACCTGTGCAATAATCATGCTGTCTAATCAGCATCTTGATATTGAATAATCTCGACAAAGAAAAAGTGCTCACTAACACAGATTTAGACAAATTTGTGAACACTATTTGTGAGAAAAAGGCATTTTTTTGTACATAGAAAAAGTCTAAGATCTTTGAGTTCAGCTCATGAAAAATGGGAGCAAAAACAAAACAGTTGTATTTATATTTTTGTTCAGTGTAGGTACGAAGTATACTTGGCAAGGCTCTGGTGGTCATTCTCCTTGTCAAAAAGCTGTACACTATGTAAGATAAAAGCTTTCAATTCATAAGAACAACATCAGATAGATTAAGCAAGCTATTTGCAAACCTACTTATTTTCCTATTGTGAAGCTAACAATATTTCTTTAAGAGAAGATATAGAGGTTTTAAAAAAATAAAGATGAGCAGAGAGGAAGCACGAAGGAAAGATATACGCAATGAACTAAGAACATCAGAAAAATTAATTGTTTTTGGTGTAGTAAATTTATCATTGTACATAATAAATGAAGAACAGCTTCACTAGAATGAGGTTTGGGGTTTGCTCCCAAACCCGCCATTGGCTTATATCAAACCATTTTGGACATTCACAAATTTGTCAGAGCACTCACAGGTAGAGACATTTTAAGAAAGCGTTTTCAAATTATGTAGATTTGGACTGTGATGCCAATGTATCAGAATCCTTTCTTTATTCTCATACAACTTATACAATCTAGGGTGCCAATCCTGGACAAGTTCCAGAAATTGGTACAGAAAGATCTCATAGCAACATATTCACAGACAAATGGATTCAAAAGCAACAGTCGTGGTACAACACATAAATTAAAGGGGTTATCCACTATTTGGCCACCCCTATTCATTTCCTATATTTGACCCATTAAAATAAAAAATTTTCTACTCACCTCCCATGCTGGTGCGATTCAAGTGGTGTCAGCGCTCGTATTCCCGTGACTCACATGAGGTTGTGACATTAAACGAGCCCTGTGTCCAATCACCACTGGCTTCTCTTTCCCTGCCTTTGAATATATGATTGATCTAGAGGAAGTGAGAGCTACGGCTAACTGCTCACTTCCTGATTACTCATACTTTCAAAGGTGGGAAAAGAGATGCCGGCGGTGATTGGGTGCGGGGCTCACATCACGTCACAACCTCATGTGAGCCCCGTGAATGAAAACATCAACACCATTGGCACACACCAGCACAGGAGGTGAGTACAAGCTTTTTTTTAATCTTAATGAGGCCAAACATAGGGAATGAGAAGGTCTTGTCCTAGTAGTGGACAACCCTTTAATAATTGAAACTTGAAGACTATTTGTACATTGAGTTTATTGAAGATTTTTTTTTGTAGTGTATTCTAAAAGTCACTTAAAAAGCAATTAAAAAGAAATACTTTAGGAAACAAAAAACTCCTACAAAAACTTCCAAAAGAAGGAGAGTTTCTGAATTTGAAGAAGCAATAAGGGTAAGTTCACACTGATTTTTTTTTCTGGAGTTTTTGTAATAGAAACACTCCAAGTACCTCAAAGAGTTAAGGCATCACATATTTTGAACAGAGAGTTGAGTTAGTTTCTGCTTCAAAAATTTCTGAATTACTGATAATTGCAGATAGAGATGGATAAGTAGTATTAAGAGTTACTTATTTGTACTTGTAGTTAAATAAAGAAATCCTTGGTGATAAGTAACCCTCTGGGCCAGACTGGACATTGGACAAATCTCAGGACACTGGTACTGTTAACACCAGTGGCAGGGCATGGATCCACCGTCACCTACTTCAGCAGGCTGCAGGATACTTCTGGCCTGCTGTAGACTGGTGCCATGAAGGAGACATTGATCAGCGTGATGATGTCATTGCTTCATGCCACTTGCATCCACTGGAAAACACGACAGAAGAAGAAACAGTGGCAGCAACTGGATTGGGTAAGTATGATTTTTTTGTGAGCTGTTGAGATTATAATACTGTATAGGTGTAGTGGGGGTCCATAATACTGTATTGGGAGTGTTGGAGACTATCATACTATATTGGGGTGGCTGGGGACCATCAAAGTGTGTGGGGAGACCATCATACTATAAAAAGGGCTGTGGGGGACCATTATACTGTATAGGGAGCTGTGGGGGACCAGTGTACTGTATAGGGAGCTGTGGGGGACCATAATACTCTATGGAAGTATGTGGGGGACCATCATACTGTATTGGGGCTATGGGGGATGATCATTTATATGGAGGGCTGTCGATTAATATCATACTATTTGTGGGACCATCAAACTGTATTGAGGCTCTGACAGGATTATCATACAGTTTGTGGAAATGTGGGGAAAGTATGATACTGTGTAGGGGGCTGTAGTTGTAATCATACTCTGTGGGGGCAGTGATGTCCATTATAATTTGTGGTTGCAAGTATTGGACATCAACTATGTTGGAGGTATTTATAAACATCATATTATTGGAGCAGGGCAGTTGTGACCATCATACTGTATTGGGGCTGTGGGGGACCATCAAATTGTGTCAGGGGCCTATAATTGTATATAGAGGACTGTGAGGGGACCATGGTACTGTGTTGATGATGTGTGGGATCATCATACTAAAAGGAGAGGCGTGGGGGACCTACATACTGTAGTACATACTGTACTAGGGCTGTGGGGAACCATCGTACTGTGTGAGGGACCATCATACTGTATTGAGGCTATGGGGAACTATCATACTGCATTGGTATTGAGGAGGATCATTATACTGTATTGGTGCTGTGGGGATGACCAGAATACTGCATTTGGGCAGTGAGGGACCATTATCTTATGTGTGTGTGGATCATCTCACTCTTTGTGGGACTGTAGGAGCAATCATACAGGTTTTGTTTTTTGCTGACTGGGTAACCATCACATTATGTGGGGGAACCATAGTACTGTATCGAGGAACCATCATACTGTCTTAGGGGCTGTGGAGACCATCATGCTGTTGAGGAATGTAATTCTGCATGAGGTATTAGTAGACTGTGGTAGAGAACATACCATAGGTGGGAAGAAGTCAGTGATGTTCATCATGCTATATGGGAGCTGTGGAGACCATCGTACTGTGTGGGGTCAGTGGTGACCATCCTATTTGCATGGGGGCTGTGGTGATCATCATAATTTTTGGGCTCAGTGCTGACCATCAAACTGTGTGGCGGCAGTGGTGACCAGCATACTATGTGGGGGGCTGTGGTGACCATCTATCTATGTGGAGACAATGGTGATCAGAATACTGTAAGGGGATAGTGGTGATCATCATACTGTGTTGATCAATCAGATACTTTGTGGGGGTGTGGAGACACGAGGGTCAGTAGGTGCTCTCTTCTGCTAGCATGGCTGCCTTAAGAAAGACTGCACAGACCAGGGCTCATCTCACTGAATGCTCACACTCCTTTCCCATGCGCTAAACACTACTTAGGCAACACAGGGTGAGTGAACCACAAATTGGTAAGACTTTATTGGTTCACCAACAGGCAAAAACATATGGTACATTCCCAGCAAAACACAAGATGGTATAAGCAACAAAGCCTCACCCATCTACTGGCCCACCAGGGATAAGAGTCTTCGCTTCTTAACGGCCTCCAGGGCCAACTATCCCAGTCCAGCAGCACCCTGCTTTTGGCAGGCACTCAGTTTCATCAGTCCGAAACAAAGCTCTTGAATAGAGCTGATCGAACGCCAAAAAATCCGGTACCGGCAGATCACTGCCACATTTTAAAAAGAGTCCAATCCGCTCCGGAATCCAATGCCCATATAACTCAATTGTGACCGGAATCCGGAAGTTAAAAACGTCTGAGGAGGGGATAGGGGGGTAGGAGCGAGCATGGTGTACTCACCCAGGCTGTGTAATGGCGGCACACTCCTTCCGGGTCACGCTTTTACCTTCTGGAGCCGACAATTCAGTATTCATTGTTTTGCCCGCCCACTGGCGCGTGTGATTGGTTGCAGCTAGACGCGCCCCCACCCTGAGTGACAGCGTGTCAGCTGACTGCAACCAATCACAGGCGCCAGGATGGCTGGTGGACAGGGAAAGCAGTGCAAGTGTCTGCCGGTCAGCATGGTGGTAAAAAATAAACACTTGGCAGCACAGATATAGTGCGCTGCTTCAGTCCCAACTGTCGGGCTGTATCTGTGCTGTGTATCCAGTCACATGTGTGAGGCTTTGCCGGGTGCTGCCATGGCAGACTCCCGCAAGTCCCTCGCATGTGTGATTCCGGTGAAACTGCATGCGGCTTTTTTTTTTTTATTGAAATAAATAATTAAAAAAAAAACCTGACGTGCGGTGCCCCCTAATTTTCATCCCCAGCCATGACAACGCCGGCTGGGGGCTGGTATTTCAGCCCGCAGCTGCCCGGTATTGGCGCATCTATTAGATGTGATAATCCCGGTGCGATACCGGCTCTTCCCGGAGGCGTGATGCAGTGCCAATCAGGTTAATAGCAGGGGTTAATAACAGTGCACAGCTGCTACTAAACCCTAGGTTTGTGATAGCACAGGCGTCTATCAGATACCTGCATCACACAAACCTGTAAATGAATGTAAATAAACACAGACACAGAGAAAAATCCTTAATTTGGAATAAAATACAAACACCCCCTCCTTCACCACTTTATTAACCCCCAACACACCCCTCCAGCTCCGGTGTAATCCACACGACGTCCCATGTCGCTTCAACTCTGATACTTCTGAATATCTCAGAGAGAGGCCATAGAGCACGACCGCTCTCTGTGAGTTCCAGAGCATGAATGAGCTGCGCAATGAGCGGTGACGTCACTCAGGTCATTTGTTGTCACAGCTGGAGGTTCCCACAGTCCTTCACCTGTGATTACAGGTAACTTGACCTCAGGTGGAGGTCACTGAGTTCATAGACCTGCATCTCCTAGCAGAAAAATTACAGTTTTTTTGGCCAAGAGATGCAGATTTTGTGCTGAAATTTTTACACCATATTCCTGCATCCAATCTACACCTCCTGGCAAAAAAACGCAGTGTTTTGATGCATTTTTTGGCCGCATTTTTTGCCGCGGTTATTTTTCTGCAATTTTTTTTTTTGCACGTTTTTTTGCCAGCAGGTGCACCATATGGGCTGAAATCGTCTGCACCAGCTTTCAGCACCAAATTTCCACCTGCTGGCAGAATTTTTTTATTTTTTTTTTTTTGTTGGGCCAAGGGATGCAAATTTGGTGCTGAAACTTTTACAGCATATTCCTGCATTCAATCTACACCTCCTGTTAAAAAAAACGCGGTGTTTTGACGCATTTTTTTGCCACAGTTTTTGCAATGGTTTTTGCTGGGGTTATTTATCCGCGATTTCTGCAGTGTTTTTTTGCCAAGAGGTGCACATTTGGTGCCGAAATCGTCTGCACCAGATTTCAGCACCAAATTTCCACCTGCTGGCAGAATTTTTATTTTTATTTATTTTTGGGCCAAGGGATGCAAATTTGGTGCTGAAATTTTTACACCATATTCCTGCATCCAATCTACACCTCCTGGCAAAAAAACGCGGTGTTTTGACGCATTTTTTATTGCGTGGTTTTTGACGCGGTTATTTTTCCACAATTTTTGCCGCATATTTTTTTGCCAAGAGGTGCACATTTGGTGCTGAAATCGTCTGCACCAGGATTTGCTGTTGTCTCCCCAAGCCTCCTGATGAACCTTTGATGGGAAAGGAGAAACGCGTAGAGGCCAGACAGTGATGAAGACCTGTTTTTTTCAGGGAAGTTGATTATCTTCTTTTTCCCTTCTTGTCCTATGTTACCAACTGACATTATCTGTGACGGGGGCCATTGGCACCCATATTAGGACTTCAGTATTAGTGGGGGGTAGTAAATTGTTCTGCTGATCACCTAGTCCTGTTATGATTGTATAGGGATTATGGTGGCTCTATTTTGTGACATATAGTGTGACAGATTACTATATGAGCTAAATCGTGCAAAAATATTGTTTTGTACCATCTTTTTGTGGTTGTATATCATATTGCTTTGGGTCAGGAATTTAAAAAGACATATATATCCATATATTCTGTCAGACCCCAATTTTTTTTTTTTGGAACGGTTCCTTTCCTTTTTCCCTCCCCTCCTCTTGCTGAGCCATCGTCCTTATCTTTAGGGTGAGGGAAAGGGACAGCCGATGTGGAACGGGGGCACCCGGTAACTTAAGGTGTCATACCCTCCGTTGTCAGGTAGGGACACTGTTACTAATTAGGGTTACCAGCCACCCCCCTCCCCCGTCCCTTTGTCTTAGTATCAACCTATTGAGGGTTCACCTGACCTTTTTGGCTTGTTAATTGTTTGTGTGTCCATGGGATTATTTTAAAATTAATAATAAACTCATATTTTAATAAGGGTTTGAGGATACTTGTGAGTCCTTCTTTGCTCCTTTGCCACAAACTACTTTCTGTATGAGATCGTCACAACTGACCAACTATACGTCTGTTACGTACACTTACTAGGCCTTCACTGACTCCTTCCAGAATAAGCCTTCACATTACCTGTCAGTTGATCCCTCCCAGGGTGGCCTAGTCCCAACACTTAACTATTCCTGTCCCTGCGGTCTGTTCCTGGGCAGAACTTCCTTACAAAACATTTTCAAAACATATAAATACTTTACATTACACATTATCAACACTACTACATCTTATACATTATATACTATGCATTATACCTTACAATACACAGGAACATCACAATTCAATACAATTCACAGGATACATTCCATCACAGTAATTACAAAAGAAGCAAGACACTATTCACACTATATGACGCAATTGGTGTCTTCAGGGGTAGTAACATAACCACCATTGTCCTACACTCTTAAGACTGCTTTACACGCAGCGACATCGCTACCGATGTTGCTAGCGATTGCAGCCGCCCCCATCGTTTGTGCGTCATGGGCAAATCGCTGCCCGTGGCGAACAATATCGTCGGTACGCGTCACACCAACTTACCTTCCTAACGACGTCGCTGTGACCTCCGAAAAAACTCTTTTTTAAAGGGTGGTTCGTGTGGCGTCACAGCGGCATCACACAGCGGGCCACCAATGGAAGCGGAGGGGCGGAGAGCAACCGCATTAACGTCACTCCCACCTCGTTGCCGGAGGATGCAGGTACGCTGTTGTTCGTCGTTCCTGGGGTGTCACACATAGCGATGTGTGCTGCCTCAGGAACGACGAACAACCTGCGTACCCATTGAGCAACGATTTTTTGGAAACGAACGACGTGTCAACAACCAACGATTTTGTGAGTATTTCGGATCGTTAGCGGTCGCTGGTAAGTGTCACACGCAACGACGTTGCTAACGACGCCGGATGTGCATCCCGAATTCCGTAACCCCAGCAATATCTCGTTACCGATGTCGCTGCGTGTAATGGGGCCTTAACAGATGAGTTCTTTGTTGATGTTCACCTGATTATTTCTTTAGTTCTCCATGGCATTATTAAACATGTTATACCAATATTGATTCTAGTTATTGTAAAACAGTAATAATACTAATGTTAGCATTAGAAAATTATGCTATATGGGCTTATTGTACAATGCTCACATCACTAGTAACAAGAATCAGACTTGCGATATCACACCTGATATCAGTACTTTTGCTAAATAAGGATTTGCTGTTTTCATGAAGTGAGTGAATATTACGGGAACATTGCCCTTTTGTCATGTAATGGAGCCATGTTGCTTGAGTAGGTGTTCGAAACTGGCAGTGCCACAATCAGTCTTTATCATTTCTACTACATCTAGTTGTTATGGGTGGGTGGTTTTTCTGGATTTGGCAGAGCACTTGCACTGTTAAAAGACTGTTCCAATGCCTGCTTAAAGGCTAATTCCTTCAATAATTTGTATAACGATTTATTGTATCATGAATACATATTCATTATATCAGGCCTTTACCATGTATTGCCATTTGTAGCCAATGGAGCCTCTTAACGATAGCTGCCTAGTAATATACAGCACAGAAGTGTGCCAGCCAGCTAACTTGCTAATTTTCTAATTGTTAGAAACTATTCTCAATAGTTTCATATTCATTTTAGTTTAGTGTCTGTTCTCTTTCTTTTTAGGTATCATGCAGTATTTAATATCAATTTTCTATATGTATGGAGCTTACTAATCTTGCAGCAGACATAGAAGTTGCAACTGCACCTAGTAGCGGGCTGACTTATATTCAAGAAAGCGTCCATTAACCCTAGAATGCATACCTGGGGCCTCGCAGGCCTGCTAGGTCATTTGTTTTCTATGGTAGATTGTATTGCTTGCGCGTTCTAGGGTTAAAGTGGTACATAGCTGTAGAGATGTTTCATCCATAGACATCACTCGAAGAAGCTATTTACATAAAGTGAGGGAAATAATTATTTGATCCCTTGCTGATTTTGTAAGTTTGCCCACTGACAAAGACATGAACAGTCTATAGTTTTAAGGGTAGGTTAATTTTAACAGTGAGGGATGGAATATCCAGAATAAAATCCAGAAAATCACATTGTATAAATTATATACATTTATTTGCATTTTGCAGAGAGAAATAAGTATGTAATCCCTCTGGTCTGGCAAACAAGACTTAATACTTGGTGGCAAAACCCCTGTTGGCAGCACAGCAGTCAGACGTTTTCTGTAGTTGATACTGAGGTTTGCGCACATGTCGGGAGGAAATTTGTTCCACTCCTCTTTGTAGATCATCTCTAAATCATTAAGATAAACCCCTCTAGACCACTATGATCTAGCCTTTCCTATGACCTAGCTTCTAAATAATTTTGTGCCCTTGTAGGCAATTCACTAAAGGCAAAAGCTATGTACGAGTATGTCTCTTTTTACTCCAAAGCAAAAAACAACCCTTGGAGTGGCACTAAATTTAGAAAAAAAACATTATTTTTGCTAATCTCAGAATACCCCTTTTAACTTCACATTTGTTTCTACTGTATTTTGATTAGCATAAATATTTTGATTGATTTCTCATATTTTTTTTAAAGTTTACTTTATCAGGATAGCATGATTTACTTATTCAGTTTCCATCATTTAATGTTATCATCATTGCATGGATAGGCAATAATTTGACGACTGATGGATGTCCAACCATAAAGACCCCATTGATCCCGAGAATACAGTAGTGGTTCTATTCATGATCTATGGGACTTCTATAGTTGGGGAAGGCCTCCTCTCCACTTCATTGTGGTATTTTGGATACTTGTTCTTCGGTTAGTAGGTACCAGTGGTTAGACTCCTGTTAGTCTGCCAGTTATCACTTCACCTGTGAAAGGGTGATAACATATATTCGGAATAACCCTTCAAGAAAACCTAAAGGAAATTAATGTATTTGCCGCCAGATCTGAGAGCAGCATAAAATACAGACAGAGACCCTGCAATGTGTCTCCTCCAGATATGCTTGCTGTAGTTTTGATAAAATCACTCTTTTATCAGCAGGAGAATATCACTAGAAGACTAGTAAATCTGCTACTCTTTATGCTCCACTCATTCGGCATAAAGGACACCACTCTCTACTGGTTCACTTCCTATCTTTCTGGCCGCTCTTTCAGTGTATCATTCGCTGGCTCCACTTCTAAGCTTCCTCTCACTATTGTGCTCCCTCAGGGTTCAGCACTTGGCCCTCTTCTCTTCTCTCTCTACACTGCCCCAATTGGGCAGACCATCAACTAACTTGGCTTCCAGCACCATCTTTTTGCTGATGACACACAACTATACACTTCATCCCCTGACCTCACCCCCATTGTACTACAGAACAACAGTGACTGTCTGTCCACAGTTTGAAACATAATGTCTGCCCTCTATCTGAAATTCACCCTTTCCAAAACTGAACTTCTTCTACTCTCTCTGCCTACTAACCTCCCTAAACCTGACATCTCCTTCTCTGTGTGCAGCACCACGATAATGCCTAGGTCACAAGCTCGCTGACTGGGTGTTATGCTTGACACCAATCTTTTCCTTTACCTCCTATATACAATCTCTCAACCACTCTTGTCACCTGCACCTGAAGTACATCTCTAGAATACGCCCCTTTCTTACCACTGAAACAACAAAATCCCTCACTGTGGCCCTGATCTGTTCCTGCCTTGATTACTGTAATTCTCTCTTAATTGGTCTCCCCCTCACTATTATACTTTCCCCTCTCCAGTCCATCGTTAATGCTGCAGCCAGGGTCACCTATCTGGCTAATCGTTACTCGGATGCTTCCGCTCTGTGCCAGTCATTGCACTGGCTGCCCATATATTATAGGATCCAATTTAAATTGCTTGATCTCACCCATTAAACTCTCCACAGTGTGGCACCATCCTACATATCCACCTTCATCTCTGTCTATCACCCTACCCATTCTCTGCAGTTCGCAAACGACTTTAGACTAATATCCACACTAATCCAAACCTCCAACTCCCGGCTCCAAGACTTATTCACAGCTACACCAATTCTCTGGAATGCTGTCACGGCCGGGCGGTCGGGCAGACCCAGGAGGTGGATCCACTGGACCGAACTCAAAGATGGAGGTAGGGAGTCCGGCAGCTGAAGCACTGAAGGGCAGCAGGATAGTCCGTGCAAGTGAAGACAGCGGAGGAGTCCCTGGGACCACGGAGTCACAGAAGGTAGTCTTGGTGACGTAGCTCAGGTTCGGAGGCCGAGATGATATCAGGCGGAGTCCGGAACCTCTGGAGCAAGATGACGGGTCACCGCAGGGATCCGAGATGGCAGGTGCTGTCGGATGGCAGACGGACAGCGTGCGGGGTTCGGGATACGGCAGACTGGATGGCGAGGCAGGTACGGCTCTACAAAGAGAGATAGGTGAGTACAGGCACATAAACACCAGGAGACCTGACTCCTAGCTCAGGGAACACGAAGATCAGGCCCCGCCCCCTTGGACAAGAACCCCCTTTATACCCTGAACCTGACTAACCTCATTTCCTGTTACTGGACGCTGGCCCTTTAAGAAAGGGTCAGTGACCGCGCGCGTGCCCTAATGCGCATGCGCGCGGCCCGGGTGCCAGAAGCCAGGGAAGGAGGCTGCGAGGAGGACGCAGGAGAGCCGGCCAGGGCCTGGGAAGATGTCGGACGCCGGGATCGGCGACCAGAGGACCTATGGAGGACGGGCACCGGAGGCTGGGACGAGGGGAGCGTGGCAGGTGAGCCGGGGAGCGGAGCTGAGGACCCGGGGAGGGGAGCCGAGGACCCGGGGAGCGTGACAGTACCCCCCCCCCACGCCCCCCACCCCGCAACCGGGACATGAAGGCACGGATAAGAGGAGTGCCTACGTTCTCCCTGGGCTCCCAGGACCTATCCTCAGGACCATACCCTGCCCAGTCCACCAGGAAGAACTGCCGACCTCGTACGGTCTTCATGGCCACGATATCCCTTACCGCATAGATGTCATCATCGGCAATAGGTGGAGGAGCTGGACTGGCAGCAGCGGAGAAGGGACCAAGGACCACCGGCTTGAGCAGGGAGACGTGAAACGAGTTGGGTATCCTCATCGTGGCCGGGAGCTGCAGCTTGTAGGAGACCTCATTGATCCTGGTGAGGACTTTAAACGGCCCAATGTAGCGAGGACCCAGCTTGTATGAAGGTATCTTCAGGCGGACGTACTGGGAAGAAAGCCAGACGAGGTCTCCAGGAGAGAAACACGGAGGATCCAGGCGTTTCTTGTCTGCGTGTCTCTTCATCCGCAGGGAAGCACGTCCTAGAGACACCTTGACAGAGTCCCAAATGGTGGCAAAGTCACGGGCTACCGTATCTGCAGCAGGGACATCCGAAGAGGGGGATACAGGCAATGGGATGGAAGGCTGAAGTCCGTAAACAACATGGAAGGGAGAGCTGGAGGACGACTCACTGATGTGGTGGTTGTGGGAGAATTCAGCCCAAGGTAGAAGAGCGGACCAGTCGTCGTGATGGGCGTTAACATAGTGACGTAGAAATGAGGTCAAGATTTGATTGACCCTCTCTACTTGGCCATTAGACTGAGGATGGTATGCAGATGAAAAGTCCAGAGTCACTCCCAGATGGTTACAGAGAGCCCTCCAGAAGCGGGAGGTGAACTGAGTTCCTCTGTCTGATACGATGTGTAATGGAAAGCCATGCAAGCGGAAGATGTGTTGTATAAAAGCGTCCGCGAGTTCCTGAGCAGAGGGCAGTCCAGCCATAGGAACGAAATGGGCCATTTTTGAGAACCGGTCCACCACGACCCATATGACTGTGTGCCCGGATGACAATGGCAAGTCCGTAATAAAGTCCATTGCTATGTGTTGCCACGGAATCGAAGGTATCGGCAGAGGCAGAAGGCGGCCATGTGGGAGGTGTTTGGGCGTCTTGTTTCTGGCACAAGAGGAGCAGGCAGAGACAAAGGCGGCGACGTCCGTGCGAAGAGATGGCCACCAGTAATGGCGTACAATCGCACCCCATGTTCTCTTCTGGCCTGCATGGCCGGCTGTTTTTGAGGTATGACCCCAGTGTAAGACCGTTAGCCTGTCGGTCTCCGAGACATAGGTCTTCCCCGGTGGTATCTGGGCCAGAGTGACAGGAGCCACCGGAACAATCTTGCTAGGAGAGATGATAGGCTGGATAGTCTCTTCCTCCTGTTCCATGGGCATGAGAGACCTAGACAAGGCATCAGCGCGTACATTCTTGTCCGCTGGTCGGAAGTGGAGCTGGAAGTCAAACCTGGCAAAGAATAAGGACCACCTGGCTTGCCGTGGGTTCAGTCGCTGAGCGGACCGCAGGTATTCCAGGTTTTTGTGGTCCGTGTAGATAATCACGGGGTACACTGCTCCTTCCAGGAGGTAGCGCCACTCCTCCAGAGCCAGTTTGACCGCCAGTAGTTCTCGGTCACCGATGGTGTAATTACGTTCGGGTGCTGAGAAGCTCTTAGAGAAGAAACCGCAGGTCACCATCTTCCCGGAGGAGGATTTTTGCATGAGCACTGCTCCGGCTCCTGAGGAGGAGGCATCCACCTCCAAGGTGAACTGGCGGTTTAACTCCGGTCGGTGGAGTACAGGGGCGGAGGCGAATGCTCGCTTCAAAGAACAAAATGCGGCGTCTGCCGCAGGTGACCAGTCCTTAGGATTAGCCTCCTTTTTGGTCAAAGCGGAGAGAGGAGCGGTCAAGGCAGAGAAGTGCGGGATAAACTGGCGGTAGTAGTTGGCGAATCCCAGGAAGCGTTGGATTGCCTTCAGTCCAGAAGGCGGAGGCCAGTTGATGATGGCGGAGACCTTCTTGGGGTCCATCTGCAGTCCAGTATCAGAGATGATGTACCCCAGAAAGGGAAGGGAAGACTGCTCAAAGACACACTTCTCATACTTTGCGTACAGGCGATTCTCTCTCAGTCTTTGTAAGACCAGCTGTACGTTTTCTCTGTGGGTTTGGAGGTCCGGAGAGAAGACAAGGATGTCATCTAGATAAACAACCACACAGATGTAGAGAAGGTCCCGAAACACGTCGTTCACCAGTTCTTGGAAGACGGCAGGAGCGTTACACAGACCGAAGGGCATCACGCAGTACTCATAATGTCCATCGCGCGTATTAAACGCGGTTTTCCATTCGTCACCAGAGCGGATGCGTACCAGATTGTAAGCACCCCGAAGATCCAGCTTGGTGAACACACGAGCTCCTCTAAGCCGGTCAAATAATTCGGGAATGAGCGGCAGGGGGTATTTGTTTTTCACGGTGATTTGATTGAGACCCCGGTAGTCTATGCATGGGCGTAAATCTCCCTCTTTCTTCTTGACAAAGAAGAAACCTGCTCCAGCAGGAGAGGAGGATCTCCGAATGAACCCTCTTGCTAGGCTCTCTGAGATGTAATCTGACATGGCCCTGGTTTCGGCTGGAGATAAAGGATATATCCGTCCTCTAGGTGGGGTTGTCCCTGGAAGCAGGTCAATGGCACAATCGTATGGACGATGTGGCGGCAGTACCTCGGATTCCTTTTTGTCAAAGACATCGGCAAAGGACCAATAGGCCGAAGGCAGCCCCGTTAGGGTCTCAGGAACCGGAGGTCGTCGGAGGGGTGGTATGGACTTTAGGCACCTCTCATGACACGAAGAGCCCCAACGGGTGACTTCGCCAGTACCCCAGCTAACCGATGGTTCATGTGTCCGCAACCATGGGAGTCCCAACAGGATCTGGTGGGACATGTGTGGGAGAACGTAGAGAGCGATGTTCTCGGTGTGAAGAGCACCGATACGTAGTTCGACAGGCCTGGTGATCAAGGAGATGGTATCAGAGAGAGGCCTCCCATCCACCGAGGCAATCACTAGGGGTTTGTCGAGTGGCATGACAGGCACCCGGTACTTGTCCACCGTGGCCTGCTGGATGAAATTGCCTGCTGCCCCGGAATCGAGGTAGGCATCAGCCGTGAACCGCGTCTCTCCCGTGGTCACTTGCACTGTCCATGTAACTGGGTCAGAGAGGGTCCCAGCACCTAGGGTGGCCTCTCCTACCAACCCTAGGCTTTGGAGTTTCCCGGCCTCTCTGGACAGGAGCGTAGCAGGTGGGTGTCCTCACCACAGTAAAAGCAGAGGCCCTGGGCAAGCCGCTCTGCTCGACGTCGTTCAGACTGCCGCACTCGGTCGATCTGCATGGGCTCGTGGACGGGAATCCCAGCTGTTGATGACTGAGGAACGGAGGACTTCTGCGGAGGGGGAGAATGCCGTACCGGGCGTCTCTCCCGAGATAGCTCTTTGGAGCGCTCCTGAAAACGTATGTCCACACGAGTTGCTAGGGCGATCAGTGCATCTAGGGTGGAGGGCACGTCCCGACCCGCCAACTCATCCTTGATGCGACTCGAGAGTCCTTCCCAGAAGGCGGCTGTTAGGACCTCATTATTCCACCCGAGTTCTGAAGCCAAAGTGCGGAAACGGATGGCGTATTGACCCACCGTCAGTGTCCCTTGACGTAAGCGGAGGAGTGATGAAGCAGAGGCAGAGGCGCATCCTGGCTCGTCAAAGGTACTGCGGAAGGCCTGTAGGAACTGTTGAAGATCCTTGGTCATGGGGTCCTCCTTCTCCCACAAGGGGTTCATCCACGCCAGCGCCTCGCCCTCTAGGTGGGACATTATAAAGGCGACCTTGGCTTGGTCGGAGGCGAACAGATGTGGCAGCTGCGTGAAGTGAAGGGAACATTGGTTTATGAAGCCCCTGCAGGTCTTGGGATCTCCAGCATACCGAGGAGGTGACGCCAAACGGAGTCGGGAAGCATCTGAAGAGGCTGCCACTGGTACGGGAGCCATGGCTTGCCTGGCGGGGGACCTGGGTGCCGCAGGCGTCATTGATGCTTGTAATGTGTACAGGCGGGTGTCCACGGAGGTCATGAATTGCAGCATGCGGGTCTGGACTTCACGCTGACGTTGGAGTTCCTCTTGCAGGGCCATTAGTGCAGCAGCGGGATCCATGGCCTGATCTTACTGTCACGGCCGGGCGGTCGGGCAGACCCAGGAGGTGGATCCACTGGACCGAACTCAAAGATGGAGGTAGGGAGTCCGGCAGCTGAAGCACTGAAGGGCAGCAGGATAGTCCGTGCAAGTGAAGACAGCGGAGGAGTCCCTGGGACCACGGAGTCACAGAAGGTAGTCTTGGTGACGTAGCTCAGGTTCGGAGGCCGAGATGATATCAGGCGGAGTCCGGAACCTCTGGAGCAAGATGACGGGTCACCGCAGGGATCCGAGATGGCAGGTGCTGTCGGATGGCAGACGGACAGCGTGCGGGGTTCGGGATACGGCAGACTGGATGGCGAGGCAGGTACGGCTCTACAAAGAGAGATAGGTGAGTACAGGCACATAAACACCAGGAGACCTGACTCCTAGCTCAGGGAACACGAAGATCAGGCCCCGCCCCCTTGGACAAGAACCCCCTTTATACCCTGAACCTGACTAACCTCATTTCCTGTTACTGGACGCTGGCCCTTTAAGAAAGGGTCAGTGACCGCGCGCGTGCCCTAATGCGCATGCGCGCGGCCCGGGTGCCAGAAGCCAGGGAAGGAGGCTGCGAGGAGGACGCAGGAGAGCCGGCCAGGGCCTGGGAAGATGTCGGACGCCGGGATCGGCGACCAGAGGACCTATGGAGGACGGGCACCGGAGGCTGGGACGAGGGGAGCGTGGCAGGTGAGCCGGGGAGCGGAGCTGAGGACCCGGGGAGGGGAGCCGAGGACCCGGGGAGCGTGACAAATGCTTTACCTCAAGAAATTAGGACTACAACTTACACAGTTTTAGACGCTCCCTAAAAACAGATCTTTTTAGGGTAGGCTATCACATTCCCTAATCAAAGTCCTTTTATATACAGCCCATTCACTCTTTCTCTTAACATAATTCTTCATCAGATTCCACTCCATCCAAAATCACTACAAAGATTAGCTGGTGACTGGCTCATGCAGCCTTTATCTATCCCCAATTTCTTCATGATGGCTGGACCATCATTCTAAATAAGTAACTGTACTTTGTCACCCCCCACCCTATTGTAGATTGTAAGCTCTTATGAGCAGGGTTGTCATTATTTTTACTCTAATTATTGTATTTTCTATAACTGCTACTTATGATTGTATATGAACCTCTGACTTGTAAAGCGCTGCGGAATATGTTGGCGCTATATAAATAAATATCATTATTATTACTATGTATCCATCTATATTCATGAGCTGTGTATAATGCTGCTCTAACCACTGATTAATAGCTTTCTGCCTATGCAGAGTGTACACATAAAGCTGCCAATCAGTGATGTGGGGGGAATTTTATCAAAGCATCAGTAAGTGACACAGCACTGGAAATAAGATCTCTGCTCCGTACTGCTCTCAGACGGGGTAGCAAAAACCTTTTGACATATCCCTTAAAAAACTGAATAAATAGAACATTTTTTATTTTACACTCAATTAGTCATAGCCTAAGTCCTTTTTTTATGCTAAATTGGCAAAGACAACCTTTTTGCTCATATTTAAATGCTGTAGATTTTTTTTTTTTACAAATGAAAGCTTACTGAGCTGGAAAACCTTTACAAATTATGATAAATAGCTCAAAAGAATTATACTAATCCATTTCCTAGTCTTCTTAGGGATGAATTTGTTATCAAGCTTTATTATGTGGCCCTATTTTATGATTTGTAATCTGTGTTATTTATTGATCTCTTGCTGTCTGCTGCATTGAGTCTGAGCTCCAGTTTTTGAAATGGAAAACCCTGTGACTTACGCATTACAGAAGATCTGCAAAGACGTAAATCCAGATGCTTAGCTTATGCCACTGCTTCATTGACGGAATCTTTAGCATATTTCCTTGGTTCCTTTCTGCCAGAGCATATCCAATAACTACCCACATATTTAAAAGATAAATCATAGTGTTTTAACAAATTGCTTGAAAATGAGCTGTGTGATAAAGAGCTTTTACTGGTAACTAGATATATCATTGCTGTATTCAGTTATCAATTTTTGCAACAGATTACTTGCTATTGAGCATATTTTAGCATAGAAGAAAACCTTTTATTTTCTCATCACATTCTTTGTATCTCTTCTCTCGAATTTCTTCTCTTGAATTTACTGTAATTACCTGTTATTACATATTTGAGCACATCCATTGTACAATCCGCAAGAGTTGCCATTGTAGTTCCTTTGCCCCATCTAAAATGAGCTATATCAAATTTAAATGTTTTCTTAACACACAATTTTATGGATAATGCCATCTGGTTGGTAACGCATCACTGATGACATTATGTATTTCTGATAAATCACTTCTCATGCTAGAAATTGTGGGCATGAGAATGGAAGTATCAAAGGCAGTATGGTTAACTCAAGGCTTTTCAGAAAAGATTTGAATATATACCCGTCGTGTTTATTCAGTTTGGCGGCCTGGCATGGCTGATAAGATTGCATATGCTATATGATATGTGCAAGCCAGCAAGAGACCATGTAAAGCAGGGGTGGGCAATTAATTTTCCCATGGGGCCGCATGAGAAATTGGGATTGGTTTAGAGGGCCGGATTAATATAGTTACCTCAGTTCTACCCAATATACTACATCACTACACCCCCTCCATATACTACACCTGTAATAAACTACACCACTACACCCCTATATACTACACCTGTATTATACTACACTCCCTCCATATACCTGTAATATACTACACCCCCATATACACCTGTATTATACTACACTCCCTCCATATACCTGTAATATACTACACCCCCATATACACCTGTATTATACTACACCACTATATAATACACCTCCGATATACTACATCATTACACCCCTATATACTACACCTGTAATATAGTACACCTCCATATAGCACACCTGTAATATACTACATCACTACACCCCTATATACACCTGTAATATAGTACACCTCCATATAGCACACCTGTAATATACTACATCACTACACCCCTATATACACCTGTAATATACTACATCACTACACCCCTATATACACCTGTAATATACTACATCACTACACCCCTATATACACCTGTAATATACTACATCACTACACCCCATATACTACACCTGTAATATAGTACACCTCCATATAGCACACCTGTAATATACTACATCACTACACCCCTATATACACCTGTAATATACTACATCACTACACCCCTATATACACCTGTAATATACTACATCACTACACTCCATATACTACACCTGTAATATAGTACACCTCCATATAGCACACCTGTAATATACTAAATCACTACACCCCTATATACACCTGTAATATACTACATCACTACACCCCTATATACACCTGTAATATACTACATCACTACACCCCATATACTACACCTGTAATATACTATACCTCCATATAGCACACCTGTAATATACTACATCACTACACCCCTATATACACCTGTAATATACTACATCACTACACCCCTATATACACCTGTAATATACTACATCACTACACCCCATATACTACACCTGTAATATACTATACCTCCATATAGCACACCTGTAATATACTACATCACTACACCCCTATATACACACCTGTAATATACTACATCACTACACCTCCATATACTACACCTGTAATATACTACATCACTACACCCCTATATACACCTGTAATATACTACATCACTACACCCCTATATACACCTGTAATATACTACATCACTACACTCCATATACTACACCTGTAATATAGTACACCTCCATATAGCACACCTGTAATATACTACATCACTACACCCCTATATACACCTGTAATATACTACATCACTACACCCCTATATACACCTGTAATATACTACATCACTACACCCCATATACTACACCTGTAATATACTATACCTCCATATAGCACACCTGTAATATACTACATCACTACACCCCTATATACACCTGTAATATACTACATCACTACACCCCTATATACACCTGTAATATACTACATCACTACACCCCATATACTACACCTGTAATATACTATACCTCCATATAGCACACCTGTAATATACTACATCACTACACCCCTATATACACACCTGTAATATACTACATCACTACACCTCCATATACTACACCTGTAATATACTACATCACTACACCCCTATATACACCTGTAATATACTACATCACTACACCCCTATATACACCTGTAATATACTACATCACTACACTCCATATACTACACCTGTAATATAGTACACCTCCATATAGCACACCTGTAATATACTACATCACTACACCCCTATATACACCTGTAATATACTACATCACTACACCCCTATATACACCTGTAATATACTACATCACTACACACCTATATACACCTGTAATATACTACATCACTACACCCCATATACTACACCTGTAATATACTATACCTCCATATAGCACACCTGTAATATACTACATCACTACACCCCTATATACACACCTGTAATATACTACATCACTACACCCCATATACTACACCTGTAATATACTACATCACTACACCCCTATATACACCTGTAATATACTACACCTCCATATAGTACACCTGTAATATACTACATCACTACACCCCATATACTACACCTGTAATATACTATACCTCCATATAGCACACCTGTAATATACTACATCACTACACCCCTATATACACACCTGTAATATACTACATCACTACACCCCTATATACACCTGTAATATACTACACCTCCATATAGTACACCTGTAATATACTACAGCACTACACCCCATATACTACACCTGTAATATACTACATCACTACACCCCTATATACACCTGTAATATACTACACCTCCATATAGTACACCTGTAATATACTACATCACTACACCCCATATACTACACCTGTAACATACTATACCTCCATATAGCACACTTGTAATATACTACATCACTACACCCCTATATACTACATCACTACACCACTATATAGCACACCTGTAATATACTACACCTCCATATAGCACACCTGTAATATACTACATCACTACACCCCTATATACACCTGTAATATACTACACCTCCATATAGTACACCTGTAATATACTACAGCACTACACCCCATATACTACACCTGTAATATACTACATCACTACACCCCTATATACACCTGTAATATACTACACCTCCATATAGTACACCTGTAATATACTACATCACTACACCCCATATACTACACCTGTAACATACTATACCTCCATATAGCACACTTGTAATATACTACATCACTACACCCCTATATACTACATCACTACACCCCTATATAGCACACCTGTAATATACTACACCTCCATATAGCACACCTGTAATATACACCTCCATGTAGCACACCTGTAATATACTATGCCTCCATATAGTACACCTGTAATATACTACACCTCCATATAGTACACCTGTAATATACTACACCTCCATATAGCATACCTGTAATATACTACACCTCCATATAGCATACCTGTAATATACTACACCTCCATATAGTACACCTGTAATATACTACACCTCCATATAGCACACCTGTAATATACTACACCTCCATATAGCATACCTGTAATATACTACACCTCCATATAGCATACCTGTAATATACTACACCTCCATATAGTACACCTGTAATATACTACACCTCCATATAGCATACCTGTAATATACTACACCTCCATATAGTACACCTGTAATATACTACACCTCCATATAGCATACCTGTAATATACTACACCTCCATATAGTACACCTGTAATATACTACACCTCCATATAGTACACCTGTAATATACTACACCTCCATATAGCACACCTGTAATATACTACATCACTATACCCCCATATACTACCCCACTAGCCTGCACCCCCATATCACACACACTACACACCCATATGTCACACACCATGCCCACATATCTCACCCTGCCTGTACCCCAACTTACCCCTCTCAAACACTCTGCACCCCTTCACATCCTTCTGTCAGTCTGCAGCCCTCATATGCCCCTCACCCTGCAACTCCATCTTTCCACATATGCACTCACCCTGCAGCCCTCCTCCCCCTCATGTCCCCTCTTTTCTCATTACCAGTCATCATGTGTCCACATCTCCTTCAGCATTCAGCATGTCTTGCTTTCTGCCCGGCATCCCGTGTCTCCTCCCACACAGTCACATGGGCGTGACATCATCGCAGGTCCTGCAAGATGAATTATTCCGTCTGCTGTGCTGCTCCTTCTCCTGCAGGGCGGGCGGGAACTTTTGAAATGACACTCACACGCAGCGCAGTACTGACAACGTCAGAGCGCGCAGCGTGTGTCACTGACAATTAGTGCCGGCAGGGAACAGAGGAAAGACTCCTGCGTTCTGCTGCCTGCACTGACTGTGCGGACCTGCACAGGATCTCTCCCTCTCCCTGCTCGGCACGCTGCAGCCCGGCTCCACTGCACAGGCTGAAGACGGGCGGGCCGGTCACAGAGAGCAGGCGGGCCGGATGTGGCCCGCGGGCCGCCCCTTGCCCAGGTCTGCTGTAAAGGGTGTTGATATATGTAGGAGAAAAGTCTCATGGAGTCAGGATTATGCTGATCACATCCACCGACTTTATGATTGAATATTTATGCTGCCGTGTAGATGAAAAGTTGTGTTGTATGTGCACGAAGAAAAACACATAACTGGTCGTTACATAGCACTGTGGCTCTCATTTTCGGATATTGTTAGAGTCTCAAAACTAAGACTTGTGGTAAGATTTTTCTCTGTAACAACGGATAAATAAAGGTGGCGCAGGTTTCTCTTGGTCAAAAACTACAGTCATTTGCAGCAGCAAATCCATTGGCATTATAGAATGAAGCAAATGTATCTAATTTATTAATAATTGTAATAATTGACTAGTGTGATAATGTGTACAAGTGAATATTATATACTGTATATACAGTACATATATATGTATAGTTGAAAGCTTTAGCACCCTTGAAATTGTTCCAGAAATTGAAGCATTTCTCTCAGATAATTATTGCAACTACACATTTTGTTCTACAAAGGTTTATTTCCTTTGTGTGTTTTGAAACAACACAAAAGAAAAAAAGTAAAAAAAAAATTGGACAAAATTGTTGGCACCTTTCCAAAATTGTGTTTCAAACATATGATGCTCATTCAAACCTACCTGTGGCCAGTAGCACAAGTGGGTAACATGAAAATCATGCCTGAAATCAGATAAAAAGGGGAGAAGTTGACTCAGTGTTTGCATTGTGTGTTTGTGTGTGTTACACTAAGCATGGAGAACAAAAAGAGGAGAATAGAACCGTCTGAGGATTTGAGAACCAAAAATCTTGAAAAATAACAACAATCTCAAGATTAAAAGTCCATCTCCAGACATCTTGATGTTCCTTTGTCCATGGTGTGCAACATAATCAAGACATTTACTAGCCATGGTAGTCTAGCTAATCTGGACGGAAGAGAAAAATGATGAAAGCTTGCAATGCAGGATTGTCCGGATGGTGGATAAGTAGCCCCAATTAAGTTCGAAAGAAATTCAAGCTGTCCTGCAAGCTCAGGATGCATCAGTATCAGTGCAAACTATATAAAACACCAAAAAGATGAATAAAAATTCTCCAGAAATTAAGCGAAAACTCACAGACTAATGGCAGAAGATGTAAACTGCCCAAGGCCAAAAAGACTAATGCACTACCAGGATGCAGCAAGACCTCCATTAAATGGAGACATCACAGGTGCCAAGGAAGATGGTAAAATTGCACACTTGTGGCTTGTATAGGTCACTGTTCACACATGCAGGTTCACAGTATCTGGTATGCAGCCTATAAGTTACGCCTCATCACAATAGATGCAAGCGGGCTGTGCCAGTACTATATATGTGCTCTATGCAGGGACAGTGAGTATAATATGCAAGGCCTAACATAAAGAGGCCTGACTGCATCCTATATAAAATACTCTGTGCAAAAGAATAAATAAATATATGAGGTATTGGAAGGTAATATGGCCATAGTACGGAAAGCCCACAATCCACGTCACGGATCCTCATTTTTGTGGGTCCCTACACTAATATATCATATGTATATATAAAAAACACCAAAAAGAGGAATAAAAATTCTCCAGAAATTAAGCAAAAACTCACAGACTAATGGCAGAAGATGTAAACTGCCCAAGGCCAAAAAGACTAATGCCGGTGTCACACGGGACGATCTATCGTGCGATCATACCTGCCCCCCTCGTTTGTGCGTCACGGGCAATTAGTTGCCCGTGTCGCACAAAGTCGTTAACCCCCTGTCACACGTACTTACCTCCTGGACGACCTCGCTGTGGGTGGCGAACATCCACTTCCTGAAGGGGGAGGGACGTTCGGCGTCACAGCGACGTCACACAGTGGCCGCCCAATAGAAGCGGAGGGGCGGAAATGAGTGGGACGTAAACATCCCGCCCACCTCCTTCCTTCTGCAATGGCGGCGGGACTCAGGTAAGCTGTGTTCATTGTTCACGGGATGTCACACGGAGCGAGGTGCAAAGGAAGATGGTAAAATTGCACACTTGTGGCTTGCATAGGTCACTGTTCACACATGCAGGTTCACAGTATCTGGTATGCAGCCTATTAGTTACGCCTCATCACAATAGATGCAAGTGGGCATAACTAATAGGCTGCATTCCAGACACTGTAAACCTGCATGTGTGAACAGCGACCTATGCAAGCCACAAGTGTGTTATTTTACCATCTTCCTTTGCACCTGTGATGTCTCCATTTAATAGAGGTCTTGCTGCATCCTGGCAGTGCATTAGTCTTTTTGGCCTGCCTTGGGCAGTTTACATCTCCCGCCATTAGTCTGTGAGTTTTTGCTTAATTTCTGGAGAATTTTTATTCCTCTTTTTGGTGTTTTTTTTAAATAATATATATATATATATATATATATATATATATATATATATGTATATATATATATATATATTATAAAAACAAACACCAAAAAGAGGAATAAAAATCCTCCAGAAATTAAGCAAAAACTCATATATATATATATACTAGAAGGTGGCCCGATTCTACGCATCGGGTATTCTAGAATTTACGTATTGTGTAGTTCATGTATGATTTTTGTTATATCTATATATAGATGTTGTTGTGTGTAGTTACCAAGTGTTTGTGTAGGGCGCTGTACATGTTCTGGGTGTTGTCTGGGTGTGGCGGGGGGTGAGAGCGGTGTTGTATGTGTGTTGCGTTGTTTGTGGAGCGCTGTGTGTCTGTAGCGTTCTGTGTGTGTGTGTGTTGCGCGGTTTGTGTGTGTGTGGTGTGTTTTGGGGGGAGGTATGTTTTGTGCAATGTGTGTGTTGTGCGGTATGTGCGTATATTTGTGTGTGCCGCGGTGTTTGTGCGTTGGGTGTTGTGTGTGTGCAGCGTTGTCTGTGTGTGTGGATGTCTGTGTAGGGCAGTTGTTTGTGGTTCCCAGTGTGTGTGTGGTGTGTTGTGCAGTGCGCGCGCGCGTGTGTGTGTGTGTTGGGGGGAGGTGTGCACTTCCCATCGTGCTCCATCCCCCATGCAGCGCACTCCCCATCGTGCTCCATCCCCTATGCTGCGCACCCCCCATCGTGCTCCATCTCCCATGCTGCGCACTCCCAAACGTGCTCCATCCACAATGCTGTGCACTCCCAAACGTGCTCCATCCGCCATGCTGCGCACTCCCAAACGTGCTCCATCCGCCATACTCCGCACTCCCCATCGTGCTCCATCCCCTATGCTGCGCACCCCCAATCGTGCTCCATCTCCCATGCTGCGCACTCCCAAACGTGCTCCATCCGCCATGCTGCGCACTCCCAAACGTGCTCCATCCGCCATGCTGCGCACTCCCAAACGTGGTCCATCCGCCATGCTGCGCACTCCCAAACGTGCTCCATCCGCCATACTCCACACTCCCCATCGTGCTCCATCCCCCATGCAGCGCACTCCCCATCGTGCTCCATCCCCTATGCTGCGCACCCCCCATTGTGCTCCATCTCCCATGATGCGCACTCCCAAACGTGCTCCATCCCCTATGCTGCGCACCCCCCATCGTGCTCCATCTCCCATGCTGCGCACTCCCAAACGTGCTCCATCCACAATGCTGTGCACTCCCAAACGTGCTCCATCCGCCATGCTGCGCACTCCCAAACGTGCTCCATCTGCCATACTCCGCACTCCCCATCGTGCTCCATCCCCTATGCTGCGCACCCCCAATCGTGCTCCATCTCCCATGCTGCGCACTCCCAAACGTGCTCCATCCGCCATGCTGCGCACTCCCAAACGTGCTCCATCCGCCATGCTGCGCACTCCCAAACGTGCTCCATCCGCCATGCTGCGCACTCCCAAACGTGCTCCATCCGCCATACTCCACACTCCCCATCGTGCTCCATCCCCCATGCAGCGCACTCCCCATCGTGCTCCATCCCCTATGCTGCGCACCCCCCATTGTGCTCCATCTCCCATGATGCGCACTCCCAAACGTGCTCCATCCGCCATGCTGCGCACTCCCAAACGTGGTCCATCCGCCATGCTGCGCACCCCCCATCGTGCTCCATCCCCCATGCTGCACCAGCATCAGCCTCTCTACCCGCAGCATCAGCCTCTCTGCCCGCAGCATCAGCCTCTCTCCTCCCAGCATCAGCCTCTCTGTCCCCAGCATCAGCCTCTCTGTCCCCAGCATCAGCCTCTCTCATCCCAGCATCAGCCTCTCTCCTCCCAGCATCAGCCTTTTCTGTCCCCAGCATCAGCCTCTCTCCTCCCAGCATCAGCCTCTCTCCTCCCAGCATCAGCCTCTCTCCTCCCAGCATCAGCCTCTCTCCTCCCAGCCTCAGCCTCTCTCCTCCCAGCATCAGCCTCTCTCCTCCCAGCATCAGCCTCTCTCCTCCCAGCATCAGCCTCTCTCCTCCCAGCCTCAGCCTCCCCCAGCATCAGCCTCTCTCCTCCCAGCATCAGCCTCTCTCCTCCCAGCATCAGCCTCTCTCCTCCCAGCATCAGCCTTTTCTGTCCCCAGCATCAGCCTCTCTCCTCCCAGCCTCCCCCAGCCTCAGCCTCCCCCAGCATCAGCCTTTTCTGTCCCCAGCATCAGCCTCTCTCCTCCCAGCATCAGCCTCTCTCCTCCCAGAATCAGCCTCTCTCCTCCCAGCCTCAGCCTCTCTCCTCCCAGCCTACCCCAGCCTCAGCCTCCCCCAGCATCAGCCTCTCTCCTCCCAGCATCAGCCTCTCTCCTCCCAGCATCAGCCTTTTCTGTCCCCAGCATCAGCCTCTCTCCTCCCAGCCTACCCCAGCTTCAGCCTCCCCCAGCATCAGCCTCCAACAGCATCAGCCTCTCTCCTCCCAGCATCAGCCTCTCTCCTCCCAGCCTACCCCAGCCTCAGCCTCCCCCAGCATCAGCCTCTCTCCTCCCAGCATCAGCCTTTTCGGTCCCCAGCATCAGCCTCTCTCCTCCCAGCATCAGCCTCTCTCCTCCCAGCATCAGCCTCTCTCCTCCCAGCATCAGCCTTTTCTGTCCCCAGCATCAGCCTCTCTCCTCCCAGCCTACCCCAGCCTCAGCCTCCCCCAGCATCAGCCTACCCCAGCATCAGCCTCTCTCCTCCCAGCATCAGCCTCTCTCCTCCCAGCCTACCCCAGCCTCAGCCTCCCCCAGCATCAGCCTCCACCAGCATCAGCCTTTTCGGTCCCCAGCATCAGCCTCTCTCCTTCCAGCCTACCCCAGCCTCAGCCTCACCCAGCATCAGCCTCTCTTCTCTCAGCCTCCCCATCCCAGCCTTCCCCAGGATCAGCCTCTCTCCTCCCAGCCTCCTCCAGCACGCCGTGCTCCTCTGCCGACACTCACAGATCCGATCGCATACACTCACACACACCCCCACACACCCGATCGCATACACTCACACACACCCGATCGCATACACTCACACACACCCGATCGCATACACTCACACACACCCGATCACATACACTCACACACACCCGATCGCATACACTCACACACACACACATTGACGATATTGCACATACGCGCTCATACTCACAACATCCGGAGATACCACATGCTTCTGGCCATGTGATCCTCCGGCAGGTCCTGGAAGCTCACAGCACAGTATCGCCGCCAAGAAGCAAGCGTTATCCCAGGATGTTGCGAGTATGTGGATGCGATGTGATGTGTGTGTGAGGTGTGTGTGAGAGTGAGTGTGATCTGATGTGTGTGTGTGTGTGTGTGCTGTTATGTGTGTGCGTGTGTGTATGTTCCGCCGCTGCAGGACCTTGATGCGCTGGTAACTATGCTACCATGGTTACCAGCGTATCTCGTCCCCCGCTCGCATGGGAGCCCACACCAGCATACGCCGGCCAGCCCCAGCAATGCGAGGGTATGTGTCGGCTGGTTTGGCGGCGTACGCTGATGTGGGCTCCCAGGGGTACAGTACTCACCAGGTAGTCGTGGCTCCGTGACCGTGTCGGTTCGGGGAATGCATGGGGGGGCGGGGCCAGAGCTAGCGTGCATTGCGTGAGGGGGGTGGGGAGTGGCCGAGTTGCCAATGCCTGCAGGGTGCCGGGGCGAGAGGCCAATCTGTGGGGGGGCGGAGCCTGGGCGAGCGGCCAGCCAATACGTGTGGGTGCGCAGCCTGGGCGAGCGGCCAATCCGTGCGGGGGGCGGGGCCATGGCGAGCCCAGCGGCCAATCAGCTTTCTGTCACCGTAAGGACACAATTTTGGAGCAAGACAGACAGACAGACAGACAGAATAAGGCAATTATATATATATATATATATATATATATATCTCAGAGTATATAGGCCAGCGTTCAGCTCCAGCAATGAAGCTCACAGGTTTCTTCCCACCTGATAGTTAAGTTCCTGCACGGACTGGAATAGGAGTTAATCCATTAGTATGAGGAAGAAATGAGGAAATCCAGCAAGGACTCAGCAAACCAGGATTGGAGTAAAATTTTAATTTCTTTATTTCTCCTCAAAAGTTAAAATGGGACCCACAAGGATCAGGAACCAATGTGCATGGCAGAAAAACAGCACAAATGGGACTACGTGTTTCGGCTGCCTTGTCCGCCTTTCTCACGGTCCAAACCTCTTCTGCCATTAGTCTGTGAATCAGTGCAAACTATCCGTCGACATTTGAATTGAATGAAACGTTATTGCAGGAGATCCAGGAGGATGCTATTCCTGACACAAAGACATAAAAAAGCTAGACTGCAGTTTGCCAAATGTACGAGGGTAAGCCAAAATCCTTTTAAGAAATCCCTATTATTAGTAATGTGTGGGCGTCTAGCAGATACTCCCATTACTAATTCCAGTTGTAGTTAAAAGAAAAAAAATATATTTGGACAAACTACCCCCCTCTCAAACCCTTGTTCACCAATTTATTGCAAAAAATTCCCCAAAAAGTACAAAGTAGTCCATAGCGAGTGCACCTGTAAATTTAGATTTTTAGGAGAAAAACAGTAACAATGCAGTGACATGACAAGAATCTGCATAACTAATCATATGCTAAATAGTTGCTAGTCAAATTTACGTATGAGATAGCTAATAATATTGTCTATAAAATGAAGATAGTCTCACGCTCAGAGCTGTAGTGGATGATAAGATGTGGAGCCTGAAAAGTTCAAAACATTGTTAGTGTATATGTGTATATGGAATTTGTGTATATGTATACAATGCACATATAATGTATATGTTTATCATGTGTATATAATTTGTGATGGGGTTACTCACTCTGCTCGCTTCTTGAGGTAGAAGGTACAGGAACACTGTCATTTTAAAAGTCCAGCAAGTTTATTTAACACACATAACTTGCACTCCAACAACATAACATGAGCCCTTTTCCAGCTTCAAAAGAAACACCAACCCGGCATACGGTGCATTCCTGGTCAGAACCAGCAATTCCCCTCTCTCTCTCAGGGATTTCTTCCATGGGCAAAGCAGCTTTTACACACTGACCATGTGTCAAACAAACAGACATCATTTTAAAAATATGAGGCACACCCATAGGCGGAGGTATTTGAATAGCTAGACCCGCCCGTCTCTCAAGCTATCCTTAAAACCCGACCTAATAGGAACACCCTAATGAGGCTGGTTTGACATTAGCGTTTTTCTGCCGGGCGGCAGAAAAACGCAAAACGCATGTTGCTGGATCCGTTGTCAGCTCAATGCAATGTAAATGGACTTGCGGCAACATGAGTTTGCATGCGTTTGCATGCGGCTATGTCAGGATCCGGTGAGTTGCAGCTTTTTACCTTGAAGCAAAAACGCAACATGTTGCGTTTTTTGCCTCCGTTGACAAACTGCATCTCACCGGATCCTGTACATTGCGGCAGTAGCTGCAATGTATTTCAATGGACGCCGGATCCGGTTTTCACAGTTGCGGTTGTATGCGGCTTGAAGGATCTGTTTTGCAGTACAAAACATGGCCTGAAACACACACATATATATCTATATATCTCTATCTATCTATCTATCTATATCTCTCTCTCTCTCTCTCTATATATATATATATATATATATATTTTTATCTATTTATCTATATCTATCTATATCTATCTCTATCTATCTATCTCTATCTATCTAACTATCTATATCTCTCTCTCTCTTCCATGTGCCTTGTGTTTTTTTGCCGACTGCAAAAAAAGGAAGCAGCAAGAAAGAGAAATAGATGAGTAGATATAGAGATAGATATAGAGACAGAGAGATAGAGGGATGAATGAATGAATAGAGGGATAGAAAGATAGATACATAGTGATAGATAGAGGGATAGATAGAGGGATAGATAAATAGATGAGAAAGACATATATAATGTTCCACCTCCCTGCATATTCTAAGCTGGCACTCTTTTATGACTTTCATGTGGCACAAAAGTGTGCTTAGCCTTGTATTTAGCCAAAAAATAAATAAAACTGCGGGGTCCCCCATATCTCTTCTGGGCAGCTATGGTAAAGCAAACGGCTGCAGCCTGCAAACCACAGCTGGCAGCTTCACCTTGGCTGGTAATCCAAAACAGAGGGCACCCCATGCTGTTATTTAAAATTAATTAAATTAATTTTAAAAAAAAATGTGGGGTCCCCCACAAATTGGATAACCAGCCAAGGTAAAGCGGACAGCTGTGGTCTGGTATTCTCAGACTAGGGAGGTCCACTGTTATTGGACACTCCCCAGCCTATAAATAGCAGGCCACAGCCGCCCCAGAAGTGGCGCATCCATTGGATGTGCCAATCCTGGCGCTTCGCCCCAACTATTCCCGAATTGCCCTGGTGCGGTGGCAATCGAGGTAATAAAGAGTTAATGGCAGCAACCCATAGCCGCCACTAAGTCCTAGGTTAATCATGGCAGGCGTCTATGAGACACATTCCATGATTAACCTGTAAGTGAAAGTAAATAAACACATACACCCGAAAAAATCCTTTATTTGGAATAAAAGACAAAAAAAATCCCTCTTTCACCACTTTAAGAAAAATCCCAAACACCCCTCCAGGTCCCGCGTAATCCACACTAGGTCCCGCAACGCTCTCAGCTCTGCTACATGAAGCTGACAGGAGCGGCCATAGAACACCGCCGCTCACTGTGAGCTCCACGCAGCAACTGAAGGGAGTCGCACTGTCAGGGGTGACGTCATTGAGGTAATGCCGGTGTGTGTGTGTGCGATGTGATGGGGATGGTAGTGCCTGCGTGTGTGCGGTGATGTAGGCGGTAATGTCGTGATGTGTGTGGTGATGTAGGCGGTAATGTCGGGATGTGTGCGGTGATGATGAGGGCTGTAGTGTTGGGATGTGTGCGGTGAAGTTGAGGGCTGTAGTGCCGGGATGTGTGCGGTGATGATGTGGGTGGTAATGTCGGGATGTGTGCGGTGATAATGAGGGCTGTAGTGTCGGGATGTGTGCGGTGATGATGTGGGTGGTAATGTCGGGATGTGTGCGGTGATGATGTGGCCGGTAATGTCGGGATGTGTGCGGTAATGATAAGGGCTGTAGTGTCGGGATGTGTGCGGTGCTGATGATGATATATATACAGTGCCTACAAGTAGTATTCAACCCCCTGCAGATTTAGCAGGTTTACACATTCGGAATTAACTTGGCATTGTGACATTTGGACTGTAGATCAGCCTGGAAGTGTGAAATGCACTGCAGCAAAAAAGAATGTTATTTCTTTTTTTATTTTTTTTTTTAAATTGTGAAAAGTTTATTCAGAGGGTCATTTATTATTCAACCCCTCAAACCACAAGAATTCTGTTTGGTTCCCCTAAAGTATTAAGAAGTATTTCAGGCACAAAGAACAATGAGTTTCACATGTTTGGATTAATTATCTCTTTTCCCAGCCTTTTCTGACTAATTAAGACCCTCCCCAAACTTGTGAACAGCACTCATACTTGGTCAACATGGGAAAGACAAAGGAGCATTCCAAGGCCATCAGAGACAAAATCGTGGAACGTCACAAGGCTGGCAAGGGGTACAAAACCCTTTCCAAGGAGTTGGGCCTACCTGTCTCCACTGTTGGGAGCATCATCCAGAAGTGTAAGGCTTATGGAACTACTGTTAGCCTTCCACGGCCTTGACAGCCTTTGAACGTTTCCACCCGTGCCGAGGCCAGGCTTGTCCGAAGAGTCAAGGCTATCCCAAGGACAACAAGGAAGGAGCTCCGGGAAGATCTCATGGCAGTGGGGACATTGGTTTCAGTCAATACCATAAGTAACGTACTCCACCGCAATGGTCTCCATTCCAGACGAGCCCGTAAGGTACCTTTACTTTCAAAGCGTCATGTCAAGGCTCGTCTAGAGTTTGCTCATGATCACTTGGAGGACTCTGAGACAGACTGGTTCAAGGTTCTCTGGTCTGATGAGACCAAGATCGAGATCTTTGTGCCAACCATACACGTGACGTTTGGAGACTGGATGGCACTGCATACGACCCCAAGAATACCATCCCTACAGTCAAGCATGGTGGTGGCAGAATCATGCTGTGGGGCTGTTTCTCAGCCAAGGGGCCTGGCCATCTGGTCCGCATCCATGGGAAGATGGATAGCACGGCCTACCTGGAGATTTTGGCCAAGAACCTCCGCTCCTCCATCAAGGATCTTAAGATGGGTCGTCATTTCATCTTCCAACAAGACAACGACCCAAAGCACACAGCCAAGAAAACCAAGGCCTGGTTCAAGAGGGAAAAAATCAAGGTGTTGCAGTGGCCTAGTCAGTCTCCTGACCTTAACCCAATTGAAAACTTGTGGAAGGAGCTCAAGATTAAAGTCCACATGAGACAGCCAAAGAACCTAGATAACTTGGAGAAGATCTGCATGGAGGAGTGGGCCAAGATAACTCCAGAGACCTGTGCCGGCCTGATCAGGTCTTATAAAAGACGATTATTAGCTGTAATTGCAAACAAGGGTTATTCCACAAAATATTAAACCTAGGGGTTGAATAATAATTGACCCACACTTTTATGTTGAAAATGTATTAAAATTTAACTGAGTAACATAACTTGTTGGTTTGTAAGATTTATGCATCTGTTAATAAATCCTGCTCTTGTTTGAAGTTTGCAGGCTCTAACTTATTTGCATCTTATCAAACCTGCTAAATCTGCAGGGGGTTGAATACTACTTGTAGGCACTGTATATACACACCAACACACTAAATTGTGTACATATATCTTTTTATATTAGTATATACAAATATAACAGAACAGAACAGTCAAACAATGTATACTATATATCCCTTTGTGGGGGTGTTAAAAAAAAACGGATCCGTCAAAATTAAGCAAAAAAACAGCACACAAACGCATGCAAATGCAAGTGAAAGGTCAGTTTTTATGCTGGATCCGGTAGACGGATCCTGTAAAAAAATGATACGTTCACTTGCGGTGGCATGCGTTGTACTCTAAAAAAAACGGATCCAGCAACATGCATTTTGCGTTTTTTCTGCCGCCCGACAGAAAAACGCTGATGATGTGAAACCAGCCTAAGTCTTGTGGCACTACAGGTAACAGAGCGGACATCCAAGTTGACTCCACCGTTGTGATACATATTCGTCGCCATGTTACAAGTTGTATATATAAAATGCGAATATATTTGTCTGAAATGTATACTGTATGCGTGTGAAATTCATCTATGTGGGCATCCTGTATTTTAATAAAGGCAACGTTGCCCCCCAGCATACATCCCATGAGTGCTGTTATTGGGCTATGATATGCTTTAATTACTACTATGATAATCTTCCTGGGAGAAATGTCTATTTGTTCCTACAACAACTTTACAAGCTACTCACTATAGAGTTTACAGCACCGTAAACTTAGTATGGAAGGGAAATTTTTCCTCTCATCTTCAATTTGAATGGGAGCCATCTTTTGGTTTCCTGTATACTTGTGTCTTTGTTTTTGGATATGTTGGTCCATGAGTACATTAGCAATCATTATTTGTGTTTGGAGGTCTAACAAATGACCTCTCCATGCATTTTAATTAGAGGCACTTAATTTTACTTCGTACAAAATATCTGAGTTGCAGTACCCTCAAGTGTATTACAGAGTGGGATCCATGGCTGAGTAACCGAACAGGATTAGAAAACATATTAATTCCAACTCAATGTAGGAAATACTCTGATACTCCTGACTTTCTGTTGATTTGTTGGGGTCTGTCTCACCTCCTGGTTGGGCTGGGTGGATATAGAAGGAAGAAGGAATGGGATGGAAGTAGAGTTGAGCGAGTTTTGAAATATTCTTATTCGCGATACTTGTAACGAGTACTTTGTAATACTCGCATTTTTGTTCTAAATAGCGAGGACAATGCAAGTCAATGGGAAATACGAATAATTTGCTGCTGATTGGAAAATGCGAGTTATTTTCTGCTGGGGTCCGTCAGAAAATTACTCGCATATCTCATTGACTTGCATTATACTTGCTATTCAGAATGAATACACGAGTATTACACAGTACTCGTGTATACGAATGTTTCGAAACTCGCTCAACTCTAGATGGAAGGCATTTAAGGTAATAGGAAGAAAAATTTAAATAATATATTTTGATGTTTATTTTATATTGTAACTTTGCTGTTCAAAAAAGAAAATCTAGCTGTGAGTTCCCAAGTAATTTAAGGATTATAACAAGTAGATTTAAAATATCACCTAAGTTTGGAATGTCTCACATTAAGTTTCAGCCGTGATTTCTCTAAAGAATTAAGTGAAATATTTGTTGAATGTTTTTACATGGTTGTTAATAGATTCGATGTTTACAAATATACAGCAAGATTTTGGTTATTTTGCTATTTATCTTAATGAACGTAACAAGATTCTATCGAGTGTCTTCACAGTGACTAATGGAAAACCTTGATTGACTTGTTTGCAAACAAACAACAATAAAGAAGATTTGGCTTGCTTCATGCTGAATAGAGAGCTTTGTTGAGAAATTCCACAGTAGAGACAGATAAAATAAATATACCACAGATACAGAGTAGAGCTTAGAAGACAAAACCATAAAGGGACTTTTTGGGTTTGGGGAAAAGATTAATTATAATGAGCACAGCATTTGCCAGCAAGTCTGTAAAGAAGGTTTTTACTTCTTGGAGACCATGATTTAGGGACAACATATATATACTTTGGACAAATAATGTGCTGTATTTGTTAGCATCTGGATCTGTTTCATATTGTGACTTTAGGTTTTAAGCGGGCTTTACACGCAGCAATATCGCTTGCGAGCGTACCTGCCCCCATCGGTTGTGCATCACGGGCAAATCGCTGCCCGTGGCGCACATCGCTAATACCTGTCACATTATACTTACCTACCTAGCGACGTCGCTGTGGCCAGCAAACCGCCTGCTTTCTAAGGGGCGGTTCGTTCGGCATCACTAAGCGGCCGCCCAATAGAAGCGGAGGGGCGGAGATGAGCGGGACGAACATCCCGCCCACCTTCTTCCTTCCTCATTGCGTGCGGCCGCACGTACGATGTTGTTCCTCGTTCCTGCGGTGTCACACGTAGCGATGTGTGCTGCTGCAGGAACAACGAATAACATCATACCTGCAGCAGCAACGATAATCGGGATAGGAACGACTGGATAACGCTCAACGATATGGTGAGTATTTTTGATTGTTACCAGTCGTTCCTGCGGTGTCACACGCAACGACGTCACTAACAAGGCCGGATGTGCGTCACAAATTCTGTGACCTCAACGACATCTCGTTAGCGATGTCGTTGCATGTAAAGCCCACTTTAGACTCACCATGGTTCTTCCGATTTTTGTTTTTTCTGTGTTTTGTTTTCTCCTCCCTTTTTCCTGGAGCCATAACTTTTTTATTTTTCCATCAATATAGCCATATGAGGGCTTGATTTTGTAGGACAAGTTGCTTTTTTGAATGACACCTTTCATTCTGCTCCATATTTTATCGGAAAATGGGAAAAAAAATTGCAAAAAAAGTGCAACTGCACAATTGTTTTTTAATTTGTTTTATTTACAGTGTTTACTATTTTGAACAGTGACCTGGCATTATGATTCCGCAGGTCAGTATGAATTCTTAAATACCAAACATGTATAGTTTGAATTTTATCTAAGTGATGAAAAAAAATTCAGAAGTTTGCAAAAAAAAAAAAAAAGAATTATGCTTTTTTGTGCCATTTTCTGAGACCTGTAGCGTTTTCATTTTTGAGGATCTAGGGCTCAGGGATGGCTTATTTTTGCGCCTTGAGCTGACGTTTTTAATTATACAATTTTTGGGTAGATACAATGTTATGGTATTTTAATGCAATGTTGCAGCAACCAAAGAAACATAATTTTGGCGTTTGTAAAAAAAAATTTCGCCACGCCGTGTACCGATCAGTTTAATTGATTTTATATCTAGACAGAGTTGGCATTTCTGAATGCAGCAATGCCAAATATGTGGTGTTTTAATGATTTTATTTTAAATCAGGCAAAAGGGGGTTAGTTGAACTTTTAGGTTTTTTTATTTTTTAATATTTTTAAAACATTTTTTTACATTTTTTATTCATTTTACTAGTCCTCCTAGGGGATTTTATCCCTATATAGTCCAATTGCTTCTGCTGATCAGAGTGAGGATTCAGCATTGCTCTGATCAGGAGAAATGTTGTTCCTGTGAGTGATGGCATTCTGCCAGTATTCACAGGAGACACTTCATGGCAGTAACAGGGGTCATCATCTGACCTCGAGTTGCCATGCCAACCCATTGACGCCTTGTGATCACTTCATGGCGCAATCCCTGCCAGACCGCTTTAGAACGTTCTGTCAGAGTTTGACAGCGTGATCTAAAAGGTTAGCAGGCTCAGGTGGAACTCTGATCCACCTGCCCCTGTTAGCCATACATGTCTGCTAATTAGATCAGCAGACATGTGCAGGGATGACTGCGGGTGTGTCACATGAGCCCGCGTTAATGGAATAGACACGGCCAATGATGTATCAGTACGTCCTTGATCATGAAGGGGTATTAAAGAGATTTTCCCATGAACGAAGTTAATTTTAGAGTTAATTTTAATAAAAAGATCTTAGAATAGTGATAAATTGAACAACTGGATGTGTTTGAATTTATTTTCCTGTGCTGAGATAATCTTATAAATATGTCCCTGCTATGTACTGTGTAATGGCCGTGTCTGACTGTACAGGGACATGGTCTGATCATACCACAGCTCCTGGGCACGGGAGGATGCAAAAAAGTGTACAGACATTACAGCACAGGATCATAGATGATTCTTTTTGTGAGGTAAAACATTTCTCTGACTTTTTTTAAAAAATGTTTTACCCTCAAAGAAATAATGATTACGAACCCTTGCTGTAATGTTTGTATACTTTTTTTTACTTCCTCCAAGGAGATGTGGTATGATCAGACCATGTCCCTGTAGGTCAGACACATTCATTACACAGTATATAGTAAGGCACAAATATAACATTATCTCAGCAGAGGAAAAAAATGTTTCAACATATCAAATTGTGGAACTTATTATTATTACAAAATCTTTAGATCAAAATGATCTGAACTTCCCTAGTAGGAAAACCATTTTTACGTGATTCTATAAAACTCGTATTACAATAATTTACAAATTCTTGAATGAAATCCAATAGAATGTTATGACAGCGAGGTGACAATCTGCTGATCATGAGCTCATGATCTTTAAAAGCTATCACAGCAACTTCTGTTACAGTGTGTGATGTATAATACCATCACTAACCCAAATGCCCACTGAGGAAACCTGCTATCAAGCTTGTTGTGCGTGTAGTAATGGAAGCATCACATATGGTAAAATGATTCAGACTTAGACAATCATGTTAGCAGCATGCGTAAGGCAGCTTGGGGATATCTTTCCAGCTTTCATAAGAAAATATAAAAAGGTAACATGGACCTTATGTATGCTTATGTGATGAAGACTCACCTTGAAATAAAGGTTAAAACCAGTTTGCCTCAGTTTATTTCTACATAAAACATCTCTTGAAAGACATTTCCATTGCTTTAGTATGTTCCTCAAGAAACATAAGTATCCATTTGGGATCTAGTAATATGTGTGATCCTTGTCTCCTGTCTCCCCCTCCCTTCACCCCTTCCTTTCCATTGTCTCTCTCCCCTTGTTCTCCGTTTCAATTTTCATTTCAATTTCAGATGTGCCTGAGTTATTTTTTCACCCCGAAAGCTATAGCAAGCGAATCATATTCAAATAGGAATTGAGTCACAGCATAAAAAGGGCATGTTTGTGTAGCAGAGTAATATCTATTTACAGTCTCCCAGCTGCTGACATTTATACCATACCTATCGCTCATTTTCTTCTTCCCTAGCTTATATTTCACTGAATACACCACTGATTCCTGAAAGGAATTCATCAGATTCCCCTCGGGCTGCAGGAGGATTCATTGAAGTAAAGTTTCTTTGAAAGTAAACATACTGTATAGAAATAGTGACAATCTAAGACCACTTGTGATGTATGGCATAAATCTGTATGTTACCCTGTTTCCACGAAAATAAGTCACTTATAATAATAATAAGAAAGGTCTTATTTTTAGAGGAACTCTTATTCTTGGGGAAACATGGTGGGGGAAAGTTTATCCCCCCAAAAAATGCAGATCCCCCTTCTTATGATCGTCATATTTACCAGACCCCAAGCGTCTGCGTGGCTCCCAGGTCCTCTTGCGATCCTCGGCAAGTGCTCCCAGAAGGTATGCTCCACGCTATCCTCCCCTCCTTCTGGCCGACAGTCACATATCAGATCATATACACACACTCATACATACACACATTCACTCATACACACATTCATGAAATCGCACATACAATTGCGTGCGCACACACTCACCACATCCAGTGATGCCACTTGCTTACCGGCCAGCAGGGGACTCTCTGCTCTCTTATCTCTATGGTGCATTCTACCGCTGGGTCTTCCATGAGTTCCACCCACAAGCATTCGATATCGCTGGATGTGGTGAGTGTGTGTAATCTGATGTGTGATTGTGTGTGTGTGCGATCTCATGTGTGTGTGATCTGATGTGTGTGGGTGTTTGTTCCACTACTTCCAGTCGGTGTCTGGTGAGAATGATCGTGGGGTCTTCTATCTTCTTTCTTCTCTCTTTTGGGGGTGTCTGCTGTCTAAAACGAAGTGTCCTGTAGTATTCTTTAACTTTTTTAGCTTCATGCACACTTCATTATTGAACTCTCCTTCTCTCTATGCTCCATTCTATCGGCTTAAAGGACACTATGCTTTCCTAGTTCTCTTCCTATCTTTCTGGCCGCTCATTCAGTGTATCATTTGCTGGCTCTACATCTTCTCCTCTTCCTCTCACTGTTGGGGTCCCTCAAGGTTCAGTCCTTGGCCCTCTTCTTTTCTCCCTCTACACTGCCTCAATTGGAATGACCATTAGCAGATTTGACTTTCAGTACCATCTTTATGTTGATGACACACAACTATACACCTCGTCCCCTGACCTTACCCCTGCTGTACTACAGAACACCAGTGACTGCCTGACTGCAGTTTGCAACATCATGTCTGCTCTCTATCTGAAACTTAACCTTTCCAAAACTGAACTTCTTCTTTTCCCTCCGTCTTCCAATCTTCCTAAACCTGACATCTCCCTCTCTGTGTGTGGCCCAACAATAAGTCCTAGGCAGCAAGCTCGCTGGCTGGGTGTTATACTTGACACTGACCTCTCCTTCACCTCCCACATACAATCTCTTGCCCGCACCTGCCGCTTGCACCTCAAGAACATCTCTAGAATCCGCCCCTTTCTCACAATGGAAACGACAAAAACCCTCACCGTGGCCCTGATCCACTCTTGCCTTGACTACTGTAAATCTCTATTAATTGGTCTCCCCCTAACTAGACTCTCTCCTCTACAGTCCATCCTTAATTCAGCAGCCAGGGTAACATATCTGGCTAACCGCTACTTGGATGCCTCTACTCTGGGCCAGTCATTGCACTGACTGCCCATATATCACAGGATCCAATTCAAACTGCTTGTTCTCACCCACAAAGCTCTCCACAATGCGACCCCCCCCTACATCTCCACCCTCCTCTCTGTCTATCACCCCAACCATTCTCTACGCTCTGCAAATGACTTTCGACTAACATCCACACTAATTCGAACCTCCCACTCCCGAATCCAAGACTTCTTCTGAGTTGCACCAAACCTCTGGAACGCTCTACCCCAAGAAGTTAGGACGAATCACAACTTACTCAGCTTCAGACGCACCTTAAAAATGCATCTTTTTAGGGCAGCCTATCACACTCAGTAGCCAAACTAATTTCACCTAATCCCTCCACAACTTCTCAGAAAATAACCCCACGTTAAACGCCATGGCACCCAAATGCATCTCAAGGCTCTGGCCAACTGGTCCAGGAAGCCATTATCTATCCCCCATTTTCTTGAGATGGCTTGATTTTCATTGTAAATAAGCACTTGTACCTTGCCCCACCCATCTCATTGTAGATTGTAAGCTCTCACAAGCAGGGTTGTCTTTTTTCCCTCTAAATATTGTATTTTCTATAACTGTTACTTGTTTGTATATGATCCTCCTGAATTGTAAAGCGCTGCGGAATATGTTGGCACTATAGAAATAAAGATTATTATTATTATTATTATTATTATTAACTGCAAAAAGGTCTTATTTTCGGTGTAGGTCTTTTATTTAAGCCTTGGCCTGAAAAGGCTGAAAAATTCCTGCTAGGCCTCATTTGCGGGGTAGGTCTTATTTTTGGGGAAACACAGTACCTCTAAACTAGTATCAGTGCATAAGGCAACATCATTGGTAATAAATACGATTTTAATATACCTATTTTCAGAAATTAAAAAGCAAAAATTCTCAGCCGTATACAAACAACTTTTGTGAGGCACATGTTGGCTGCTGCTTGCAAGAAAAATATATAATACAGTATATCTTATCATGGACCACCAGTACTAGAATGCCATCCATTAATATAGATAATACATAATGGTGTATGATTAAATATCTTCTTGCCTACTTGCCTTTTCAAATACACATAGGTTTTATATAGAAAAACCGTAGGTAATAACTGTAAACCACCCACCTTATGTAACTATGCACAGCCCAACATCAGACATTCTGTAAAAAATGAAGTGAATGCACCATAATGCAGGATTCCTGGAATTTCCACTACTTCTGCAATGGTGAGATCCAAAGATCATTCAGCCTGGGTAGGTCTGATTATTGGCCAGAGTAACTGATTTTCAGGCTTCGATGATCAAGGCAGTTTGAGTGAGAAGCTCTGAGTTTTAGGGCTAGAACACATGATGAGTAAAATGGACTAAGGGGAACGCGATTAAAAATCACATTCTACCCAGACCCATTTTACTCAATGGGGCCATTCCCATCTGCGATTATTTTCTCAGCTCTAATCGGACCGAGAAAACAGTCGCAGTATGCTGTGGGTGGAATCCAATCTGTATTCACTCACACCCCCACATGCCTATGGATGCGAGGGAAACATTGCACTGCACTTGGATGATACCGGAGTACAGTGCGATAATTGCATCAGCTGGCAATGAAGGAGATAGGGAGATTAATCCCTCCCTCTCATCCACAGCGCCCGCCCTGTCCTCCACGACTGTGATCCAATTTCAAGACACTCAGCTTACACTCGCAGTATAGCAGGCGTTAGCATATAGCATCCTATACATTCGCATCGGATGCCATATGCTCATGTGGCCCCAGCCTAAAGGGGGCTTTACACGCAGCGAGATTGCTAGCGATGTCGCTCGTGAAAGCACCTGCCCCCGTCGTGTGTGGTTCATGGGCAAATCGCTGCCCGTGGTGCACAATATTGCTAGAAGCAGTCACACGTACTTACCTTCCTAGCGACATCGCTGTGGCCGGCGAACAGCTTCTTTTCTAAGGGGGCGGTTCGTGTGGCGTCACAGCGACTCAACACAGCAGGCATCCAATAGTAGCGGAGGGGCGGAGAGCAGCCGCATGGAAGTCACGCCCACCTCGTTGCCGGAGGACACCGGTACGGTGCTGTTCGTTGTTCCTAGGGTGTCACACAAAGCGATGTATGCTGCCTCAGGAACGATGAACAACCTGCATCCTGAAACAGCAACGACATTTTGAAAATGAACGACGTGTCAACGATCAGAGATTAGGTGAGTATTTCTGATCGTTAGCGGTCGCTCGTACGTGTCACACGCAACGACGTTGCTAACGAGGCCGGATGTGCGTCACGAATTCCGTAACCCTAACGACATCTCGTTTGCGATGTCGTTCGGTGTAATGGGTAGAGATTAGAGATGAGCGAACCGGTCCCGGTTCGGCTCGAGGCCGGTTCGCCGAACGGGGGTCCCGTTCGAGTTCGGCTCGTCGAACGTTCGACGAACCGAACTCGAACGTATAGGCTATAATGGGAGGCAATCACAAACACATAAAAATGCATTATAAATGTACACAAACAGTTAATAAACATTGCCATAACACTTACCGGTCCCCGCGATCCCTTCTGCACTCTGTCTCCTGCCGCTATTCCATCCGATGATCGCTGAATCCTCCCGGTGACCTGCACTGCCAGCAGAGATGCAGGACCTATCGTGACGTCAAAATAGCCATGTGACCAGTCACGTGGCTATTATCTCATTGGCTACAGACTGGTCACATGACTATGACGCGTCATGTAGGACCTGCGAGTGCATCTCTCCGGTACACGGTGCACATATCTGTATCGCCGTGTACCGGCGACATGCTCTAGCACACGGTCGACTCCCCGTTCCGTTAGGGACCGGCTGACACAGCCGGTCATTAACGGAGATCACCGTTGCCATAGCAACGGAGCTAACCGCGGCTCCGAGAGCACCGTTGCTATGGTAACGCGTCTGTCAGCGTTACCGCTGTTACCGCTGACAGCCAGCACTGATCACTCACGGAGTGAAGGCTGCACGCTGGATCACGATTGTAGTGAGGATTGTAGTGAGGATGGAGGTTCCCCAGCCCCAAGTGATGAGCTGGTGCACCTCATCCTTCCTCACTACAATCGTCACTACTACTACACTAGTGAGGATTGTAGTGAGGATGGAGGTTCCCCAGCCCCAAGTGATGGGCTGGTGCACCTCATCCTCACTACAATCGTCACTACTACTACACTAGTGAGGATTGTAGTGAGGATGGAGGTTCCCCAGCCCCAACTGATGAGCTGGTGCACCTCATCCTCACTACAATCGTCACTACTACTACACTAGTGAGGATTGTAGTGAGGATGGAGGTTCCCCAGCCCCAAGTGATGAGCTGGTGCACCTCATCCTCACTACAATCGTCACTACTACTACACTAGTGAGGATTGTAGTGAGGATGGAGGTTCCCCAGCCCCAACTGATGAGCTGGTGCACCTCATCCTCACTACAATCGTCACTACTACTACACTAGTGAGGATTGTAGTGAGGATGGAGGTTCCCCAGCCCCAAGTGATGGGCTGGTGCACCTCATCCTCACTACAATCGTCACTACTACTACACTAGTGAGGATTGTAGTGAGGATGGAGGTTCCCCAGCCCCAAGTGATGAGCTGGTGAATCTCATCCTCACTACAATCGTCACTACTACTACACTAGAAAGAAAGAAGACAGAAGAGCAGGATCGTGGAGGGCTGACAGGGGGTAATAAAGATGGAGTCTCTAATGTGTCTGTGTATTTTTTTCTATTAAAGTATTTTTTCTCTGTGTGGTGTTTTTTTTAACCCTTTATTGGAGATTCTTAATGGCCGGGTCAAACGTGCCTGACATTAAGAATCTCTGGCTTAATACTGGCTAGTAAAACAAAGCCAGTATTAACTCATGATTACCCAACAAGCCACCCGGCTCCAGGGCTGTTGGAAGAGTTGGATACAGCGCCAGATGATGGCGCTTCTATGAGAGCGCCATTTTCTGGGACGGCTGCGGACTGAAATCCGCAGTAGAGGCGCCCAGAAACCTCGGGCTAACCTGTGCTGCGGATTCCAATCCCCAGCTGCCTAGTTGTACCCGGCTAGACACAAAAATGGGGCGAAGCCCACGTCATTTGTTTTTTAATTATTTCATGAAATAAGTGAAATAATTAAAAAAAACGGGCTTCCCTATATTTTTGGTTCCCAGCAGGGTACAAATAGGCAACTGGGGGTTGGAGGCAGCCCGTGGCTGCCTGCTGTACCTGGCTAGCATACAAAAATATGGCGAAGCCCACGTCATTTTTTTGGCGGGCAAAAAAATTCTGCATACAGTCCTGGATGGAGTATGCTGAGCCTTGTAGTTCTGCAGCTGCTGTCTGCTCTTCTCCATACAGATAGACAGCAGCTGCAGAACTACAAGGCTCAGCATACTCCATCCAGGACTGTATGCAGAAGTTTTTTGCCCCCTGAAAAAATTATGTGGGCTTCGCCATATTTTTGTATGCTAGCCAGGTACAGCAGGCAGGTACGGCTGCCCCCAACCCCAGTTGCCTATTTGTACCCGGCTGGGAACCAAAAATAAAGGGAAGCCCTTTTTTTATTATTTCATGAATTTCATGAAATAATTAGAAAACAAATGACGTAGGCTTCGCCCCATTTTTGGGTCCAGCCAGGTACAACTGGGCAGCTGGGGATTGGAATCCGCAGCACAGGTTGGCCTGAGCTTTCTGGGCCCCACTGCTGCGAATTGCAGTCTGCAGCCGCCTCAGAAAATGGCATTTTCATAGAAGCGCCATATTCTAGCGCTGTATCCAACTCTTCCAGAACCTGCCTGCTATACCTGGCTAGCATACAAAAATATGGCGAAGCTCACGTCCTTTTTTTGTAGTTTTTTGGCAAAAAAAATAAAAAATGCTTCCCTGGATTTTCCATTGCCAGTGAAGGTAACACCAAGCAGTGGGGGTTAGCAGCCAGTAGCTGCTTGGATTACCCTTAGCTAGCAATACAAAAAATGCAGCGGGAGCCCATATATATTTCTTTTAATTATTTATTTAAATAACTAAAAATAAAATGGGCTTCCCTGTATTTTGATTGCTGGACATCACAGTGCTGTAAAAATAAATCTTTAAAAAAATGACGTAGCGCTCCGCGGTATTTTTGATTCTCAGCGCAGATAAAGCAGACAGCTATGGGTTGCCACCCCCATCTGCCTGCCGTTACCTTGGTTGGCAATCAAAATACAGGGAAGCCCATTAATTTTTTCTATTTAAAAAATAGGTAAAAAAAAAAATGACGTTGGGTCCCCCCATTTTTGATAGCCAGCTAGGGTAAAGCAGACGGCTGTAGCCTGAAAACCACAGCTGGCAGCTTTACCGTGGTTGGGGATCCAATGTGGAGGTCCCCTCAGGCTCTTTTTTATAATTATTTTATAAATATTAATAATTACACAATAAAAGTAGGGTCCCCCCCAAATTGGATCACCAGCCAAGGTAAAGCGGACAGCTGTGGTCTGGTATTCTCAGGGTGGAAAGGTCCATAGTTATTGGGCCTTCACAGCCTAAAAATAGCAGGCCGCAGGCACCCCAGACGTGGCGCATCCACTAGATGCGCCAATCCTGGCGCTTCACCCCAGCTCATCCCGTGCCCTGGTGCAGTGGCAAACGGGGTAATAAATCGGGTTGATACTAGCTGTAAAGTCACCTGAGATCAAGCCCAGCAGTTTGTGATGTCATGGCGTCTATTAGATACCCAACATCATAAACTGTCAGTACTAACAAAAAAAAAAATCGACAAAAGAAATTTATTTGACAAAACAGTCAAAACATTTCCTCTTTCACCAATTTATTGTAAGAAAAAAAATAAAGGGGTCCCACGACGACTCTGGACCGTCTAGAATATGGGGGGGAGACACTCAGGGAACGTATCCCCTATTTTCTAGGAGTGCGGACCCTTCATGTGAGGAGTGTGGGTGCAATGAATCTGCACTCACTTTCCCCGGGTCCACAGCAGCAGAGTCCATGTCGTAATGGTTGCTACCAAAGCTGCAATGCCCTGCTCATGAGGTAAGGGCATGCCTAATCAGGAGAACTACTGTAGAGGAAGCTCTGCTCACTGGTATATAGGTGCTCAGAGGTAATAATAGATAAAATTAGTGAGTAACCTCAGCACTCTAAATCTCCCAGACTAAGTCAGTAAGTCACAATGGATAGTAATGCAAAATCACTCTTTATTGGTCCGTATTAAGAAAAAAAATTTTTTCATAAGCATATATGTTTTTGTCCAAAACAAGTTACAAATGACGTTTCGGCCTGAGCCTTCGTCAGATTGGACTTATCTGCATGTAATCATGAAAAATGACAATAATCAGTATCATAAGAGTGAGAGAACAATAACATAAACTCGAACAATGTAGAGGTACAATTGGGATGCAGCAAAAAAATTGCAACACACCAAGAAATGAAACACATGATACAAATGTCATAATACAGTACAAGGACAATATAGTAATGACAAATATGGGGTCAGAGTAGACTTAGACAGCTCTGGTACGAAAGAGATGTCAATCATAAAGTAACATGTGCAGTAGGTGTAGAGCTACAGTATGCATGGCAGAGCTAATGGGTAGACCGACCATAGAAAAAGAACGGAGAAAAAGTGGAGAATTAATGGAGAAAAAGTGGAAAATAAGTGGAGAAAAAGTGGAGAAAAAGTGGAGCATAAGAGGGGAAAAGTGGAGAAAAAGTGGAGAAAAAGTGGAGAAAAAGTGGAGAAAAAGTGGAGCATAAGAGGAGAAAAAGTGGAGAAAAAGTGGAGAAAAAAATGGAGAAAAAGTGGAGAAAAAGTGGAGAAAAAGTGGAGAATAAGAGGAGAAAAAGTGGAGAAAAAGTGGAGAATAAGAGGAGAAAAAGTGGAGAATAAGTGGAGAAAAAAAATGGAGAAAAAGTGGAGCATAAGAGGAGAAAAAGTGGAGAAAAAGTGGAGCATAAGAGGAGAAAAAGTGGAGAAAAAGTGGAGAAAAAGTGGAGAAAAAGTGGAGATTAAGAGGAGAAAAAGTGGAGAAAAAGTGGAGCATAAGAGGAGAAAAAGTGGAGAAAAAGTGGAGAATAAGTGGAGAATAAGTGGAGAAAAAGTGGAGAAAAAGTGGAGAAAAAAGTGGAGAAAAAAGTGGAGAAAAAGTGGAGAAAAAAGTGGAGAAAAAGTGGAGAAAAAGTGGAGAAAAAGTGGAGAAAAAAGTGGAGAAAAAAGTGGAGAAAAAGTGGAGAAAAAGTGGAGAAAAAGTGGAGAAAAAGTGGAGATTAAGAGGAGAAAAAGTGGAGAAAAAGTGGAGCATAAGAGGAGAAAAAGTGGAGAAAAAGTGGAGAAAAAATGGAGAATAAGTGGAGAAAAAGTGGAGAAAAAGTGGAGAATAAGTGGAGAAAAAGTGGAGAAAAAGTGGAGAAAAAGTGGAGATTAAGAGGAGAAAAAGTGGAGGAAAAAGTGGAGCATAAGAGGAGAAAAAGTGGAGAAAAAGTGGAGAAAAAGTGGAGCACCCTTTGGTACCTTTCATGTGGCACTAAGGGGTGCTTAGCTTTGAATTTAGCCAAAAAAATGAAAAAAAAAATGACGTAGGGTTCCCCCTAGTTTTGTAGCCAGCTAGGGTAAAGCAGACGGCTGCAGCCTGCAGACCACAGCTGGCAACCTCACCTTGGCTGGTAATCCAAAACTGAGGGCACCCCACGCTGTTATTTTAAATTAAATAAATAATTTTTTAAAAAAAACACGTAGGGGTCCCCCAAAATTGGATCACCAGCCAAGGTAAAGCAGACAGCTGGGGCCTGATATTCTCAGACTAGGGAGGTCCATGGTTATTGGAATCTCCCCAGCCTAAAAATAGCAGGCTGCAGCCGCCCCAGAAGTGGCGCATCCATTAGATGCGCCAATCCTGGTGCTTCGCCCCAGCTCATCCCGCGCCCTGGTGCGGTGGCAAACGGGGTAATATATGGGGTTAATACCAGATGTGTAATGTCACCTGGCATCAAGCCCTGGGGTTGGTGAGGTCAGGCGTCTATCAGATACCCGACATCACCAACCCAGTCAGTAATAAAAAAAAATAGACGACAAACACATTTTTATTTGAAAAAACACTCCCCAAAACATTCCCTCTTTAACCAATTTATTAGATTGAAAAACAAATCCAGGTCTGCTGTAATCCAAGGGGTTGCCATGACGATCCACACTGTCCCAGTCAATGAAGAGCAGGATGTTCCCCATTGGCTGGGAGAGCAATGCAGTGACCTGAGCTAACATCAATGGGTCAGCCCAGGTCACTGCAGGGGGGTGACAAGTGCTGCTGTCAGCGAGGTACATTACCTGCGCTGATCTCCAGCACACTGACAGCCCCTGTCACTGAGTTCAATGACCGGCGCCTTCCCCTCAAGTATCGTGAGAGGTCCGTGACGTCACCGCTAGTCAGTCTCGGGTCGGAAGCGAGAGGTGATGTGACAAGCGGCGGCCATGGAGGACAGTGACAGCGCTGAGGTCGGGATGGCGGGACTTCATCACCGCAGGTAAGCCGAGCGGGGGGGGGGGGGTGTTTGTGTGTGTGTGTGTGTGTGTGTGTGTGTATGTATGTGTACATGCCGCAGGCAGGAGGGGGCGGAGTGAGCTGAGCGGGGAAGTGTGGGCTTCCTGTACGTAACTAAGATAAACATCGGGTTACTAACCAAAGCGCTTTGCTTGGATACCCGATGTTTATCTTGGTTACCAGCTTGTGGCAGGCTGCCAGCGATGGCTCCTGCTCACTGTAGCTGTAAAAAACCCTGCTTTTTGCTGCTAGAACCGTTCTCGAACGTATCTAGAACTATCGAGCTTTTGCAAAAAGCTCGAGTTCTAGTTCGATCTCGAACAGCCCCAAAAATCACTCGAGCCCCGAACTGGAGAACCTCGAACCACGAACCGCGCTCAACTCTAGTAGAGATGAGCCACTCCCCTAGAGTTCGAGTTCAGTTCGGTTCGGTACGTCGAACGGAGGCTCCATTCGGTCGGCGAACGGTCGCCAAACCAATTCGAACCCCATTGAAAACAATGGGAGGCAAACACAAACACATAAAAACACATTATACATGTACACATACAGTTAATAAACATTGCCATAACACTTACAGGTCCCCGCAATGTGTCCTGCACTCTGTCTACCGCCGCTTTTCCTTCCGATAATCGCTGCGTCCTTCCGGTAACCAGCACTGATGATAGGACCTTCCGTGATGTCGTCATAGCCATGGGACCAGTCACGTGTCTATTATCTCATTGGCTACAGACTGGTCACATGGCTAGACGTCATGCTAGGTCCTGTGAGTGCATCTCTCCTCTACGCGGTGCTCATTTGTGCATCTCCGTGTACCGGCAAGATGCTCTGGCACATGGTCGGCTTCCCTGTTCCTGCATGTGGGCGTTCTTTACATAGTCAGCCCACATGCAAGGACTGACTTCCACAGCTGGTGAATTGCGGCACTGGGAATCACGTGATCGGAGCGCCGTTGCTATAGTAACCGCCTGTCAGCGGTGACGTCACCGCTCACAGCCCGCAGCCTCTGCTCACTCTCACTGAGTGATTAGACTGCACGGGGAGCAGCAGCATCTTCCTCCCATGCAGTGCTGTCTGATGTAGCAGAGCTGCATGGGTTGAAGAAGAAAGAAGACAGAAGAGCAGGATCGTAGAGAGACTGACAGGGAGTAATAAACATGGAGTCTCTAAGTGTGTCTGTGTATTTATTTCTATTAAAGTATTTTTTCTCTCTGTGGTGTCTTTTTTTTTTTAAGCCTTTATTGTAGATTCTTAATGGCCGGGTCAAACTTGCCTAACATTAAGAATCTCTGGCTTAATACTAGCTAGTAAAACAAAGCTAGTATTAACTGATTATTACCCAGCAAGCTACCCGGCTTCAGGGCTGCTGGAAGAGTTGGATACAGCGCCAGATGATGGCGTTTCTATGAAAGCGCCATTTTCTGGGGCAGCTGCGGACTGCAATTCACAGCAGAGGGACCCAGAAAGCTCGGGCCAACCTGTGCTGTGGATTCCAATCCCCAGCTGCCTAGTTGTACCTGGCTGGACACAAAAATGGGGCGAAGCTCATGTTGATTTTTTTTTAATTATTTCATGAAATTCATGAAATAATTAAAGGGCTTCCCTATATTTTTAGTTCCCAGCTGGGTAAAAATAGGCAGCTGGGGGTTGGGGCAGCCGTACCTGACTAACATACAAAAATATGGCGAAGCCCACGTCATTTTTTTTGGGGGCCAAAAACTCCTGCATACAGTCCTGGAAGGAGGATGCTGAGCCTTGTAGTTCTGCAGCTGCTGTCTGCTCTCATGCATACACTAGTGAATGGAGCATGCTGAGCTTTGTAGTTCTGCAGCTGCTGTCTGCTCTCCTCCATACAGACAGACAGCAGACAGCAGCTGCAGAACTACAAGGCTCAGCATACTCCATCCAGGACTGTATGCAGGAGTTTTTTGCGCCCCAAAAAAATTAGGTTGGCTTCGCCATATTTTTGTATGCTAGCCAGGTACAGCAGGCAGCTACAGGCTGCCCCCAACCCCCAGCTGCCTATTTGTACCATCTGTCTTTTTCCAGGTCTGTCTCTTTCCCCGTCTGTCTCCCCGTCTCTTTGTCTGTGTTTTTTTCCTGTCTGTCTCTTTCCCTGTCTGCCTGTCTCTGTCTGTCTCTTTCCTTGTCTGTCTCTATTTCTCTGTCACTTTCCCCGTATGTCTATATCAAGGTCTGTGTCTTTCCCCATCTATCTTTGTCTGTCTCTCTGGCTGTCTCCTCCTTCCCTGTCTGCCTGTCTCTGTCCGCATGTCTGTGTGTCTCTTTCCCCATCTGTCTCTTACCAGGTCTGTCTCTTTCCAGGTCTGTCTCTTTCCAGGTCTGTCTCTTTCCAGTTAAACATCAATTGTCCTCATTAAACACGCACTTCAGACTGATCACGAAACAACAACCCAAACACAATAATGGCTAGGTATGAAGTAGAAGCGTATATATACTTTTTTTTATAAAAGTACAAGACTTTATTAGTGTAAATTCAAAATAGTAAAAACAGGAAGAACCCACATAATGGAGCACAAAATCCCTTGGTGTCAACCCTCTTATTAATATGTGATGACAATTTATACAAATTAATAAATTCTCAGACAAATATCCTATTGTATAGTATCTGACAGCTGATAGCAAGGATGATGTATATCTTATTTATGGGGTATATAGGTCAAAATATCCGATTAAAACACCATCCTTGTATCAACAGGCAGATAATGGCAGTTTCAGACCATAGACAAACCATGTTATAATAATCCGGGTCAGCCGTGTACGATATTACCATATATCTATGATCTGCTGTTTAGAACATAGTGCAACATACCATGATAATAACAAAACTTGACATAATGCTGCAGTTTTGAAACCACAATACTTGATAGCAAAGGAGGAGCATATATACCATCTACCAGTCAGTGACAGAGCCAATGTAGATCTATCTGAAAGCATGTGACAAATATCAATTTATAATGACATTGATCCCTGCACTGGCATACAGATGGTGGCAGCTAGAGATGAGCGAACCGGTCCCGGTTCGGCTCGAGGTCGGTTCGCCGAACGGAGGTCCCGTTCGAGTTCGGTTCGTCGAACGTTCGACGAACCGAACTCGAACGCATAGGAAACAATGGCAGGCAATCACAAACACAGAAAAACACCTAGAAAACACCCTCAAAGGTGTCCAAAAGGTGACAAACAACTCACAACACAACACAAACACATGGGAAAGTGACAAGGACATATACTCATGCGAAAGCAAAAGAGCAGGACAAGGAAAAAGTGGAGGACACACAGATATAGGCATGGCACGCCCTTCTAAAATCATGTAAAACACCGCAAGGTGACTCCAAGCGGAGTCTCCCTTTTTTCCAAAAATTGGGCCCCACACACACCCACCCCTTCAGTGGCAGCAGTTGTGCCCCAGTTGTACACTTCACAGCTAGATTTGCATCAAGCACATTAAAAAATACGCCATTCTTATCCGTCCCCAGGATGACACCGGGGTAGGTAGCAAAGTCTTTCCTGATCCCAGCTCTGTTCATCTTGGCTTCTTTTAAAAACACATCAAGCAAGGGTTACTCCAAGCGGAGACTCCCTTTTTTCCAAAAATTGGGCCCCACACACACCCACCCCTTCAGTGGCAGCAGTTGTGCCCCAGTTGTACACTTCACAGCTAGATTTGCATCAAGCACATTCAAAAATACGCCATTCTTATCCGTCCCCAGGATGACACCGGGGTAGGTAGCAAAGTCTTTCCTGATCCCAGCTCTGTTCATCTTGGCTTCTTTTAAAAACACATCAAGCAAGGGTTACTCCAAGCGGAGTCTCCCTTTTTTCCAAAAATTGGGCCAAACACACACCCACCCCTTCAGTGGCAGCACTTGTGCCCCAGTTGTACACTTCACAGCTAGATTTGCATCAAGCACATTCAAAAATACGCCATACTTAACCGTCCCCAGGATGACACTGGGGTAGGTAGCAAAGTCTTTCCTGATCTCAGCGCTGTGCATCTTTGATCATTTTTAAAAACAATGTAAGCAAGGGTTACTCCAAGCGGAGTCTCCCTTTTTTCCAAAAATTGGGCCACACACACACCCACCCCTTCAGTGGCAGCAGTTGTGCCCCAGTTGTACACTTCACAGCTAGATTTGCATCAAGCACATTCAAAAATACGCCATTCTTATCCGTCCCCAGGATGACACCGGGGTAGGTAGCAAAGTCTTTCCTGATCCCAGCTCTGTTCATCTTGGCTTCTTTTAAAAACACATCAAGCAAGGGTTACTCCAAGCGGAGTCTCCCTTTTTTCCAAAAATTGGGCCCCACACACACCCACCCCTTCAGTGGCAGCAGTTGTGCCCCAGTTCTACACTTCACAGCTAGATTTGCATAAAGCACATTCAAAAATACGCCATTCTTATCCGTCCCCAGGATGACACCGGGGTAGGTAGCAAAGTCTTTCCTGATCCCAGCTCTGTTCATCTTGGCTTCTTTTAAAAACACATCAAGCAAGGGTTACTCCAAGCGGAGTCTCCCTTTTTTCCAAAAATTGGGCCCCACACACACCCACCCCTTCAGTGGCAGCAGTTGTGCCCCAGTTGTACACTTCACAGCTAGATTTGCATCAAGCACATTCAAAAATACGCCATTCTTATCCGTCCCCAGGATGACACCGGGGTAGGTAGCAAAGTCTTTCCTGATCCCAGCTCTGTTCATCTTGGCTTCTTTTAAAAACACATCAAGCAAGGGTTACTCCAAGCGGAGTCTCCCTTTTTTCCAAAAATTGGGCCTCACACACACCCACCCCTTCAGTGGCAGCAGTTGTGCCCCAGTTGTACACTTCACAGCTAGATTTGCATCAAGCACATTCAAAAATACGCCATTCTTATCCGTCCCCAGGATGACACCGGGGTAGGTAGCAAAGTCTTTCCTGATCCCAGCTCTGTTAATCTTGGCTTCTTTTAAAAACACATCAAGCAAGGGTTACTCCAAGCGGAGTTTCCCTTTTTTCCAAAAATTGGGCCCCACACACACCCACCCCTTCAGTGGCAGCAGTTGTGCCCCAGTTGTACACTTCACAGCTAGATTTGCATCAAGCACATTCAAAAATACGCCATTCTTATCCGTCCCCAGGATGACACCGGGGTAGGTAGCAAAGTCTTTCCTGATCCCAGCTCTGTTCATCTTGGCTTCTTTTAAAAACACATCAAGCAAGGGTTAGTCCAAGCGGAGTTTCCCTTTTTTCCAAAAATTGGGCCCCACACACACCCACCCCTTCAGTGGCAGCAGTTGTGCCCCAGTTGTACACTTCACAGCTAGATTTGCATCAAGCACATTCAAAAATACGCCATTCTTATCCGTCCCCAGGATGACACCGGGGTAGGTAGCAAAGTCTTTCCTGATCCCAGCTCTGTTCATCTTGGCTTCTTTTAAAAACACATCAAGCAAGGGTTACTCCAAGCGGAGTCTCCCTTTTTTCCAAAAATTGGGCCAGACACACACCCACCCCTTCAGTGGCAGCACTTGTGCCCCAGTTGTACACTTCACAGCTAGATTTGCATCAAGCACATTCAAAAATACGCCATTCTTATCCGTCCCCAGGATGACACCGGGGTAGGTAGCAAAGTCTTTCCTGATCCCAGCTCTGTTCATCTTGGCTTCTTTTAAAAACACAGCAAGCAAGGGTTACTCCAAGCGGAGTCTCCCTTTTTTCCAAAAATTGGGCCACACAGACACCCCATCAGTGGCAGCACTTGTGCCCTAGTTGCAAACAGGATGTTTTGATTTGCATCAAGCACATTCCAAATCCACAAGCATTTACTCTCCCCAGGATGACACAGGGGTAGTAAATTCCTTCTGGATCCATGACTTGTTCATTTTGATGAACGTCAGTCTGTCCACATTGTCACTGGACAGACGCGTGCGCTTATCTGTCAGCACACACCCAGCAGCACTGAAGACACGTTCAGAGACAACGCTGGCAGCTGGACACGACAAAATCTCCAAGGCGTAACTGGAGAGCTCTGGCCATTTTTCTAGATTTGAAGCCCAAAAGGAGCAAGGCTCCATTTGCAAAGTCATGGCATCGATGTTCATTTGGAGATACTCCTGTATCATCCTCTCCAGCCGTTGACTATGTGTCAGACTTGTTGTCTCTGGTGGCCTTGCAAAAGAGGGTCTAAAAAAATTATGAAAAGATTCCATAAAATTGCTGTTACCAGCACCAGATACGGTCCTACTGGTACGGGTAGACTGTTGAAGATGACGAGACCGTCCCATGTTTGTCAAGTTACAACTGGGAGATTCCCTCCCTGCACCTGCACGGTTGTTTGGTGGAAAAGCCGAGCTAAGATCGAGTAACAGCTTCTGCTGATACTCCTGCATACGTGCGTCCCTTTCTATGGCTGGAATTATGTCACAAAATTTGGACTTGTACCGGGGATCTAATAGTGTGGCAATCCAGTAGTCATCATCACTTCTAATTTTGACAATACGACTGTCATGTTGGAGGTAGTGCAACAAAAAGGCACTCATGTGTCTTGCGCAGCCATGCGGACCAAGTCCACGCTGTGTTTGTGGCATAGAGGTGCTACCCGTTCTTTCTTCCTCTGACATCTCCCCCCAACCTCTTTCAACTGAAATTTGACCAAGGTCTCCCTCATCCGCTGAGTCTTCCATGTCCATGGACAGTTCGTCCTCCATTTCTTCATGTTCTCCTGCACCTTGCTCAACATTTCGCCTGCTACTATGCGCCCTTGTCGATCCCTGTCCCCCATGGTCCCATGCCTGCTGCGTTGGTGATGATGAACGTCTGGACCTTGGTGATGTTGTTGTCCCTTGCGCATATGAATCCTCCTGTAGTTCCTCCCCTTCATGTTGTCCCACCCCCTGACTCCGAATAGTGTTTAGCGTGTGCTCCAGCATGTAAATGACTGGAATCGTCATGCTGATAATGGCATTGTCAGCGCTAAACATATTCGTCGCCATGTCGAAACTGTGCAGAAGGGTGCATAGGTCCTTGATCTGAGACCACTCCATCAGGGTGATCTGCCCCACCTCTGCATCTCGTTGGCCCAGGCTATACGTCATGACGTATTGCACCAGGGCTCTGCGGTGCTGCCACAGTCGCTGTAACATGTGGAGAGTTGAATTCCAGCGTGTCGCCACATCGCATTTCAGGCGATGAACCGGCAGGCCGAAAGACTTCTGGAGCGATGCAAGTCGCTCAACTGCGGCGCTTGAACGGCGGAAGTGAGCAGACAGTTTTCGTGCCCTGTTCAGAAGGCCATCTAGGCCGGGATAGTGTGTTAAAAATTGCTGGACGACAAGGTTCAACACGTGAGCCATACAAGGTACGTGTGTCACCTTGCCCAGGCGAAGGGCCGCACCCAGGTTTGCAGCATTGTCGCACACGGCCTTACCAGGCTGCAGGTTGAGTGGAGACAACCATTTATTAAACTCGGACCGCAGAGCTGACCACAACTCCTCAGCTGTGTGACTCTTATTCCCAAGACATGTCAAGCTAAAGACCGCCTGATGCCGTTGCGCTCTGCTGCCAGCATAGTAATGAGGGGTGCGTGATTCCTTCTGCGCAGTGAGAACGCTGGTGGCCTGACCAGGCAGGCTTGGGGCGGAGGTGGAGGACCCAGATGAGGTGGAGGATGCAGAAGCAGTGGCGGAACTTGGACAGACAGAGGATTGACACACAAGTCGTGGGGACGGCAAGACTTGTGCAGCAGACCCTTCACCATCTATCACCATAGTTACCCAGTGCCCAGTCAGCGACATGTAACGTCCCTGTCCATGCTTACTGGTCCAAGTATCGGTGGTGAAATGCACCCGTTCACACACAGAGTTTCTCAAGGAAGCGGTGATGTTGTGTGCGACATGCTGGTGTAGCGCGGGCACACCTTTCTTAGAGAAGTAGTGGCGACTAGGCATCTGGTACTGGGGCACAGCGACAGACATAAGGTCTCTAAAATCCTGTGTGTCCACTAGGCGGAAAGGTAGCATTTCGGTAGCCAACAGCTTACAGAGGGATAGAGTCAACCTCTTAGCTTTGTCATGGGTCGCAGGAAGTGGCCTTTTATTTGACCACATCTGAGGGACAGAGATCTGGCTGCTGTGTGTAGACGGTGTTGAGTAGGGTGTCCCTGGAAAAATGCAGGTTTGTGAGGAAAGTGCAGGCGGAGACATGATGTTGCCTTCATCCAACGTTGGTGCTATCGATGTCTGAGAGAGCTGTACACACTCACTTGTTTCCCCTTCCAAACCAACTGACGACCTACCAAGCAAACTGCCTGTTGCGGTTACAGTGGTGGAAGTTGTGCGTGGAAAAACAGGTGTGACAGCTGTCCCCACAGTCCTAGAAGATGAAGAGCGCGCGGATGCACTGGAAGGGGCAGGCGGTGGATGGTTCGCTCCGCTAGGCCGCATTGCAGCACGGTGAGCTTCCCACCGGGACCTATGATATTTATTCATGTGACGATTCATGGAAGAAGTTGTCAAACTGCTGAGGTTTTGACCTCTACTAAGAGAATCATGACAAAGTTTACAGATCACATAATTTTGGCGATCTTTTTCTATGTCAAAAAAGGACCAGGCTAGGCAAGGCTTAGAGGCCATGCGACCTGTTGATCCACCCCGAATAATGCTCATAGGCAGAGTGGTGGCTGAGGATGCAGTTGTAGATGTGCTACCAGTGCTCCGACTCTGTCCAGGAAGGTGCAAGGTAACTTCGTCGTCGGTTGCATCCTCCTCCACCGCCTCTGTTGACCTCCTCGAGTGTCTGACTGTGGGTTGACAGTAGGTGGGATCTAGAACTTCATCATCAATTGTTGTGTTTGCACTCCCCTCCCCCTCAGACCAAGCCTCTTCTTGCCCTGACCGAATATTTAAGTTGTCATCCCAATCGGGTATCTGCGTCTCATCTTCATCAGTATGTTCCTCATTGTCTATAACCACAGGTGTTACAGTTTGTGACAAAGGGTCAACATTATGCTCAGAAACTTGGTCCTCACGGCCTGAATCAGAGTCACAAAGGTTCTGGGCATCACTGCAGAGCATTTCCTGTTCTGTACTCACTGTAGCTTGGGAGCAGACCTCTGATTCCCAGGCTATAGTGTGACTGAACAGCTCTGCAGACTCAGCCATCTCAGTTCCACCATACTGTGCAGGGCTGATGGAGACTTCAGAGCTGGGAGAAAGCAAGTTTGATTGGGATGACAACTCAGAGGACTGGCGTTTTTTGGATGCGGTACTTGAAGTGGTTGAGAGGGCACTTGTTGGACCACTTGAGATCCATTCAAGCATTTTCCTTTTTTGCCCATCATCTACCTTTGTTCCTGTTGTTCGTGTCCGTAAAAAAGGGAGCACATCGGATTGTCCACGGTAAGTAGTAGACATCTTACTTTTGCTGGTAGATGGTCTATCTTCAGCAGATGATAATGGAGCTTTGCCACCTTCCCCACGGACAAAACCTTTTTTGCCTTTTCCACCACGCCTCTTCCCCTTTCCACCAGCATCTGTCATTTTGCCACTCATGTTGATTGCGACAAGATTGTGGACTGAAAATGTGGTAGTAAAAATTGATAGGTGGTGTAGATTGCAGTGGTGGTCTAGCTTTATTAACAGCAGAATAATAAAGAATAAATATCCCTGACAATGCAACTACGGCCCTTAAACTGGCAGCAAAAATTGCTAGTATAATGGCTTAGTTATAATGAGTTGGAGTGTGCAATGCAGGCAGAGGTGCTGCAAATGTCTTTGCACTAGTGTGACTATAGCAAAGTCCAAAAGCCACGTTTAGGATGCCACTAGGTACACTGAGTGTTTGCTAGTATAATGGCTTAGTTATAATGAGTTGGAGTGTGCAATGCAGGAAGACGCGCTCTGCAAATGTCTTTGCACTAGTGTGACTATAGCAAAGTCCAATAGCCACGTAAAGAATGTCACTAGGTACACTGAGTGTTTGCTAGTATAATGGCTTAGTTATAATGAGTTGGAGTGTGCAATGCAGGCAGAGGTGCTGCAAATGTCTTTGCACTAGTGTGACTATAGCAAAGTCCAATAGCCACGTATAGGATGCCACTAGGTACACTGAGTGTTTGCTAGTATAATGGCTTAGTTATAATGAGTTGGAGTGTGCAATGCAGGCAGACGCGCTCTGCAAATGTCTTTGCACTAGTGTGACTATAGCAAAGTCCAATAGCCACGTATAGGATGCCACTAGGTACACTGAGTGTTTGCTAGTATAATGGCTTAGTTATAATGAGTTGGAGTGTGCAATGCAGGCAGACGCGCTCTGCAAATGTCTTTGCACTAGTGTGACTATAGCAAAGTCCAATAGCCACGTATAGGATGCCACTAGGTACACTGAGTGTTTGCTAGTATAATGGCTTAGTTATAATGAGTTGGAGTGTGCAATGCAGGCAGACGCGCTCTGCAAATGTCTTTACACTAGTGTGACTATAGCAAAGTCCAATAGCCACGTATAGGGTGCCACTAGGTACACTGAGTGTTTGCTAGTATAATGGCTTAGTTATAATGAGTTGGAGTGTGCAATGCAGGCAGACGCGCTCTGCAAATGTCTTTGCACTAGTGTGACTATAGCAAAGTCCAATAGCCACGTATAGGATGCCACTAGGTACACTGAGTGTTTGCTAGTATAATGGCTTAGTTATAATGAGTTGGAGTGTGCAATGCAGGCAGACGCGCTCTGCAAATGTCTTTGCTCTAGTGTGACTATAGCAAAGTCCAATAGCCACGTATAGGATGCCACTAGGTACACTGAGTGTTTGCTAGTATAATGGCTTAGTTATAATGAGTTGGAGTGTGCAATGCAGGCAGAGGTGCTGCAAATGTCTTTGCACTAGTGTGACTATAGCAAAGTCCAATAGCCACGTATAGGATGCCACTAGGTACACTGAGTGTTTGCTAGTATAATGGCTTAGTTATAATGAGTTGGTGTGTGCAATGCAGGTAGAGGTGCTGCAAATGTCTTTGCACTAGTGGGACTATAGCAAAGTCCAATAGCCACGTATAGGATGCCACTAGGTACACTGAATGTTTGCTAGTATAATGGCTTAGTTATAATGAGTTGGAGTGTGCAATGCAGGCAGAGGTGCTGCAAATGTCTTTGCACTAGTGTGACTATAGCAAAGTCCAATAGCCACGTATAGGATGCCACTAGGTACACTGAGTGTTTGCTAGTATAATGGCTTAGTTATAATGAGTTGGAGTGTGCAATGCAGGCAGACGCGCTCTGCAAATGTCTTTGCACTAGTGTGACTATAGCAAAGTCCAATAGCCACGTATAGGATGCCACTAGGTACACTGAGTGTTTGCTAGTATAATGGCTTAGTTATAATGAGTTGGAGTGTATAATGCAGGCAGACGCGCTCTGCAAATGTCTTTGCACTAGTGTGACTATAGCAAAGTCCAATAGCCACGTATAGGATGCCACTAGGTACACTGAGTGTTTGCTAGTATAATGGCTTAGTTATAATGAGTTGGAGTGTGCAATGCAGGCAGACGCGCTCTGCAAATGTCTTTGCACTAGTGTGACTATAGCAAAGTCCAATAGCCACGTATAGGATGCCACTAGGTACACTGAGTGTTTGCTAGTATAATGGCTTAGTTATAATGAGTTGGAGTGTGCAATGCAGGCAGACGCGCTCTGCAAATGTCTTTGCACTAGTGTGACTATAGCAAAGTCCAATAGCCACGTATAGGATGCCACTAGGTACACTGAGTGTTTGCTAGTATAATGGCTTAGTTATAATGAGTTGGAGTGTGCAATGCAGGCAGACGCGCTCTGCAAATGTCTTTGCACTAGTGTGACTATAGCAAAGTCCAATAGCCACGTATAGGATGCCACTAGGTACACTGAGTGTTTGCTAGTATAATGGCTTAGTTGTAATGAGTTGGAGTGTGCAATGCAGGCAGACGCGCTCTGCAAATGTCTTTGCACTAGTGTGACTATAGCAAAGTCCAATAGCCACGTATAGGATGCCACTAGGTACACTGAGTGTTTGCTAGTATAATGGCTTAGTTATAATGAGTTGGAGTGTGCAATGCAGGCAGACGCGCTCTGCAAATGTCTTTGCACTAGTGTGACTATAGCAAAGTCCAATAGCCACGTATAGGATGCCACTAGGTACACTGAGTGTTTGCTAGTATAATGGCTTAGTTATAATGAGTTGGAGTGTGCAATGCAGGCAGACGCGCTCTGCAAATGTCTTTGCTCTAGTGTGACTATAGCAAAGTCCAATAGCCACGTATAGGATGCCACTAGGTACACTGAGTGTTTGCTAGTATAATGGCTTAGTTATAATGAGTTGGAGTGTGCAATGCAGGCAGAGGTGCTGCAAATGTCTTTGCACTAGTGTGACTATAGCAAAGTCCAATAGCCACATATAGGATGCCACTAGGTACACTGAGTGTTTGCTAGTATAATGGCTTAGTTATAATGAGTTGGTGTGTGCAATGCAGGTAGAGGTGCTGCAAATGTCTTTGCACTAGTGGGACTATAGCAAAGTCCAATAGCCACGTATAGGATGCCACTAGGTA